>NC_060120.1:900386918-900724411 GCF_021461395.2 Schistocerca americana | reverse complement strand
CCAAATTTTCGCTCTTGAGGCCCTCCCTGAATGTATTGCCACCAATAGCGGGCCTTAGTTTACTTCTCATTTTTCTGCCTTCTGTGCTACTTGCAGCATTGCATTAATCCACATTGTGTCTTTTCACCCTGCTTTTAATGGTTTGCTGAGAATTTTGTGTGGACTGTTAAGTCTCAATGTCCAAACTAAGCCAGCACCACTCCCACATTGAAGTTTTTTATCTTTTTCTCACAGCATAATGAGCCACTCTAATGGAGGGCTCCTCTCCAGCAGAGTGGCTGCATAGTCGCCCTCTTCATTCCTCTCTGTCCATTCTCCACCCCACAGACCATCCCACCTCTCCTCCTTATTCCTGCCATCTACAGACAACGTTTTTCTCACAGAGACCCTGTCAGGGCTATGAATTTAGTCTGTGATCAACCACATTGGCTGCCAGCCACCATTACCTATGTCCTGGGCAGAGCTACGCTTCTCATTGCACTCCTCAATTGCTCCCAATGTCGAAACTCCATCCCCCTTATGGTAGCTGCCTCTGACACTCTGCTCTCTGTTCCAAACACACAGGACTCAGAGTGGCTTGCTGCACTCCAGGTAGATGTGTGCTTCCTCCACCCATATGTCCCAGTCTGTCAACACCTCCACCTTCTGACCTGATGGATGTTGACCAACCAGCATCCTGTTCCTGACCCTGCAGCAATGCTTCTGGCAATGAAACCATCCTCAACTCTGTCTCCTGCCTCCACCTCTCCTCAGGGATTTTTTTTTTTTTTTTAAGGCCTGACCTACAGTAAGCAGGCTAGTTCTGAGTACGTGCACAAGAGCAGTAGAGGCAACCACATCTATGGATCTTTTAGTGCATCTACCATGCCATTTTCCTCAGTCAGTCTCAGCCCACACCACTAGACCAATGGTTATCTAGCAGTCATCCACCACATGGGTATAACTGCCTTTGCCCAATAAGCAGCACGAGTTCTGTCTCCACAAGCAGAAGCAGATCATCACCAGCACCACTCTACAGCCCCGACTTGACGTCACCCTTGCCACCCAGGACCGCTGCACATTGCGACCCTCTGCTCTAGTTGTGGACTCTGATGCTGGAACAACTTTTATTTATTTATTTATTTATGTCCTGAATCTTTGAGGTACATATACTATACCCTAGATGTTGGACAAAATGACATTACATTAATATTCTGTTACATTGTTATATTGTTACATTACATTTTTATATTGTTACAACAGAAATTAACTTATTTTTCAAGATACTGTCTTACTGAGTAAAAACAGTTTTCAAAGAGATATGACGCTACAGATTTTTTTTAAATCTATGGATTTTGTTCATGGCCTTTAAGTTACTTTGCAGCTTATTAAACAAATGTGAACCTGAGTGATATACCCCCTTTCTTGCACAGTATGGTATAACAATGATGTCAGTGTATGTCACTATTTGCCTTTGTATGGTGTTCATGTACATATTTATTTTGAATAAATACATTTCCATTTTTAGCGTCCTTTTTTTAGGTACATGACAACTTCTAGTATATAGATGCATGGTAGGGGTAGAATCCCCAGTTATTTAAACAATAGTTTGCATTATTTTTGGCTGTTAGCATTTTTTCATTATCCTCACAATCTTTTATGTTTCTGGAATGTTGCTATGCTATGAGGAGAATTTCCCCACAATATGATGCCATATCTCAATAGGGAGTGTATGCAAGCATAATACGCCGCTCTGTTTCAGGACTTGTGTGGTTCCATATAATCCTCTTTGCATAAGTCATTTTCGATAGTTTAGAATTTAATGATGTGATGTGGGAATTCCATTTAAGATTGTCTTGTAAGTAGATGCTAAGAAATTTTGGTTCAGTGACACTGTTAATTCTTTGGTTTTCCATGGACATGTGTGGTTTTAATGGGTTTTTATTTTTTTATGTATGGAAGTGTAAGACGACTGTTTTTTGAGGGTTTATCTGAAATGTATTCCTCATAAACCACTCTGTGACATTTTCATTTGTAACTTTAGCATTTAAACTTCGAGCATTTCGTTTTCACCTTCAATTAATATGCTCGTGTCATCTGCTAATAGCACTGGTTTGGAGTGTTGAACGTGTAGAGGGAATTCGTTTAAGAAAATTAAGAAGAGAAAGGGACCTAAAATTGAGCCTTGTGGTACACCGTGGGTTAATGTGGAAGGTTTCGATTGATAAGCTTGGAGTTCGTTTTTTCCTGTGTGTTTTACCTCTGTTATCTGAGAGCGATTTTCTAGGTAGGATTTCAGCCACTCATGTGGCATGCTTCTTACACCATACCACTCTAACTTTCTTAGGAGAATTTCATGGTCTATTAAATCAAATGCTTTTATTAAATGCAGGAAAACCCCCGAAACATTTTTGTGACTATCCACTGAAATTAAAATACGATTTATGAGGCTAAAAGTGGCTGCTTCAGCACTCCGTGGCCTGTAGCCATGCTGACATCCTGAGATCATATTTTTTGTTAAAGAAATCAGTTAATTGTGAGAGAACTAGTTTTTTAATGATTTTTGAAAAACCTGAGAGGAGTGACACAGGCCTATAGTTGACCATCTGCTGCCGATTGCCCTTTTTGCAAAGGCTACAACTTTTGCAGTTTTTAACTGTTGTGGGGAAAATACCACTTGATAGTGAAGAATTGCATATATCTAGCAGTGGTGCAAGTATCTGTTCAGCTGATATTTTTATAATATAGTCCAGCACTTCATCAACTCTGGCTGAATATTTATTTTTTAATGACTTTATGGTCTTTAACAGTTCTTTCCTACTTATTGGTCAAAGGAACATGGATATATTTGTTACACTATTTCCAGAAATTTCCTGTAATATTTTGTTTGATATTTTTCCCTTAAAATCCAGTGAATCCAGTGATTGTTCCCATGTACTAATCTGTAGAAGAGCCAGGCATTTATGAGGGCCATTTCCAGCATGCATGTAAATAGCTCCCAGTACCATTTTTTCACTCAAATTACCATCGCATATTTTCAAACTAACCAGTCATGGTGATCAACACCTCCCATGTAAGCGTTATACGACTTCAAAACAGCAGGTTGTTGCACTTGTGTCTTCTTACTTGCTTGTCTACTGTACTGCGTAGCTGCTCCCAAAGGTTCAACTTTGTCAAAATTTGCACCAATTGTAACGCATCTGTTGTTGTGCCATCGAACCTTAGTATTCAATAATCAATAATGGTATGATTTATTGCTTTTAATTTCCTGTAAGCATACATTTGTTATAAAAAGCATCAACAAATGCCATATAACAGTAATAGTTGAAAATTAATAGTTTATTGTGTATTTATAAATAAATATGTGCTCTGTCCTCAAAATAGGACACTGGTACTTAATGGGTTAAAATGCTTGCAAAACTATAGTTCTGTGTGGTGATTTTAATATTGACCTCTTAACACACAGCTCCCAAAGAGAAAAATTCCTTAATATTATTCAAGAATATAACCTGTGCACTAAAATAAACTCCCCAACACACATAACAAAAACTAGTGCTACACTTATTGATCAGATCTTTGTAAACACAGGCATGCACACCTCTGAAAACTTTAATACTGGCTACAGTGACCACAATGCACAGCTACTTGCCATATGTGGAACTATTGACTTGTCTAGGAATGGAAGTGTTATCTACAAGAGAAAATTCAGCATGCAAAATACTGAACACTTCAAAACATATGCTAAGTACCCACTCGTGGAATAAAATCTACAACAGTTACAACACAGATGAAAAGCTGGGTAATTTCATGGAAATTTACAGGCATTGTTTTGAAATTGCATTTCCAAAAAAGAAAATTTTTAAACGCCCTAGGAAACCCAAAACTTGGATTACATTAGGGATCAAAGTAGCATGTAGAAGAAAGAGAGAACTTTTTTGCACTATCAGAAACAGATAGCAGCCCTGAATTTGCTCACTACTTCAAAAAATACGAGTTAACTCTGAGTCGTGTAATAAGGAAAGCAAAATTAAGGGAAAATGACAAACTTATTGTGGAATCATCAAACAAAGCTAAGACAATGTGGAACACAGTACAGAGACTTACTGGAAAGGTGGAAACACAAAAATATTGTATTGTCACAGGTGGGCAACAAGATCACTGATCCAAAATTAATTGCTAACCACTTCAATACTTACTACACCAATATTGCTGGTCTGCTAGTGAAGGAACAAATGGGAAAAATATCAAACAAAATATTACAGGAAATTTCTGGAAATAGTGTAACAAATACATCCATGTTCCTTTGACCAATAAGTAGGAAGGAACTGTTAAAGACCATAAAGTCATTAAAAAATAAATATTCAGCCAGAGTTGATGAAGTGCTGGACTATATTATAAAAATATCAGCTGAACAGATACTTGCACCACTGCTAGATATATGCAATTCTTCACTATCAAGTGGTATTTTCCCCACAACAGTTAAAAACTGCAAAAGTTGTAGCCTTTGCAAAAAGGGCAATCGGCAGCAGATGGTCAACTATAGGCCTGTGTCACTCCTCTCAGGTTTTTCAAAAATCATTAAAAAACTAGTTCTCTCACAATTAACTGATTTCTTTAACAAAAAATATGATCTCAGGATGTCAGCATGGCTACAGGCCACGGAGTGCTGAAGCAGCCACTTTTAGCCTCATAAATCGTATTTTAATTTCAGTGGATAGTCACAAAAATGTTTCGGGGGTTTTCCTGCATTTAATAAAAGCATTTGATTTAATAGACCATGAAATTCTCCTAAGAAAGTTAGAGTGGTATGGTGTAAGAAGCATGCCACATGAGTGGCTGAAATCCTACCTAGAAAATCGCTCTCAGATAACAGAGGTAAAACACACAGGAAAAAACGAACTCCAAGCTTATCAATCGAAACCTTCCACATTAACCCACGGTGTACCACAAGGCTCAATTTTAGGTCCCTTTCTCTTCTTAATTTTCTTAAACGAATTCCCTCTACACGTTCAACACTCCAAACCAGTGCTATTAGCAGATGACACGAGCATATTAATTGAAGGTGAAAACGAAATGCTCGAAGTTTAAATGCTAAAGTTACAAATGAAAATGTCACAGAGTGGTTTATGAGGAATACATTTCAGATAAACCCTCAAAAAACAGTCGTCTTACACTTCCATACATAAAAAAATAAAAACCCATTAAAACCACACATGTCCATGGAAAACCAAAGAATTAACAGTGTCACTGAACCAAAATTTCTTAGCATCTACTTACAAGACAATCTTAAATGGAATTCCCACATCACATCATTAAATTCTAAACTATCGAAAATGACTTATGCAAAGAGGATTATATGGAACCACACAAGTCCTGAAACAGAGCAGCGTATTATGCTTGCATACACTCCCTATTGAGATATGGCATCATATTGTGGGGAAATTCTCCTCATAGCATAGCAACATTCCAGAAACAAAAAAGATTGTGAGGATAATGAAAAAATGCTAACAGCCAAAAATAATGCAAACTATTGTTTAAATAACTGGGGATTCTACCCCTACCATGCATCTATATACTAGAAGTTGTCATGTACCTAAAAAAAGGACGCTAAAAATGGAAATGTATTTATTCAAAATAAATATGTACATGAACACCATACAAAGGCAAATAGTGACATACACTGACATCATTGTTATACCATACTGTGCAAGAAAGGGGGTATATCACTCAGGTTCACATTTGTTTAATAAGCTGCAAAGTAACTTAAAGGCCATGAACAAAATCCATAGATTTAAAAAAAAATCTGTAGCTTCATATCTCTTTGAAAACTGTTTTTACTCAGTAAGACAGTATCTTGAAAAATAAGTTAATTTCTGTTGTAACAATATAAAAATGTAATGTAACAATATAACAATGTAACAGAATATTAATGTAATGTCATTTTGTCCAACATCTAGGGTATAGTATATGTACCTCAAAGATTCAGGACGTAAATAAATAAATAAATAAAAGTTGTTCCAGCATCAGAGTCCACAACTAGAGCAGAGGGTCGCAATGTGCAGCGGTCCTGGGTGGCAAGGGTGACGTCAAGTCGGGGCTGTAGAGTGGTGCTGGTGATGATCTGCTTCTGATTGTGGAGACAGAACTCGTGCTGCTTATTGGGCAAAGGCAGTTATACCCATGTGGTGGATGACTGCTAGATAACCATTGGTCTAGTGGTGTGGGCTGAGACTGACTGAGGAAAATGGCATGGTAGATGCACTAAAAGATCCATAGATGTGGTTGCCTCTACTGCTCTTGTGCACGTACTCAGAACTAGCCTGCTTACTGTAGGTCAGGCCTTAAAAAAAAAAAAAAAAATCCCTGAGGAGAGGTGGAGGCAGGAGACAGAGTTGAGGATGGTTTCATTGCCAGAAGCATTGCTGCAGGGTCAGGAACAGGATGCTGGTTGGTCAACATCCATCAGGTCAGAAGGTGGAGGTGTTGACAGACTGGGACATATGGGTGGAGGAAGCACACATCTACCTGGAGCGCAGCAAGCCACTCTGAGTCCTGTGTGTTTGGAACAGAGAGCAGAGTGTCAGAGGCAGCTACCATAAGGGGGATGGAGTTTCGACATTGGGAGCAATTGAGGAGTGCAATGAGAAGCGTAGCTCTGCCCAGGACATAGGTAATGGTGGCTGGCAGCCAATGTGGTTGATCACAGACTAAATTCATAGCCCTGACAGGGTCTCTGTGAGAAAAACGTTGTCTGTAGATGGCAGGAATAAGGAGGAGAGGTGGGATGGTCTGTGGGGTGGAGAATGGACAGAGAGGAATGAAGAGGGCGACTATGCAGCCACTCTGCTGGAGAGGAGCCCTCCATTAGAGTGGCTCATTATGCTGTGAGAAAAAGATAAAAAACTTCAATGTGGGAGTGGTGCTGGCTTAGTTTGGACATTGAGACTTAACAGTCCACACAAAATTCTCGGCAAACCATTAAAAGCAGGGTGAAAAGACACAATGTGGATTAATGCAATGCTGCAAGTAGCACAGAAGGCAGAAAATGAGAAGTAAACTAAGGCCCGCTATTGGTGGCAATACATTCAGGGAGGGCCTCAAGAGCGAAAATTTGGGTAAGAGCCTGAATGGTGTGGGAAGAGGAAGTGGAAGAGATGTGGATCACAAACAGAAAACTAGATCCAGCGTCCACTGTGATAAGTCATATAGAGCCAAGGAATGGGCCAGCAAAGTCCAGATGGGGCTGGGACCAAGGAACGGAGGTGGAAGGCCATGGGAAGTAATGCTGCAGTGGGGTCACCTACGGACTCTGGTAGGTGGGACAGGTAGTGACCAAATTCTTGATATCAGAATCCATGTCCTGCTAGTAGACATAATGGCGAGACAGCTGCTTGATCAAAATGGTCCCCCAGTGTCCTTCATGGAGCAACAGCAGGATGCAGTTGTGGAGAGCCGCCAGAATGGCCACCTGAGTGTGGGTGTTGTTGCCCTAGATCTGCATGATGCTGTCCCAGGAAGATATTTCATAGCAAAATCCCCAGAATGCCTGAAGATCCGAGTGCACCAGAGCCTTCAAACTGAGTGGCCAGCCATGCCGGCTGTGCTGGAGGATGACATGGAGGACCATCTGTAGTGTAGCATTGGACGAGGTCCACACCCAGGGGTAGCCATGTGATGGAATTGGTGGCAGCAGACTTCTGAATCAGCATTGAACACTGGGTCGTGTCCTGGTGAAAGCTGGGAAAGGAGATCAGCATTGGCATTGGCATTGGCATGGCGAAAAAGTATCTCATAGGAGTAGGTGGAGAGGAACAGGGCCCAACACTGGAGGCGGTGGGGTGTGTTGGTGGGGACAGCTGCCAAAGCATGGAGGAGGGTCAGCAGGGACCTGTGGTATGTATAGATGGTGAATGGACGCCCATAGGTATAATCATGGAACTTTTTGAGCCCAAAAGCAATGGAAATGCTTCTTTTGCAATTTGGCTGTAGCTACACTGAGAAGAACTAAGAGTTTTAGATAGAAAGGCAGCTGGCCACTCCACTTGATCAATCATATGGGATAGAATAGCTACCACACTATAATCGGAGGTGTCGGCGGCGAGCTTGAGCGGCTGAGAGGGGTCACAGGTCATCAAGCAGGTAGGCTTGAGCGCTTGTTTTAATATGCAGAACGCCCTGTCACACTCAGCAAACCAGTGCCACCTGACATTCTTGTAGAGGGGGCGATGGAGAGGGTCCACACTGGCAGTTGCATGAGGAATGAAATGGCAGTAATAGTTGAGCTGACTGAGTTGAATCTTGTCGTGAGGCACAGGGAGATTCTGGTGGTGTCAACGAACTATTGGATCAGGTGGACACCAGAAGCACTAAGAACATGGCTAAGATATTCCACTTGTCATACAAATAGGCCATGCTCATCTTTGTTACAACAGAGGCCCACATGATCATACACTGCAAACAAATGTCCAGATTGTGGGCGAGGTCTTAGGCAGAGGCACTGGCGATCAGGATATCATCCAAGTAGTTGTCAGTGTGGGGAACATCCCCCAACAGTTGTTCACAATATCAATGAAAAATCGCCAGTGAACTGGAATTACCGAAAGAGTGCTGATTGAACTGAAAAAGACCAAATGAGTATTGATAACTAAAATGTCCCTGGACACTGCATCCAACGGAAGTTGGAGGTATGCATTACTAAGATCAGTTTTCACAAAAACTGTGTCATCGCCCAGTTTAGATAAAATATCCTCAGATTTGGGGATAGGTGTCGACTGTGACACTGAAATTGCTGCAGTCTCATAAGGCACCATTGGCTTCTCGCTGAGAAATATGGGGGTAGCCCAGCGACTGTTGGAGATGGGAGTGAGGACACCAGCATCCTGTGAACGACAGAGTTCCTGTTGGAGACCGTCTCAGAGACCAAAGGGAATGGACTGAACTTTGTGAAACTTAGGAACAGCCAACAGGATACGTGTGACACGGACCTCAAAGTCCTTGGCGCCAGAAGAGGACGCAGAAAACGCTTTGGGGTCGGCAAACAATTAGAGGCATAGGAACCGGCCTCCACCCAACTGACATGAGGAGTGGCATCGTGAATCTGCAGCCCAAGAGCGGTGAAAAGGCCTAAGCTGCTAAGGTTAGAGACAGCAGAGAAACCAACCACCAGAAGGCATACCACAACAGCTGTGACCCTGTACTGTATACAGGCAGGGAGGGTGCCTTTGACAGGAATGAGGTTGCCTATAAAATTGCGTAGATGCAAACATTTGACATGGCGGAAAAGACATTGGTGCCGCTGATGGCTAATAAAACATTGACTACAGGAGGGAAAGGTGCACGGGTGATGTCCACCCTGCTGGCCTGTGTTGTAGGTAGTTTTGGTAAGGGGTGAAGGCCTCTGAGGCTGTTTAGAGGCAAACACCAACACTGGATCCTACGGGGATGCCAAGGGCTGCTGAGATTGCTCAATTGGGGAGACAACACTCAAGGGAGAAATCCCTAAGCTTGAGCAAATTGTGATGGAGAGACTCGTCTGGGGAGTGCACTAGAACCACGTAATACACCAGGGAGGAAGCATACAAATGTTTACACTGGTCATTAGCACACTGGAAGCGACAGCCCCCATAGAGTGTCCCTGAAGTTGCGTAATACACTCACGATAAGATTCATGGGAAAGTTTGGGACAACTAAACAGAAGATAGTGGCCTGTATCCACATGAATGTTGAAATCTAAATAGTGAGAGAGGCTCGACTTCAGAAGTTCGTAGGATACAGAGTCTGGGTCAGTCTTGGGATGCAGCTGTTGGATGAGCTGGTTTACAAAGGGGCTGGAACTGGCCAGTAGATAACTGTTCTGCTGGGTGTCGCCTGTCAACCTGTGGATCAGGAAATGATATTACATCTGCACTATGTAGAACTACCACAGTTCTAATTTGTGTTCGGATGCATGGAAGGAGAGTAGCGGCTGTTGGAAGCCTCAGCTGGGGGTGGACAGTGGGTCCTCTACTCCGAAACCTCTGGCGGCCAGTGTGCCAGATCTGCAAGTTTCGCCAGAAGAGCCTCGTTGGCCGACTGCATCTGTTGTAGCAGAAAGGTGATTGGATGAGTAAGGTAAATGGGGATGTCAGTCAATTCCATGGCGACATGAACCCAGGAGCCCTATCTGTAACAGTTACGTGAAATTCTTGAAATACCTCATCAACAAATGAAGTGTCCTGACTTGGGGCGGATGACTACTAGATAGCTATTGGTCTGGCGATGTGGGTTCGCGATTTGTTGAGGAAAATAACGCGGTGGATGCATTAAAAGATCTGTAGATGTGGCGCGCTCTACTGCTCTTGTACACGCCCTCGGAACTACCCTGCTTCCTGCAGGCCAGGCCAAGTTTGGCTGACTTTGGCCGGTGTGCCTGCAGAGCTGGAGTGATGCCTTCACAGTGGTGCTACGCTGCGGGTTGCTGTAGACCTTAGAAACATGCCAGATCCGTCAATATATCGAACAATTAGAGTCAGTTGATCGACATGAGACTTGTTGGGCGTGGAGTCCAATTTATACTTATATTAGATCTTTTAATGCGCGATACTATATCTCTGAGAACTTTATCATCCCTGGAACTCATTAGGTATTCACTAATCATATACAAAAGGTAATCGACATGACCACCTCCTTTGTTTGTGTCCACTTTCAGATGGGTTGTGAGGAGGGATTCATGCTCGGCTAACAGTTCCAAAATACCAAGGAAGTTTCCATTTCTCGGTGAACCAGTATTTTGAATACCTCAGAAAACTGATCTGCATTCAGCATGGAATTTGTTACTATTAACAGTAATTCTGAGAATTTTCTGTCAATATTGGATTTTTTATGACTCTTGTACTGCTAGCTCTTGATTGATGTGTCCTGTGGCTTTTCCCCATTGCACTAAAATCATTACCTATCCCAGCACAGTCTTTGCTCGTATAGGCCATCAAACGCATCATTTTCCACGTAATTTTGTGTTCTGAGTGGGCATTAATTTACACACGAAGTTGGAGAAAAAGCCAAAATCGGTTATCTGTCTCTTAATTTTGATTCTGTTGTGTGAATATATTCTTTGAACAGTCCCAAACAAAGTTTGAATTCTCTTGCCACAGAAACGATCGTCATAGTTACCTGCTAAACCACCACATCGATGTTACCATGAGGGGGAGATTCAGCGGTTGACAGCAGAGGTGAAGGGTTCCCAGTCTGCCTTGTTTAAAGCCCATCTGGGTAGGCACCCATGGGTATGACGCTCAGGGAGTTAGAGGAAGATGAGGAAGTGGTCACTATCACACTGGTCGTCATGTGCTCTCCAGTGAATAGATGGGAGGTCAGGACTGCAATCCGAGATATCTATGGCCAATATGTGCCACGTGCCACAGTGAAATGTGTGAGGGAACCTGTATTTAAGAGGTCGAGTTGCAACAGTAAATTTTCGACATCTCTGCCTCGTCCAGTAAGCACAATGCCACCCCACAAGGGGTTATGCACGTTAAAATCACCCAAAAGTAGGAAAGGTTTAGGTAGTTGATCAATCAGTGCAGCTAAGGCATTCATTCAGGGGTACAGCACCATCTGGAGGAAGATAAACGTTGCAGACTTGTTTCGAGCGTCATCCTTATCCTGGCAGCCACAGCTTCAAGAGGGGTTGAAGGGGCATAGGTTCATTGCATACTGAGTTCAGGACAGACTCGTACTCCACCTGACACTACTATAGTCACTATTGTTCTTTTAATAGCCCATATAGTTGTGGAGGGCAGTGGTCCGCATTTCCGGGAACCAGGTTTCCTGGAGGACAATGCAGAAAGCAGGTGTAAAGCTGAACTGTTGCCGTAGCTCAGCCAGGAGGTGGAAAAAACCGCCGCAGTTCCACTGGAGGATGACGTTATCGTGAGGCTGGGAAGGCAGGGTCACCTGCTGCCACTGAGTATTTGTAGCCAATTCTATGGTGGATGAGGCATCAGTGAGATCCAGGTCCGCAGGGGACGCTAAGATCTCCACCCCACCATCAGATGCTGCATTGATAGGAAGTGGTGGTGTTGGGCCACCAGAGGGTCCTGTTTCTTAGCAGATTTCTTAGTTTGCTTGCTCTCTCGCTTCTCTTTAGGGGCTTGCTGAGAAGATTTCTCCGAAGCAGCTTTAGGCACAGAGGAAGACCATGAAGCTCTTTGTCCAGCAGCTTTTGACTCCTTTAGCCACTGGAATGTGTCCGCTGACGCATTATTGGAGACCTTGGGAAAGAGGGCCCCAAGTGACCCCTTCCACACGAGAGGTGCCAGAGGAGGATGTTGTTTCTCTGGCAGGGGAGAGGGTCCGATGTCCCATGCATTTGGGGGGCCCTGCTCCTGAAGTAGGTGCTTTGGGAGCAACAGAGGAAGATTTGCCCCTACCACAAAGGGGGCGAAGTTTCATGATTGCCCAGAGGGCCCACCGTTAGTGGCACAGAGTGAGGAACCACTGGCAGTTGGGACAGCAGTGGTGATGTAGCTGTAGCATACGTTGATATCAAATGAATTGGGTGTAATCTTTCAAATTTACGTTTAGCCTCTGTGTAAGTCAATTAGTCCAGGGTCCTGTACTCCATGATTTTCTGCTCCTTTTGGAGTACCGGGCAGTCTGGCGAGCATGGGGAGTGGTGCTCTCCACAGTTGATGCAAGTGGCAGGTGGCGCACATGGAGTATCTGGGTGCAGTGGACGTCCACAGTCTCGACATGTGGCACTGGAAATGCAGCGGGAAGACATGTGCCTGAACTTCTAGCACTTAAAAGCACTGCATAGCAGGAGGGACGTATGGTTTAATGTCACAGTGGTAAACCATCACCTTGACCTTTTCAGGCACTGAATCACCCTCAAAGGCCAAGATGAAGGCACCAGTAGGAACCCTGTTGTCTTTGGGTCCCCTGTAAACGCGCCAGATGACAGGAACACCCCGCTGTTCTAAATTGGCGCAGAGCTCGTCGTCAGAGTGCAAGATGAGATAGCGACGGAAAATGTTCCCCTGGACCATGTTGAGGCCTTTATGGGGAATGACGGAAACAGGAATATCACCCAGCTTGTCATAGGCGACTAACGCCCGGGATTGGGCTGGGGAAGCTGTCTGAATCAAGACTGCTCCGTTTCGCATCTTGGGCAGCGCTGTCACTTCTCTAAACTTATCCACAAAGTGCTGAACGAAAAATTGAGGCTTTGTAGGTAGAAAGGAGTCCCCATCAGTTCTGCTACAGACTAAAAACCGAGGCGAATATGGCTCTCTCCATTGTGTGGCCCTACGTACCTCCCATGGTGTAGCGAGGGAGGGAAACGATTTAGGGTCATACCTGTTGGCATTGTATTCCATCTTGCCCTTCTTAGATACTGCTGGTGCAGTATGGTCAGCAGCAAGAAATGACAGTCCGCTTCATTGCAGATCATCTGTCCTGAGGCCACCCACTCTGATGATCAGGTACTCTCCCCATAGGCGCCACCCAGCCACAGCAAATGCCAATTGGGATAATGCCAGTTGCCCAGAATCCTGACGCCCCAGGAAGACAGGCATCTACTCCTTGGCATACGTGGGGAGTTTACAGCTCAGGCATCAGCAGTGCGATGCCTTGTTGTCAGGTGGGTCCCAGAAAATGGGTACATGACAGCCCAACCATAACAGACTGGCCACTGTACTGGATACTGTGTGCAGTGAAATCCAATATTCTCATGGGGACAGAAGAGGACAGGAGACAATGGAAGAAGTTGACATACCCCAGAAAGTGTCCCCGCCCAAATAGTTGAATCATAGGTGGAGATGCAAAGCCATGGCAAGAGATTGATGATTATGAGTTTTTGGGGCACTCAACTGTGCAGTTATCAGTGCCAGTAGAAATTCCCAACCTTTGCATAGTCCAATCTCGCCACTTTCACGAATGATGATGATGATGAAATGCTGAGGACAACACGAACACCCAGTTATCTTGAGGCAGGTGACAATCCCTGACCCCTCTGAGAATTGAACCCAGGACCCCATGCTCAGTAAGCGAGAACGCGACTGCGAGACCATGATCTTCAGGAGACTGAATCTAAAGGCACTATGGATAACTCATGCACCACATAAGGCGTCCTTCCCCATATGGCCCGCACTTCTGTAGAACTTTGAAAGTGGCAGGTCAAACCATAGAATGGGACCTGAACTCATAGGGCCGAAAGGTGAGACTCCTTTTAGTCGCCTCTTACGACCAGGAATATCTCGGGCCTATTCTAACCCCTGGACCTGCAGGCGGACAAGAAAAACTGCGTAAAATAACTGCAGAAATCAATATAGGATGGACAAGTAACGTACCTTTTACGACAGTGTGGCGAAATTTGGTATCTGTGATCTATGGCAGCAGACTACCGATGCGAGCGCCTTTGCGAACAGCGCAACATCGCCTGCAGCGCCTCTCCTGTGCTCGTGACCATATCGTTGGACCCTAGACGACTGGAAAACCGTGGCCTGGTCAGATGAGTCTCAGTTTCAGTTGGTAAGAGATGACGGTCAGGTTCGAGCGCGGTGCAGACCCTAAGAAGCCATGGACCAAAGTTATCAACAATGCACTGTGCGAACTAGCCTTGCTTCTACAATGACGTGATCTGTGTGCACATGGTATGGACTGAGTTTTCTGGTCCAACTGAATTGATCACTGACTGGAAGCTTATCTTTGACTACTTTGAGGCCATTTGCAACCATTCAACCATTCATATACTTCATGTTCCTAATCAACCATGGAATTTTTATGGATGGGAATGCGCTATATCACCAGGCCCCATTGGTTTAAAGAACATTCTGGACAATTTGAGCAAATAATGTGGCCAAACTGATCACCCAACATGAATCCCATCGAACGTTTATGGCCCATAATGGCGGGGTCAGTTCGTACACAAATTCCTGCACTGTCAACACTTTCGCAATTATGGATGGCTGTACACACCATGGCTCAGTTTCTTACAGGGGACTTCCAACGACTTGAGTTCGTCCCATGTCGAGTTGCTGCACTACGCTGGGCAAAAGAAGGTTTGATATCAGGTGGTGTCCCACAACTTTTCTCCTCACTGCATGTAACAAGGGCTATAAAATGAGTTGTTCCCAGGAAAGAGGGCGTGTAACAGAGCCATCGTAAAGTGGCCATGATCAAGAATTTATTCTTTGCTAATCCAAATTATTTGAGAAATTGATTTGCCTACCTTACTATTCCTTATTCATTCACTTGAAGCCTTCCCGTATACGATCGTTAAGTCAAGTATGCCATGAAGTGTTTACATCACACTCCAAGCTGCAACATTTACTTGTTTATATAAATTTTGTAACAACCTTATTTCAGTTACCTGGTCATTTTGTAATAGGATGACCGGAGCAGGTGACATGGTCGGGGTTGTAGGGCGTGGCTGGGTAGAAGAAGCTGGCTGTTTTTATCAATCTTCCTCTTTATTGTTGGGTCTTCCAATACATTTTCCGGTAGCTCAGCCTCACCGCTTGTGTCATGGTGGAGACGTGCTGATGCACTCAGCCCAGGGAACGCGACTCCGTGCTCGGTCAGTGGCTGCTCAGGCAGTAGGAGGTTAGCAGCACGAGGCCTGGCCCCAGCTCGCCCCCTGCAGATGCGGCGGCTCTTGACGACGCCAGGAGTCACTGGTGCAGCAGCGGGCAGCGCCCTCCGCTGGTCAGTCTTCGAGGACAGCGTCACTGATGACGACAACATGACAGCGACCGAATGCCCAATCGGTTGAACCAAATACCGACGCCTACCTCTGATGTCCTTAAATACTGCAGACTGCTTCTGTATCCACCGGTTACGCGGCGGCATGTTTATTAGAAGGTTCTCAATGAGTTGGCTAACGCAACTGCACCACACGTGCCCGAGACTGCGTAATTCTGCTAATGTTGCGTTCTGGCTGTTGATGGGTGCCGTGCATGTACATACATACCCACGCTCATTGAAAAACTGTGTCACCTGCATAACGCACCGGTAAGCCTTCGTCTGCCGTCAGGGTGGCGCATCGCGCACTGAAACACACTAAATCACAATTTCGCACCATATTTCCTAAAAATAACCTCTTGTCCTCTACAATTCCTCCCTCGTACGAAAAGAATGCGTCCTCGAATTCAACCAAAAAGTCAAAACAAGTACAGTTCACTTAACAAACACCACAAAATGCGATTGATACACTATTTACACTGCATTCAGTCACTTCTATCCTCAGTCTAATCTTTGTCCATAAACATTACTCAGTGTTCTGCTGCAGTGCCTCACAACTGTTCAGTGATTCTGTCTGGACCCTTAGGTTAAACTTTGGAAGGGGGCAGGATTTGGGCTACCTTCCTCTTGAGCCCATAATACACTAATCCTATGACAATGAAAAATACAGGTGGCGGTAGTTGATGATCAAATAACTAGTAAGCGTTGCTTATGCTCATTAAGGTACTCATCCACTCACTGAAAAATATGTTCCATAGTTATGTGTCCATCCTGAGCTGCTTGCATCCGGTCCAAAGAGGCGAGAAAAGTCGGGTCTAATGTGCTATTCAAAAGAGTGAAATTTTCTTTCGTGACGAATTGCAATGGTTGGTCGGGTACATAGATCAATGTGCATGTTATGTTCATGATTGTAGCTCCAGTAATCACGGCTGGTAAACGGAAAGTTGGCCCTGAAATGTCACACTGTGTGCCGTTAATTCCTTGCTTACCCTGCTCGTAACAAACGCAAATAACTACTGTGTTTTCCATTACTGAAAATACCCATTGTGGACCCACTTGCTGAAAGAACTGCACCGTGCCTGCTATAATTTCCTTAGGGCACTTCGCGACTTGTTCTTGAGATCAGAATAGAGAGTACTCACAAGATTTGGGAACAGTGTGTAACAATTTCGTGGGGCAGATGGCAACTGGACCTGTTCAACAACGCAGCATGTCTTGTGCAGTGAGGAACGCATGAGCTTGTCTGTTACGTGCCATTAACAGTATTTCCCATACGGTTAATTGTACGGATTTCTGCAAAATTTCCCACTTCACTGGATACGTATGCAAGGCGTAACATTCAAATTTTCACTCCTTACATGTTAATGGTATTATGATATTAATTCTCAGCAGGGTACCCGTTCGCATGCTGGTAACGGTGGCCATTTTGTAGTACGGAGATAAGTGTTCGTCTGTTAATGTCGTCAGTAGCTGCAGGGATACGGGCAGTTCCGATTGAACTTTCCGTAATCCTTCCCGAAGTTGATCCGAAGGTAACAGTACTGGGGTTAGGTACCCACACATTGCGTGCAACAAAGCCTCCTGTAGTACCGTGGCTTCTATGTGTGCTTCCGCAATACTATCAGCAAGAAAACGGAGCAGCTTAGCGATTATCAGCTGTGAATCGATGTTATTCAATCGGTACTTGATTATACCCAAGTCGTGGTTGGTTGTGTCGGCTGTGGCCTTAATGTGGGACATCAAGGTCGCGGCCAAATCTCGCAATTGGAGCGTATTATTAACTACATCTTTCTCCAAACTCAATAATTGGGTTGTGTGAAGATTTAGCATTCTCTGGTTGCTATTCACATTATCCTGTACCTGCCGTAACGTTTCATTAATACTTTTAATATCTTCCGCGTCAGCAGTCCCAAAAACAGTTTTTAGGACAGCCACCTGCGTCTAACCATCGTCTTTTCCTACAGACGTGCGGGATTAACCCTGCAGTTTGCTGCAACTGAGCTTGTAAGCGTGCGAAAGCTGATCGTAGTAGCTGATATTCCCCCTGTGTGTCATTAAACCTTGACTGATTAGCCACCATAAAATGGAGTTCATTAAATGTATCCTCTAATTTACAGATTTCGTCTTCAACCGCCCAAATATTACAGTCCACCCTTAAGGTCCATTGATGCCCGGACGTAATTACGTCCACTTGTCGCGAGAACAAAACACCACTTGATATAGGCCGTATCTTCAAGGCTTCAGCTAAGTTGCAACAGCAAAACAGAATAACTATGCTGAGAGTGCACACCTTCCCTCTTCCCTCTTCAGCGCAACCTATGACGCTGGAACTGCTGGTCTTACCAGAACGTCACGCCTCTTGAGACACAAAAGAAAAATCAACTCACATTAGCTCTTCCTTTTTACGCGTGGCCTAAGAGCATAATAGCATGTCTGATCACTTCCACAATTAACTTGGTTCTCTTGTTTATCTGCACCATTCTTATTCTTTTTCTTAGATTCATCTTTCTATCCACTAGAAGTTACTGCAGACAAAGAAGGAATTTCCTCAAAATTCCCTTGAAAGGCCTAATTCGGCTTACATGCAAAATAGTAGGGCTTGTTGGAAGCTGTAATTTGACATTCACTGGCGATGTCATCTCGATCACCTGGAAAGGACCTTGATAACGGGATTCAAATTTTTTCGTTTTGCCTTTTGGCACATACGGATAAATCATCACCACCCATTGTCCTACATGGTATGTGGGTGAAGCCGCCTTTCTATCGTGAACTTTGTCCTGTCTTTCTTCAGCTTTAGTGTTCGTTTTTTTCACCTGCCGCCGGATTGTTTTCAACTTGTGGATAAATCCTTAACAGCCGAAATATCGGTTCCTGGTGGGGTCTTGAGCAAATCAAATGGAGATGGCATCTTCCGACCGGACAGCACTTAATATGGAGACAATCCTGTACTTTCATGCACTTTTAAGTTATACGCCACGGTTACAAACGCCAATAGGGTATCCCAATTATTGTGTTGCGAATTTACATAATAAAAAAATGGTTCAAATGACTCTGAGCACTATGGGACTTAACATCTGAGGTCATCAGTCCCCTAGAACTTAGAACTACTTACACCTAACTAACCTAAGGACATCACACACATCCATGCCCGAGGCAGGATTCGAACCTGCGACCGTAGCGGTCGCGCGGTTCCAGACTGAAGCGCCTAGAACCGCTTAGCCACACCAGCTGGCTTTACATAATAACTTAACATCTTAGCTATTGTATGATGAACACACTCGGTCCGATCATTAGCCTGCGGGTATAACGCACTTGTTCTCAATTTCTTTACATGCAACAACTTGCATAACTGTTTCATCAAATCGGGCATAAAGTTTGACCCTTGATCTGTAATTATAGTTTCAGGTGTTCCGAATTTCAATACCCATTGATTAACCATGGCGTGAGCCACTGTTTCGGCTCGCTGGTCCGGAATAGCTATCGCAGACACACAGCGCGAAAAATGATCTATTATTGTTAAAGCATGGCTATTGCCCGCTGGTGTTCGCACAAACGGTCCCAAGACGTCTACGCCCAGTAATTGGAGAGGTCTATCCACTTCCTGTGGTCGTTGCAACACAATTTTCTTACGACTCAATTCCGCATGTTGAGCACATGGAATGCAATTCTTTACATACTGATCGACATCTTGCCTATGCGTTGACCACCAATAACTCTGTGCTACCCTCCTTTCCATTGCTCTTCGACCCGAATAACCAGAAGACATTGAATCATGTGCTTGCCTTAAAATTTCGCTTTGCAATTTTTCTGGTACGACTATGCATGGACCTTTCCTAGTTTTACGGTACAATATCCCGTCTTCCATGACGAACTGTCTCTACAAGGTAAATCGTTGACAATCTGTGTCGGCGGTTTGTGCCTCCACCCATTCGTTCTCATTTATTCCTGCGCATTCCATGGTGCATGCTTTACGACTCAGACCATCTGCGTTTCCGTGCGATTTACCCGGTCGATGAATCACTTCATAATCATAGTCACTATGATGCAAAGCCCACTTAGTTAATCTACTCATTGGGTCTTTAAGCCCTAACAACCACTTAAGTGCTGCGTGGTCAGTAATCACCTTGAAACGTCGTCCATACAAATAACACCCGAAATAGGTTATTCCGAAAATTAATGCCAATAACTCCTTCTCGGTTGTTGAGTAATTTTTTTTCTGCATTGTTTAGCTGTCTGGAAGCATATGCTATCAGGTGTTCCTGCCCATCTATTTCCTGAGATAATGCAATACCCAGAGCAAAATTTCTAGAGTAACAAGATAATATGAACTGTTTACTAAAATCTGGAAAAACAAAAACCGGACTAGATGTTAACAAATTTTTTTAACTTTTGAAAAGCCTCTTCGCATTCTGCTGACCAGTGAAATTTTGCTCCCTTCTTCAACAACTGCGTGAGGGGCCTTGCAATTTTCGCAAATTTTGGAATATACCTCCTGTAAAAACTGGCGAGACCTAAATAAGACTGCAACTCTTTCACTTTTGTAGGTGTCGGAAAATTCATTACCGCCTCTACAAGTTTTGGATCCGTGCAGACACCCTCCTATCCTATAATATGACCTAAATAACGGGCTTCTTGCGACAAAAAATGACATTTTTCCATATGAAGGGTTAACCGCGGTGCTTTCAGGTGATCGAAAACTTTGCGCAAACAGCGCACATGTTCTTGCACGTCCTTTGAGAAAACAATTATGTTGTCCAAATATACCATACACTGATTAGGTTTCAGCCCTCGTAACACGCTATCTAGTAACCATTGGAAGGTTGCCGGAGCATTTTTGAGTCCGAAAGGCATTCACCGATACTGAAAATGTCCTGTAGGTGTTGAAAAAGCTGTCTTCGGTCGGTCTTCCGGGGCGACCTCCAACTGGTGGTACCCGCTTCGAAGATCCAAGGTCGTGAAGTACTGACACTGACCTAAATTATCCAGAGTTTCAGTGATATTAGGCATTGGGTATGCATCAAATACAGTTTTTTGATTCGGGAAACGATAATCACAACAAAAACGATACGCCTTGCCCCCATCAGGTGATTTTTTACCCACTATTACGACAGGAGCGAACCAGGGACTACTACTGGTTTCTATTATCCCATCCCTAAGCTGTTGATTAATAAATTCTTCCATGACAGGCTGTAAACTTTTCGGAACACGATATGGACATTTATACACCGGTGCTTCATTCCCAGTGGGGACGTAATGCTGAAGTAACGGTGTGGCGGGCAGTGGAAGATGAGAATTAAATAACTCTTTATATTCTGTCAAAAGGTTCTCCATGACTTCTGTCTTGCCCTTCTAAATGTGCTACTTTACCCCTCAGTGCGGACCAGCTGACAGACTCTCCCGGCATTGTGTAATCTGCTGTGAAATCCTTATCCAGTTCATCTTCCCCTATTATCTCCAGATTCGATATTACGGTACTCCATGCTAACTGCACCTCTTCAAGGCCAAAATTATCAACGCTGACAGGCAAAACCTTTTTTCCTTCTATCTCCCGCACGTAGGACACACTACGGCGTGTAAAACACTTCATTTTATCCAGCGACTTATTCTCAGACAAAGGTTCAACGACACATAACGAATTTACCGGCACACTAGCTCCAACATTTGCCCAGATTATTTTTCCTGTACCCTTCGGGATTGCATCCCGCGAGTTAACCCTAAGGGACCTTGTACGCAGTTTAGGTGGACCACCCGATCTCTGGGCGCTTCCTTGCGACAGTAATGGTTTTTCGGCCGCAGAACCTAGGCGAAATTGTATTCCGTCCAGTTCTACTGTACACCGTTCCAAGTTAACTTATGCGTGATGCGCAGCCAGGATATCCAATCCGAGTATGACATCATAGCTGCTGCCAACAACTGGAAGAACTTCTACCTTCACCTGGAAGTTCCTCATTTCCACTCGGAAGTTTAACACCACTGATCCGAGTGACTTCACCTGTCCCCCACCCACGCCACTTAACGCCCAGCATGGTGGTTTCAATTCTTCTTTACCGAGTACATTTCTACTCGCCACGGATACCTGAGATCCGGTATCCAATAAAAATTTGCACAGTCTTCCGCTCACCAAGCCGGTCAGAAAAAAGTCTGCCACTGATTCTGCACTAGCATTAATCCTTACCGGGGGTGTTGTACAGTGGAAATACTACCCCCTGCCCCGTTTAACTGAGGGGGAGAGGCCCACCATGCGGTTTCCTATCATTTTTCTGCCAAGACCCATTGCAATTACTCTCCATATGACCCCAACGTCTGCATTTCCTGCACTGCACTTCCTTGCAATCGCGTCTAATGTGTCCCATCCAACCACATCTGAAACATTTTATTTCTGCATTAAATACTGCTTTCCTGTCCCGCGTCTTTGTTATTGCTTCAATTTCCTCTAACGCCAAAGCGATTCCATCTGCGTCATTGAGAGTCTTAGGGAATTCCATCCTAATCTTGCTGGAGGTTTTGGGTTGTATTCCCCAAAAATGCGTCTAGTGCCCTCTGCTCAGCTTGCTGCAGAATGGCTTCATTAACCCTATCGGAATCTGTTAGCTCATAGGTATTAACATTAATTTTTCGAATTCGATCTACAAAAGCTTCTATTCATTCCCCAGTCCTTTGACACATTCTATTCAATTGTTATCGATAATATCTAGACGTATTTTTCCTCCGATACCTTTCCAGCAACCCCTTTTTGAATACTTCAAATGTCCGAGCATCCCTTAATTCTTGGTGGCATGTAATGTACGCTCTGGCATCCCCAGTTACTTTCAACTTAGCCACATGCAAAAGTGTTTCTGCACCCCAATTTCCCAATTTGGTGCTAAGGTTCTCCTAAAAGGTCGTAACATTTCCCCCAGCTTTTCCCGAGAAAGGGGTGACCAAAGCCGCTGCGTTAGTGTCGAGAAATACTGCATTAACAGAAAACCGTTCCTTGCTCGCTTCTTTAGACCGAGAAAGCTCTATCTCTAATTCCAACACTCGCTCAAGTATCTGCTGAATAGCCACCTCGGCTGACAGACCGCTCCATCACTACCACCTATCGAATCAAGACTGCAGTAAGCTCAGAAAGAAGAACAGAAAGGGAAGACGGACTATGCTACAGGTTCAGACAAACCACCAAACGAAAACTTGGCACTTACTTGTCATGTTGCAGGAGTTGCTGATCCACTGTTGCCCTACTCAGGTGCCACATATCCTCGTCGATTACCAGCCACAATTTCCTCCAAATCCAGGGAGAAGACCACTACTATCACCAATTGTAACAGGAATGTGTGATGCGCAGGTTGCCCGACTGACACCACTTGTAATAGGATGACCGGAGCGGGTGACGTGGTCGGGGTTGTACGGCATGGCTGGGTAGAAGGTGGCTGTTTTTAGCAATCTTCCTCTTTATTGTTTGTTCTTCCAATACATTTTCCGGTAGCTCAGCCCCACCGCTCATGCCGTCGTGAAGACGTGCTGATGCACTCAGCCCAGGGAACGCGACGCCGTGTTCGGTCAGCGGCTGCGCAGGCGGTAGGAGGTTAGCAGCATGAGGCCTGGCCCAGCTCGCCCCCTGCAAACACGGCGGCTCGTAACGACGCCAGGAGTCGCCGGTGCAGCAGTGGGCAGCGCCCTCCGCCGGCCAGTCCTCGGGGACAGCATCACTGATGATGACGACGTGACAGCGACCAAACGCACAATCGATCGAACCGAATGCCGACACCCACCTCTGATGCCATTAAATAGTGCAGACCGCTGCTGAATCCGCCGGTTACGCGGCGGCATGTTTATTAGAAGGTTCTCTAAGAGTTGGGTTACACAACCGCGCCACGCGCGGCCCGCACCTGCGTAATTCTGCTAATGCTGCGTTCTGGCTGTTGATGGCTGCCGAGCACGTACACACATACCGACGCTCATTGCAAAACTGTTTCACCTGCATAACGCGCCGGCCAGCCTTCGTCCGCCATCTGCCGTGAGGCTGGCGCATCGCACACAAACACACTAAATCACAATTTCGCACCATATTTCCTAAACATAACCCGTTGTCCTCTACAATTTAGAATTTAATGTATTATACTGATTCATACGCTGTCAATTTCACTCCAACTTCAGCATGCATGTATGCATATGTCTGACCTTGTTCCACTGTTACTAATCGATACTTTAACATAAAACTAATAGTTCTCATTTTGTAATTGCAGGATAACTTTTTTAATGATTGGTATTAGCATTCCGTCTGTATTTGTATAATGAACTCATAGAAATGTTGGAAACATGTTCCAAATAATCTTCATGTATAGTAACTTTGTAAAAGAACATTGTTAGCGAACATATATTCCGAATTTCAATAGTAAAAGTTGAAGACACGTAAAATTTTACGTTGCTGTGTCAGAGGAACGAATTAATGAGTAACTGAATGACGACAATGTGTACACGAGCAAGATATTGATTGTAAACCATAAATTTGTTTCTAATGATGGATGACATAAGTAGTAATTGTTACAAACATACATAAGGAGTGTCGAATCAGCCATGGTGCAGTCGGGGGGGGGGGGGGGGGGGGGCAGGGCGTTGGAGTGTTCAGTAACCAATGAACCAGTGTGTAGAAAGTAACATGCAGTGGCAGCTGGTGTGTAAGGGCATAAGAAAACAAACTGTCGACATCTTGCGGATTTATTGGTTATTTTTCTTTGAATGCTGTTGAATGTAATATAAATGTTGCTGTCTGAAAGACATGGTACTTAAATCTACTGCACTACTGCGCCTCTAGACTTTGTGAAACTTGTCAAGTGTCATGAGCACACCTTCAGTTGTGCACATTTTAAGGAGCTTCTGTGCATGCGCAACTCGCATGATGTAATTGCCTCATTGGCCAAATACATATGGATTTGACAAACAACATGCACGATTCTTAATGTGCACAACTAGCCACTGCCACTCAACTACAATTTTATGTCAGTGCCTCCAGGTGGTAGCACAATGTGGCACACTTTTGTCCCCAATCACTTGGCGTAATTCCTGCTAGATGATAGTACACTCCTGAGATATGTTATTTCACTCACTATACACTGTAGTAAAATTAGATCAGACGTCAGTCTATGTTAAAGTCGTACCGACAGTAAACGTATTTTGCAGGTTTCTGAATAAGTCATAGTATAGTAAGAAAGGAATTTTATCATACAGTAATCCACTTTAAGTGCTGATAATCATGATAGCCTAAAGCACATCACTGTCGATTGTGAGATTGTAGCATTTATTCATGCTTCTGAAATCTGTTGATCTTCTGGCTCAAAATGGTTCAAATGGCTCTGAGCACTATGGGACTTAACTTCTGAGGTCATCAGTCCCCTAGAACTTAGAACTACTTAAACCTAACTAACCAAAGGACATTGCACACACCCATGCCCGAGGCAGGATTCGAACCTGCGACTGCAGCGGTCGCGCAGTTCCAGACTGTAGCACTTAGAACCGCTCAGCTACTCCAATCTTCAGGCGAGTCAGATTTATTTGTGCTGTATGCCAGCATTGTACGTATAAAAATTCACAAGAAACTGTATAACTGGTCAGTTAGGGATCAACGGTGGTGTGCTTAAGGCCCTTATGGATCTCAGTGCCTCGTTCATATTCTAGTCAAGTGACCATATTATTAGACATTACTACTTGAGTTTAATAATTTCGACAAACGGCAGTTTGTGGTTGGTTTAAAAGATGGGGGGGGGGGGGGGGTCCAAACTGCTAGATCATCAGTCCCTCGTTCCGATTAAAATAATTCTTCAAGGGTGGCAGTAAAATAATAGAGACATACAAAACAATGTTTGAAAAAAGGAGAAAACCACAAGAACGACAGAAGGGCAACAAACACTAAAACGGACAAAATCGGACAAGAAAGCCACAGAGAGGCAAGAAATGTGTAGAAGAGATCAAAGCAAGATATCAGATTATGATGGCTGGCTGACCATGAGAATAAAAAAAGGAGAAGCCAGCCACTCTGCAACATATTGAAACCTCCACCCTAAAAGCACTAGGGTGGAGTACACACAGGGACGAAGGACGATGATAAAACCCACCCTCACGAATAAAACGTAAACTAAACCTGCTGTTGAGGCATTGTCACCCAACACTGAAAGCAGGGTGCTGGGAAAGTTAAAAGTCAGCCGCAGAGCGGCTAAAAGTGGGCAGTCCAGCAAGAGGTGGACGACCGTCATTTGCAAGCCACAGTGATACCGAGGTAGGTCCTCGCAACAGAGGAAGTAACCATGTACAGCCAATGCGGAGCTGGCATATGACAACTGATTCCCTGTGAGAGGACCACATGGAAGACTTCCACACATTCATAGTCTCTCTGTCATGCAGACTGTTGTGTGTACTGTTATGCCATTACGTCTCCCAAAGCCGAAAAACCCTGCTGCATAAGATGGAACACAGGTCGGTTTCAGAGATGCCTTTCTCCTGAAGTGGTTTCCGCGTAGCCCACTGGCAAAGTTCGTTGCCGGGGATTCAGACGTGTCCTGGGGTCTAGATAAACACCACTGAATGACGGGACCATTCCTGGGCATAGATGGACTCCTGGATGGACGCTACTAAACGATGGCGAGGGTAGCACTGGTCAATAGCTTGTAGGCTACTCAAGGAGTCAGTACACAGGAGAAGTGACTCGCCAGGGCACACGCAGATGTGCTCAGGAGCACGAGATATGGCCGTCACCTCTGCAGTGAAAACACTACAGCCTTCTGGCATGGAGTGTTGTTCCTCCACTAACATATGCAAAGCCTTTGTGACCATCAGCCACCGAACCGTCGGTGTAAACCACTTCATGGCCCCGGTACATGTCGAGAATCGAGAAGAAGTGATAACTGAGAGCTGCAGGGTTAATGGAGTCCTTAGGGCCATGCAAAAGCTCCAAAAGAATCTGTGGCCTAGGTGTACACGATGGACGTGTTCATGAATGGATCTCAAGGAGAGGTGGTAAAGAGAAGGACTCTATTTCAGACAGAAGGGACCAGATGCGAACCACAATTTTAACCCCTGACCTGAGTTGCTGATGCGGGAGATGAACTGCCCTGGCTGGGAAAAGGAGACTGTAATTCGGATGCACATGAGAACTATAAAGGTGTGCAATGTAATTAGCGAACAGTTGTACATGCCTAACCTTCAATGAAGGGACTCCAGTCTCCATCAGGACACAGGTCATTGGACTCGTTCTTAAAGCTCCCGTCATTAGGCGAAGGCCACAATGGTGCACTGGGTCGAGTAAATGCAATGCTGTGGGCGCCACCAATCTTAAATGAAACACCCATAGTCAAGGCAGGATTGAACATGGGCTCTGTAGAGCTGCAGCAGCGTAGAGCTATCTACATCCCAGTTGGTGTTGCCCAGGCAGCGGAGGGCATTGAGTTGCTGCCAGCACGTCCACTTAAGCTGATGATGCGAGGTAGCCAAGCGAATCGGGCATCGAAAACCAGTCCTAAGAATCGATATGTCTCTACTACAGTGAGTGGATCGTCATTAAGGTAAAGTTCTGGTTCTGGAAGAATGGTGCGACGCCGACAAATGCATGACAAACTACTTTGCGGGTGAAAACGAAGCTGTGGGCAAGAGCCCATGACTGCACCTTGTGAATGGCTCCCTTTAGGCGCTGTTCATCAACACCAGTCCTGGAGGAGGAGTACTAAATGCAGGAGTTATCTGCATACAGAGAAAATGAGACCGACTGCCCTACAGCTACTGTTAGACTGGTAATGGCCTCTAACAATAGACACACACTCAATACAGAGACCTGCGGAACACCATTCTCATGATTACGGGGGGGGGGGGGGGGGGGGGACTATGGGAAGTACCTACTGACACGGAAAGTACAGAGCGATAGGAAGTTTTCGATAAAAATCGGGAACAGGCCCCGGAGACCCCACTCATACAATGCGGCAAGAATATGATGTCGCCAGATCGTGCTGTATGCTTTACGCAAGTCGAAAAAGATGGCAACTAGATGTTGGCGTCTGGGAAAGTCTGTTCGGATGGCAGACTCTACGGACACAAGGCTATCGGTGATACAGCGACCCTGGCGGAAGTCGCCCTGACGTCCTGACATGGAGCCAGTAGGCCACGTGACTCCAGGACTCAACCCAACCGCCAACACTCCATACATTCCAGCAGCTTACAAAGAAAGTTGGTGAGGCTGATGGGCCAGTAGCTATACACATCAAGCGGGTTTTTACTGGGTTTGAGCACTGGAATG
Source organism: Schistocerca americana (assembly GCF_021461395.2). Taxonomy (NCBI): domain Eukaryota; kingdom Metazoa; phylum Arthropoda; class Insecta; order Orthoptera; family Acrididae; genus Schistocerca; species Schistocerca americana. The sequence goes on along the minus strand of NC_060120.1, from coordinate 900,696,453 downwards.
ATTGTGCTCTCCGCCATTGCGATGGAAAGACGCCATCACACCAGATACAGTTGAAGATGACAAGGAGAATTTACTCGTACTCAGACGAGAGATGTTTATCTGATTGTGGATCTGATCCAGCCCAGGAGCTGTGTCGGGGCAATGTGCAAGGGCGTTGAGGAGCTCCCACTCTGTAAATGGGGCGTTGTAAGGTTCACTGTGGCGTGTTGTGAACGAGAGGACTTTCCCTTCCATCCGACGTTTGAGAGTGTAAAAGGCTGAGAGGTAATTCTCTGATGCAGAGGCTCTAGCATAGTGCTCAGCAAAATGCTAAGCAATCTTGTTTGTGTCAGCAGATAACACGCCATTGATGTTAATGCCAGGTACACCTATTGGGGTCTGATACGCAAAGATGCGTTTGATCTTTACCCAGACTTGGAAAGAAGACATATGATACCCAATGGTCGAGACGTATCTCTCCCACCACTCCTGCAACCGTCGATTTATAAGCTGGCAAACACGGACACGGAGCCACTTCAAGGCTATTAAGTGCTCTAGGGAAGGGTGCCACTTATGCTGCTGTAGAGCTCGCCGACGCTCCGTAATTGCCTCAGACTTTTGGCGACCACCAAGAGACTGTTGTTCGCTGAGGGCACCGTGAAGAACGAGGGATCATGTTTTCCGCCGCAGAAACGATCGTTGCAGTGACCTGCTCAGCGACAACATCGATGTTACCATGCGGGGGAGATTCAGCAGTGATAGCAGAGGTGAAGGCTTCCCAGTATGCCTTGTTTAGAGCCCCTTTGGGTAGGTGTCCGTGGGCATGACGCTGGAGGAGTGACAGGAAGGTGGGGAAGTGGTTGGTTGATTTAAAGGTGAGAGAAGGGACCAAACTACGAGGTCATCGGTCCCTTGTTCCTAATAAAACAGTGCCACAAGTGTGAGAATAAAACGGACGAAACATATAACACAAAACGGAAAGAAAGGAATAGCCACAAGAACGAAGGGAAGACAATGAACACTAAATGCAACAAAAGAGGATAAGAGAACAACAGAAGCTAGGAACAGAAGAGAGTAAAACATGAAAGATTACAGTGGCTGGCCAACCACGAGAATAAAAAGGGAAAGCCAGCCACTCTGCAACACATTAAAATCTCCCCCCTAAAAGCACTAGAGTGGAGGACACAGAGGGACAAAGGACATGGGCTAAAACCTACTTAGAAGTATAAAACTCACTTTCAAGGATAAAACGTAAAACTAAAGCTGCTGTGGAGGCATTGTCGCCCAACACCGAAAGCAGGGTGCTGTGAAAGTTAAAAGTCTGCCACAAAGCGGCTAAAAGTGGGCAGTCCAGAAAGAGGTGGACGACTGTCATTTGGGAGCCACAGGAACACTGAGGTGGGTCCTTACAGTGGAGTAGGTAACCATGCATTAGCCACGTAGGGCCAATGCAGAGCCAGCCGAGGACATCTGATTCCCTGCGAGAGGCCTGCATGGAAGACTTCCACACATTCATAGTCTCCTTAATGACACACAGTTTTCTGTGCGTACTGTTATGCCATTCCATCTCCCAAAGCCAGAAAACCCTGTGGTGTAAGACAGAACGCAGGTCAGCTTCAGAGATGCCCATCTCCAGAAGTGGTTTCCACGTCGCCTATTTTCCCAGCCTGTCGGCAAGTTCGTTGTCAGGGATTCCGACGTGTTCTGGGGTCCACACAAACACCACGGAACGGTGGGACTGTTCCAGGGCATAGATGGACTCCTGAATGGAGGCAATCAGGGGTTGGCGGGGGTTGGACTGGTCGATAGCTTGTAGGCTGCTCAATGAGTCAGTAGACAGGAGAAATGACTCTCCACGGCATGAGTGGCTGTACTCAAGAGCACGAGATATGGCCGCCAGATCTGCAGTGAAAACACTGCAGCCAGCTGGCAAGGAGTGCTGCTCAGCATGTCCTTCCTGAACATATGCAAAACCTACGTGACCATCAGCCATTGAGCCGATGGTGTAAACCACTTCAGGGCCCCCGAATACTTCAAGAATCGAGAGGAAGTGACAGCGGAAAGCGACGGGGTTAACAGAGTCCTTAGGGCCTCGTCCTAAAAGCTCCTGCCGCTAATCGAACTCCACAGTGGTTCACAGAGTCGAGTAAATGCAATGCTGAAGGCGCCGCCGAACCATAAACCACACTCCCATAGTCAATTCGGAATTGGACAAGGGCTCTGTAGAGCTGCAGCAGCGTGCAGTGATCTGCACCCAAATTGGTGTTGCCCAGGCAATGGAGGGCATTGAGGTGCTGCCAGCACTTCTGCTTAAGCTGACGATGAGGGAACCAAGTCAATCGAGCGTCGAAAATTGGTCCTAGGAATTCACATGTCTCTACTACAGTGAGTGGATCGTCATTAAGGTAAAGTGCGGGTTCTGGATGAATGGTACGACGCCGACAGAAGTGCATGACACACGACTTTGCGGCTGAAAACTGGGCGCCTTGTGGATGGCTCCCTGGAGGCGCTGCTCAGTAACAACAGTACTGGAGCAGCAGTACGAAATGCAGACGTCGTCTGCATACAGAGGTGAGACGGAGGGCTGACAGCTGCTGCTAGCCCATTAATGGCCACTAAAAAGAGAGAGACAATCGGATCCCTGTAGGACTCCATTCTCCTGGATATGGATGGAACTATGGGAGTCACCAACTTAGACACGGAAAGTACGGAGTGACAGGAAGTTTTGGATAAAAATCGGGAGTGGCCCCTGGAGATCCCACTCATACAATGTGGCAAGGATATTATGTCGCCAAGTCGTGTCGTATGATTTATGTAGGTCAAAAATGAGGCAATCAGGTGTTGCTGTCTGGAAAAGGCTGTTCAGATGGCAGACTCGATGGACACAAGATTATCAGTGGTAGAGCGACCTTGGCCAAAGCTGCCCTGACATGGAGCCAGCAAGCCACGTGACTCCAGGACCCAACCCAACTGCCGACATACCATACATTCCAGCAGCTTACAAAGAACGTTGGTGAGGCTGATAGGCCGATGGCCATCCACATCAAGCGGGTTTTTACCCGGTTTGAGCGCTCGAATGATTGTGATCTCTTGCGAAGGAAAGACGACATCGCACCAGATCCGGTTGAAGATGACGAGAAGAAGTCGCTTGTAGTCAGATGAGAGTTGTGTAATCATCTGTCTGTGGATGCGATCAGGCCCAGGAGCTGTGTTGGGACAATGTGCAAGGATACTGAGGAGTTCCCACTCTGTAAATGGAGTGTTATAGGATTCACTGCAGCGTGTAGTGAATGAGACGACGTCCCCTTCCAGCCGCCGTTTGAGCGTGTAAAGGATGAGGGGTAATTCTCTGACGCAGAGGCTCGAGCAAACTGCTGGGCCCAAAGCGCTGGGGCCCAAAGGGCCGAGAAAAGTGCTCGGCAGTCTCTTTTGCATCAGTACATAACTCGCCATTTATAGAAACACTGGGGACAGCTGTTTGGGCGTGGTACCCGAAAAGACGTTTGATCTTTGTCCAGACTTGGGAAGGTGATGTGTGGCATCCAATGGTGGAGACTTCTCTCTCGCAACACTCCTCCTTCCATTGTTTGATAAGGTAGCAAACACGGGCCGTTTGAAGGCTATGAGGTGCTCCAGGGAAGGGTGCCGCTTATGCCACTGTAGAGCACGCTGACGCTCCTTAATTACTTCAGCTACTTCAGGCGACCACCAAGGGACTGCCTTACACCTCTGACATCCTTAAGAGCGAGGAATGGCGTTTTCTTCCACAGGAACAATTGTGCTAGTCACCTGATCAACCATCACATGGATGTTACTGTGAGAGGGAGATTAAGCGGTGATGGTTGGTTGGTTTGTGGGATTGAAGGGGCCAGACTACTAGGGCCATTTGTCCCTTTTTCCACGAACATTAAACACCCACAAAGAGTAAAAACAAACAGTGCAGATGACAAGAGACGACACAGGACAAGAAATACACAGACCGGACAAAATAAATTAAAATCACACAGAGTGTGACAGTGGCTAGCCGACCCTAGAAACGCGAAAGGAAAAGCCAACCACCAAGAAACACACTAAAAACACCAGTCTAAAATCGTAGGCCAAATGCAAGACTCAACACAAAAAAGAAACATTTAGATCAAGCGATAAAAACCCCCTGCACAAATAAAACTCAAAACTACGTCTGCCATCACAATGTCGTCTGATAAAAGTGCAGGAAGCGTATCGTAGCGCAAATGTCTGCCTGAGCGGAGTTAAAAGTGGACAGTCCAACAAGATGTGGACCACAGTCAAAGCTGACCCGCAGCGACATAAAGGTGGGTCCTCGAGGCGCAATAAATAGCTGTGCGTTATCCAGGTGTGGCCAATGCACAGCCAGCAGAGGACAACAGAGTCCTTGCGAGACACTCGAACGGAGGAGCGCCATGCACTGGCAGCCTCCTTGATGGCTCGAAGTTTGTTGGGTGAAGGAAGGGTGCGCCATTCTTCACCCCAGGTGCGAAGTACCTTCTGCCACAAAACTTACCTGAGGTCACTCTCCAAACGGCCAATCTCCAAGGCTGGTACACCAACAGCCTGTTCGGCCAGTGTGTCAACATGTTCATTTCCCTGGATGCCTACATGACCCAAGGTCCACACAAAGACTACAGAGTTGCAACAGGCAACAGTATGGAGGGACTCCTGGATAGCCATCACCATATGTGAACGAGGGAAACACTGGTCGATAGCTTGTGAACTGCTCAGGGAGCCACTACAGATAACAAAGGACTCCCCTGAGCAGGAGCAGATATACGCTAGGGCGCGAGAGATGGCAACCAGCTCGGCAGTCAAAACACTGCAACCAGCCGGCATTGAGTGTTGTTCATAATTATCCCCTGGAGTAAGAGCATAAGCGACACGACCAGCAACCATCGAACCGTCAGTATAGACAACATCAGAGGATTGAAACGCGGGCAGGATTGGAAGAAAGCGGCGGCGGAAGGCCTCAGGAGGGACTGAGTCCTTTGGGCCCTCTGACAAATCGAGCTGAAGGCATGGGTGGGGCACACACCACAGGGGTATATGCTGAGGGGCCCAGAAAAGAGCTGGAAGAGGGGAAAACCTCAAGCCCAGAGGGAAGAGCTCTGCTGCAAACTGCGATCATACACCCTGACTGGGGCCTCCATCCCGTAAGATGGACGGACGACTGAGGGAACAGGAGATGATAATTGGGATGCCCGAGCAAGCTACAAACGTGTGTAACGTAAGCGGCCAGTAATCGTTGGCGCCGGAACCGCAATTGAGGGATACCGGCCTCCACAAGTATGCTGTTTACAGGGCTTGTCCAGAAAGCTCCAGTGGGGAGTCTGATCCAACTGAAGGATGGGGGTCCAGCAACTGCAATGTGGAAGGGGCTGCCGAATTGTAAGCCAGGCTCCCATAATCAAGACAGGACTGAATTAAAGCCTGTTACAGCCGTAGCATGGTAGACTGATTAGCACCACAGCTGGTGTGACTCAAGCAACGAAGGGCGTTAAGATGCCGCCAGCACGTTTGTTTAAGCTGCAGAATATGAGGCAGCCACATCAACTGGGTATCGAAAACCAGTCTCAAAAACGGATGCATGTCCACCACAGTGAGATGTTTGCCGTCAAGATAAAGCTGTGGCTCAGGGTGAACAATGCGTCGCTGGCAGAAATGCATAATGCAGGTCTTGGCAGCCGAAAACTGGAAGGCATGTGCTACAGCCCAAGAGTGCGCCTTTTGGATAGCACCCTGCAGCTGCCATTCAGCAGCTGCAATGCCAGTGGAGCTATAGTATAGGCAGAAGCCAGCACATAAGGAAGCTGAGACAGATGTATCCACTGCTGCAGCGAGCCCATTAATTGCAATTAAAGAGAGGCAGACAAGACAGATCCCTATGGTACCCCATTCTCCTGAACTCGGGAGGAACTACGGGAGGCTGCAACTTGCACGTGGAAGGGACAAAGCGACAGAAAATTTTGTATGAAGATATGGAGCAGACCCCGAAGACCCCAACCATGAAGCATAGAGAGGATGTGATGTCGCCATGTCATATCGTATGCCTTCCTCATGTCAAAAAAGATGGTGACCAGATGCTGACGGCAGGCAAAGGCCATATGGATGGCAGACTCCAGGCACACCAGATTATCGGTGGCAGAGCAGCCCTTACGTAACCCACCCTGAGACGGAGCCAGAAGGCCCAGAGACTCAAGTAGCCAGCTCAACCTCCAGCTCACCATGTGTTCGAGCAACTTGCAAAGAACATTGGTGAGCCTAATGAGGCGGTAGCTGTCCACCTCCAGGTTTCAACACAGGGATTACAATGCTTTCCCACCATTGCAATGGGAACTCACCCTCAATCCAGATATGGTTGAAAAGGTCTGGGAGGCGTCACTGGCAGTCCACCGAGAGGTGTTTGAGTATCTGACAGTGGATGCAATCTGGCCCAGGAGCCGTATCAGGCCAAGCGTCTAGCGCACTTTGGAATACCCACTCACTGAATGGAGCATTGTACGATTCAGGGTGGCACTCCGACGTTCCAACCACTCTTTCAGGGAGTGGAAGTCCAGTGGATAATTCGCAGAATCGGAACTCTGAGCAAAATGCCCCACTAAACGGTTTGTAATTTTGTCAGACTCAAACCTGCGATGGAGAGGTACGGAGGTCAATGGTGGAGACATACCTTTCCCAGCACTCCTGCTTGCGTTGGCAAATGATGCGGCGGGCTCGCGCACGGAGCCATTTAAAGGCGATGAGGTGTTCCAATGAGGGATGCCGCTTGTGACGCTGGAGTGCCCGCCTGCGATCTTTAATCGCCTCAGTGATCTTGGGGGCCCACCAAGGCACTGTTCTTTCGCCGAGAGGACTCAGAAGAACAGGGAATGGCAGATTCTGCGGCAATAACGATGCTGGTGGTGACCGAGTGAACCACTGCACCAATGGCATCATTCAAAAGAGGCTCAATAGTAGCAATGGAGGTGAACAAGTCCCAGTCAGCCTTATTCACAGCCCATCAGCAGAGGCACCCAGGAGAGTGACGCTGTGGCAGTGACACAAACATCGTAAAGTGGTCACTACCACATAAGTCGTCACGCACACTACATTGGACAGATGGTAATAGGCTAGGGCTGCAGATCGAATGGTTGATAGCTGAGTATGTGCCATGCACCACACTGAAATGTGTGAAGGCACTATTATTAAAAGAGAAAGGCCGAGCTGTACCAATACTTGCTCGATGATGCTGCCTCAGCCTGTTGCCACTGACCCAACCCAAAGAGGGTTATGGGCATTGAAGTCGCCCAGTAACAGAAAAGGGTGTGGCAATTGGGCTATCAGCGCAGCCATGACATGCTGTGGGACATCACCATCTGGTGGAAGATAGAGACTGCAGACAGTAACAGCCTGAGGCGTCCACACTCGAACAGCAACAGCCTCTAAAGGTGTTTGTAGAGGGACAGACTCGCTGTAAGGGAGCGAAGGACATAGGTGTAGATGCCACCAGATGCCCTCTCATAAGCTGCCCAGTTCTTACAATAACCCCAATAGCCATCGAGGGCGCGAGGTTTGCTTCGCCAGAAAACAAGTTTCCTGAAGAGCAATGCAGAGGAAAGAGTGAAGGCTGAGAAGTTGTTGGAGCTCAGCAAGATGGTGGAAAAAACCGCCATAGTTCCACTGGAGGATGACATTGTCCATGGCCGAGAAAGGCGTGAAGGGACCAAGGAGGCAGATTACGCCGCTGGGTCACCTGCTGCCACCGACTGAGTACTGATGGGAGCTACATGCAGCATGACTGAGGGACCTGCGAGATCTAGGTCCTCAGCAGACGCCAGAATCTCCACCTCATCCTCAGACACAGAGCTTGTAGGTAGCGGTGGAGTGGGTGCCACCGCAATTTCCTTGCTCTTAGGGGTCTTCGATTTAGATTTCTCACGCTGTTCCTTTGGTTACCCTTCCTGGGAGGGCTTCTTCGATTCAGTCTCCAGGACTGAAGAGGACCATGAAGCACTACGACCAGCGACCTGGGGCTTCTTCAGCCACTGGCGGGTGTCTGCTGCTGAGCCTCTGGTAGAAATCTGGGAAGGGAGTGACCCAAGTGATCCCTTCCTAGCGAGAGAAGCCAAAGAAGACTTACGCTACTCTGGCTTAGAAGTGGGGACTGGTGTCCCTGATGGTTGGAGGGGGGGGGGGGGGGGATGGCGCTGCTCCCAGGGTAGGTGGTGCGGGAGCAACAAGGAGGGAAGTGCACCCCCACCATCAAGGGGAAGGTGTGGTCCTTCAACTCAGAGCTGACTTTATGGGGTGCAATGGATGAAGCTGTAACTGGAGTGAAAATGGCGGCATAAGATGACATCATGTGCATGGGATGAAGCCACTCAAATTTCTGTTTAGCCTCAGTGTAGGTCAGTCGGTCCAGGGTCTTGTATTCCATTATTTTCCTTTCCTTCTGTAGAATCTTACAGTCTGGCGGGCAAGGGGGATGGTGCTCTCCACAGTTGACACAGGTGGGAGGCGGGACACATGGAGTATCGGGATGGGTAGACGACCGCAATCACGACATATGAGGCTGGAAGCAGTGGGAAGACAAAAGGCCAAACTTCCAACACTTGAAGCACTGCATTGGGGGACGGATATATGGCTTGACATCACAGCAGTAGACCATCACCATCACCTTCTGGGGTGATGTGTCACCCTCAAAGGCCAAGATGAAGGCACTGGTGGCAACCTTATTATCCCTCGGACCCCGGTGGACGATATTGACTCCTCGTCACTAAGTTGGCATGCATCTCATCATCGGAATTTAAAAGAAGATCCCTGTCGAAGATAATGCCCTGGACCATATTTAAGCTATTATGGGGCATGACAGTAACAAACATCCCCCAGCTTCTTACAAGCGAGTAATACCCGTTAAGCCATGGTAAAAATTGCTGTTTTGAACAGCATGCCACAGCACATTGTGTGAAGCAGTCGCCCTCCATTCCTGGCGGTGGCGCCGCTGTGGCAATCGCAGCTTTGGTGTCTCCCTCTGGTGGAAAAGGGGAAAGGTTGCCTGTTCACGTGCATTTAAGGGGCGCTACAAGCTCGCCAGTGGCAGTTGGTTAATGGGGCGAGACGGGTCAGTTGGTCAGCCGGGTTATTGTGGGGCAGTCAGTGTGTGTGTCTGTCTGTCTGTCTGTCAGTCATCCGGAGTGCTAGTATGTGTTAGGCCGTCAGTCTGCTCGAGTTTGTTCAGGCAATGGGCATTGGCGGTTAGATCGATCGGTTGCTCGGCCGCGCACTGGGACACAAGATGACTTGTCCGTCTTGAGCGTCGGCGCATGTGAGGTCACCACGTCAGTCCGTTGGGCCGCGCCGTATAGCGAGGGGTAGTGGCTTCGCGGCCGACACGAGAGCAACAGGAGTCAACCCACAAGATCGGTCTGGCCGGCGCGAGCTGCGACGCTGTGAGACGGGAGATCGGCGCCCCTTCCTGCGTCCTTTGAAGCGGCTGGCAGCGGACGATTCGGGAGAGCATTTTGGGGGTGCTGCGCCAGGTCTTCGCCAGACATCGCAGTTTATTAGAAGTTAAGTGATTCGTGATACATTTTATGTAAGACTGCATTTCATGGGTTTTTATTTAAATGGTCATTTTAGTATATAAAGATGCCACCCTTCCACCGTAAGAGTTTCCTTTTAAAAACAAGTTTCGGTGGAAAGTACTTCTTTTTAATGCGAGTGTTTTGTACCATTTCCATCCCTCCTATGGGGTGCATAGTTTGTGTGTGTGAGTTGTTAAAATTTTTAGTTTAAAGTAATCTGGTGTGCTGCAGATTTGCACCAGTGTGGTCTTTCAGAGGTGGTTGTGAGCAGTCGTGACTACAGCCGTGTTAAAAGGGAGCGGCAAGGTTCTCAGCCTGAAAGCTCAAACTGTCTAAAAAAAAAAGTTATTTCTGCCTCTGAATAAATTGCAACTTGATATTTAGAGGGTGCTTTCTGATTATAAACTTTAAATCTGTTTTTTAAAAACAGGGAAGGGTTTTTAGGAATAAAATTTCCATTTGTTGAAAGAAATTGTTTTCATCAGTTACCCACTGGTAACTACTTCCACACTCACATACTGTGATTAAATGTGTTTATGTTCTTGATTAATCGCTAGTAAATAAAGTAAATTCTTTAACAAAAGGTTTTGAAAGTAAATCCACAGTTCACCCATGACTGGACAGAGGATGCTGTTTTATCAAGACTGACCTGCATTTTCGACAAGCCCTCCACCTCCCCCTGAACTTGTCTAAATGCTCTACAAAGAACTGTGGCTTCATGGACACAAAGGATTCCCCATCAGTTCTCGTACAGACCAGATACCGGGGCAAATATATCTCGCTGTCATAAATAGCCTTTCGTTCCTCCCATGGTGTGGCCAGGGAGGGGAATGATTTGGGGTCATACATGTTTCCATTAAAGTGATACCTTGAACACTTAGACTGCTGGCAGTTGGCCAACAGCAAGAGAAGATGTGCCACACTTCATTGTGTGTCATCCACACTGATGCCACCTACTCCAACTAAGGGCCCTCCCCATGGGCGCCACCCAGCCACAGCATGGGCCACCTGGCAGGATGGCCACTGCCGGGAGTCCCAATGCCCCAGGGGGATGGACATCTACCCCTTGGCATACGTGGGGAGTTAACAGTGCAGGCATCAGCAGAGCAATCCCTGTGTGGTCAGATGGCTACAACCAACGCGGTACATGGTGGCCCCACCACAACGGACTGGCCGCCATTCTGGATATCAGGTGCAAAGAATTCCATGGTCATTGTCGGCACAGAAAGGGACACTGCATAGTGCGTGGTGGAAAACGCACCCAGGAAGATGTCCTCGCTCAAGAGATGGAGAATGGTCAGGATTGCAATGCAATGACGAGAAAGTGGGCTAAAGATCTCAATGCATGATGGACACGATGCACCTTGTAAGGCGCACTTCCCCAATTGGCTCGCTCTTTGGGAAAATTTTGAAGAATGGAGGTACAACCCTACAGGGGACCAACACATAAAGGCCAAAACGTGCATAACTCCTTTTAGCCACCTCATAAGAGAGACATAAATACCTCAGGCCTATTCTAACCCCCAGACCTGCAGGGGGGGGGGGGGGGATGGGGGAGGAAGTGGTCACTACCACACAGGTTGTCATGTGCTCTCCAGTGGATGGATGGGGGAAAGTCAGGACTGCAAACTGAGAGATCAATGGCCCAATATGTGCCATGTGCCACACTAAAATGTATTGGTGAAACTGTATTTAAGAGGCAGAGGTCGGGTTGTGACAAATTTTCGACCCCCTACCTCAGCCTGTAAGCATGGCGATGGCGCCACCGAACGTGTGTGTGTGTGTGTGTGTGTGTGTGTGTGTGTGTGTGTGTGTGTGTGTGTGTGTGTGTGTGTGTGTGTGTGTGTGTGTGTTAAAATCTCCTGAAAGTAGGAAAGGTTCAGGGAATGGAGCAATCAGTGCAGACAATGTGTTCAGGGGTACAGCACCATCTGGAGGGAGATATACATTGCGGACAGTTATTTCCTGCGTCGTTATTCTGACAGCCATGGCTTCAAGAGGGGTTTGAAGAGACACAGGTTCACTACATACTGAGTTCAGGACAGATGCAAACTCCACCTGACACTATTATAGTCGCTACGGTCCTTGTAATATCCCTTATAGCCATGGAAGGCAGAGGTCCGCATTGCCAGGAATCAGGTTTCCTGGAGGGCAATGCAGAAAGTAGATGTAAAGCTGAACAGTTGGTGTAGCTCAGCCAGGTGGTGAAAATAATTGCCGCAATTCCACTGGAGGATGATGTGATCATGAGACTGGGAAGGCATGAAATAGTCAATGAGGCAGTCGACGCCTCAGGGTCACCTGCTGCCACCAGATGAGTACCTGTGTGATCGACATCCACTTTGTCCAAGTGCCCAGCGATATCTAGGTCCTCAGCGGGCGCCAGAATCTCCACCTCATCCTCAGACGCCGAACTTGTAGGCAGTGGTGGTGTGGCTGCCACTGCAGTCCTTGGTTGTTGGTGGTCTTTTTACGTTTCTCTTGGTGCCCCCTTAGGTTTATCCTTCACTGATTCAGTCTCAGGGCCTGAGGAGGACCGTGAAGCCCTACGTCCAGCTACCTGTGGTTGCTTCAGCCAGTGGCAGGTGTCAGCTTTGCCACTGGTAGGAACCAGGGAAGGGAGTAACCCAAGGGATCCCTTCCTGGCGAAAGAAGCCAAAGAAGATCTACACTTCTCCAGCTGAGATGTGGGGGCTGACGTCCCTGATTGGTTGGGGGGGGGGGGGGTGTCGCTCCTGAAGTAGGTTGTGCAGGAGCAACAGGGAGGGAAGTGAACCCATCATCAAGGGGACAGGTGGAGTCCGACAGCTCAGAGCCAACTGTATGTGGTGGAACGGAAGATGGTAGAACTGTTGTCATAGTGGCAGCGTAGGTTGACATCATATGCAGCCTCTTATTTTCTCTTAGCCTCAGTGTAGGTCAGTCGGTCCAGCATTTTTTATTCCATTATTTTTCTTTCTTTCTGGAGAACCCTGCAGTCTGGCGAGCAAGACAAAAGGTTCTCTCTGCAGTTGACACAGATGGGAGGTGGGACACAGGGAGTATTGGAATGTGAAGGATGTCCACATTCCTGAGAGGTGACTCTGGAAGTACAACCAGAAGACGTATGGCCGAAATTCCAGCACTTAAAGCATTGCATTGGCGGAGGGATATATGGCTTAACATCACAGCAGAAGACCATCACCTTACTTTCTCGGGTAGTGTGTCAGCATCGAAGGCCAAGATGAAGGCACCGGTAGCAACTTTATTATCCCTTGGACCCCAGTGGATTCGCAGGACACCTCGCTGCTTTAAATTGGCGCTCAGCTCATCGTCAGACTGCAAAAGAATGTCCCTGTGAAATATGATACCCTGGACCATATTTAAGCTCTTATGGGGCGTGATGGAAACAAACATCACCCAGCTTGTCACAGGCTACTAGTGTCCATGACTGGGCAGAGGATGCTGTTTTCACCAAGACCGATCCTGACTGCATTTTGGACAAGCCTGCATCTCCTCAAACTTGTCCTCTAAATGCTCCACAAAAAAGTGAGGTTTCATTGACAAGAAAGATTCCCATTAACTGTTGTACATATGAGGTAACGGAGTTAATAAGCTTCGTTGCCATCTTAGCACTGAATTTAGTCCTTGGCCACTTACAGACATCTGGGGTTTGATCACCAGCAAGATATGACATACTACACTTCACTTCATGGCATGTCACTGCCCTAATGCCACCCACTCCAACCACAGCCCTCCCCATGGGCACCACCAGCTGCAGTAAAGACCACCTGGTAGGAGGGCCATTGACAAGAGTCCCGAAGCCCCAGGGTGATGGGCATCTAGTGCTTGACATACGTGGTGAGTTAATAGCGCAGGCATCAGCAGAGCAATCCCTGTGTTTTCAGGGGGCTACAACCAACAGGGTACATGGTGGCCCCACCACAATGGACTGGCTACCATGCTGGCTAGCAGGTGTTAAGAAGTACATGGTCATCATCGGCACAGAAAGTGACACTGCATAGTGCATGATTGAAAACGCACCCAGGAAGGTGTCCTCACCCAAGAGATGGAGAATGGGCGGGATGGCAATGCGACGACGAGAAAGTGGGCTAAAGATCTCAATGCACGATGGACACGATGCACCATGTAAGGCGCTCTTCCCAAATTGGCTCGCTCTTTGGGAAAATTTTGAAAGATGGAAGTCAAAACCTACAGGAGACCATCACAAAGGCCGAAACGTGAGAGACTCCTTTTAGTCGCCTCTTACGATAGACAGGAATACCTTGAGCCTATTCTAAACCCCAGATCCACAGTGGGGGGGCAGGGCAGTTTGTGTTTTGAGTTGGTTATTTACTATGTGGGAATTCGATTTCGTGTGTAGCGTAAACGTGAACCCTGTTGAATCTATTTTAAATGCGAACAGGAAAGTAAAGCTGTGAGGACGGATCGTGAGTCGTGCTTGGGTAACTCAGTCGATAGAGTACTTGCCCGCGAAAGGCCAAGGTCCCAAGTTTCACACACTCCGCTGCAGAGTGGGAATCTCATTCTGGAAATAGAAAAGTAAATTACCAGGAGAAGGTAGCCGCAAACGAACTAGTCACCGAAAAAAGATCCTTTGAGAGAGTATCGAAATCAAATAAGCCTGACTACAAGCACACATATAACAAGAAAGTGAACAGTTAGCACACGTTGTTTTTGGGATGCAGCTTAAGAATATCTGATTTTCAGCCCAGAAGTAAATTCGTGAACTAACATATGTGTTGTCTTTTACATTTGTCCGAAAAAAATGGGACAGCACACTAACTCCCACTTATACAAAAATGCGAAATGGAAAGTTGTAAGATCTTATACATTCTTTAGTAATTGCCATAAACTGTATTATGTACAAAACAACAAAATTCCTACAGAAACAATTCTTTCTTTTGTCAGATAAGTTATGCCTGTAGTTGCGTAAACGTGTTGATAAGCGTAACTGTTATACAGAAGATGCTATTAATTTCACACACTCAGATTTATCTGAATCATAAAATTTGTGAACAGTCAGAATGTTTACTCACGAGCCTCCATGGCAACGCGTTTTCTCAGTTGTGCGTATGACAGAGTGGAAGCAGCCGCGCCAAACAGTACACTAGTTCGCGTTGTGTAATAGTTTTTGCTGCATTTGGTGGAGTACTTGAGTTCTTCTCTCAGAAGTACACAGCAGTGGGAACTTAACGAATTCAGGAGTGTTACGATTTTTATTGAAACTGCAGGGAGATTTTTTTCTTAACTTTAACAGCTAGCGAACAGTGGACAGCGGTATCAGCATTGCGTTTGCCCTGTGAAATTATCAGTGTAGATTGTAAAATAATTAGGCTGTGCTCTTACGGGCTGTTTATCACACAATCAGAATACAAAGGGAACTGAATGTATCACTGCTTCCCGCGTAATGAAATATTTAAAAAACTATGGCTATCCAATGTAAATGTTACGCATGCACGAATGTGTTCTCGCCACTCCCCAGAAACAGGTTACATAAGGGATATACAGTCTAGTCAATTTGCCCCGAAAACGAGTGCTCAAGCCAATGACGGTTTCGTCGTGCAATTTGCCGTACGGTAGTGCGATTGTCAAGGTGTCACTTGCAACAGAAGACAGAAGCAAACTGTATAAGAAACGAGAACTACAAAAAAAAGATATTTCGGGACTCCGGAAAAGCTGTTGCCAAATAAGAAACATCTTAAGGGCACGTTTATGGATGACAATCTTTCTTCTGGCACAGATGAATGGTATAGCGGCATCACAAAGGACTGCTCCTCTTTCAAGTGTGTGCAACTCCGAAGGCGTGAGATCTGAGTCAGTTGGCAAGAACGCAACGATTTCTCTGCGAGCAACTGATGGGGTTCTTGTATGTAATGAAATTACTCGTGTGTTTGGAAAAATATTTTCACCTAATCAAGAAGTTCATTAAATGAACTCAAAAAGCGTTCGATGTAGTAATCAGGTTATTTGTAAAGTGATAACTGCGTGCTATATCGCGGAAATTTAAATTTTTCGAGGAAAAAACTGATCCCCTCTATCGGCAGTGTCGACGTTGAGGGCCTAGATAAACCGCTCTTTCAGTTGCAGTCCACACACTTTGAAAGGTTTTAATGAATAAAATGCTGTCTAAAATCTTCCTGACAGGGAACGCGTCTGCGTTTTGTCCTTTGACGAAATGAACATTAACAGCAGGATTTGCTATGATCAACAAGGCACGCTGTTAAGACCCCACAGTAATGTGTTAATTGTTTGGTGCGTGGAAATTGAGGTTGGAAACAACCTGTTTGATTTTGACATTAGCATGACAGCTATCCTCTATAATGAATTGTCGCCTTAGTAGCTAATTCGTATGAAGTAACTTGTATAGCAGACATGGGAACAAACATTTCCGTTAGGAACTAGCTTGGCGTGACGCCCATAAACAGTTGTTTCCTCTCATCTCAGTAACTTGTGTGGATATTCGCTGATATCTCACATTTGTTGAGGCTGTTAACGGAATCATCTGTCGAATGAAGGCATTATTGCAGAAAATAAGGCTGTGACAAAATCCATGTTCGAGACACTTGACTCTAGACAGTGGCGAGATGAAACTGTGCCTAAAGTTAACTCCGCAACCTGTCACTGTCAAGAGCAGATACCGACAGTGTCGGTATTTAATGCCAGAAGGACACAGTGCCTTCATACAGCTGGTCGATGATACTTAGAGGTCTTCAAGGACCTTCGAAAGCAAGAAACCGCTGGCATATGGATTCGGAATTCATTTCGAAGCACAAGAACAACGTCCGCCCAATTCCTGCTTTTCAGAAGATTTTTCATGAAATGTATTCCGTCGCTTTTAGGTCTGTTCAGTGACCTAAGAGAATACGATTTCAAATATGTGCTTACTGCCAGGCTGAATCAGGACCGTCTAGCAGACTCTTGTAAGCGGCCTGGAACAGTTTTATAACCAAATCCAGTAAATGTAAAGAAACAGAGTAGGCTATTATTAAGTGCCAACGCTTTCGATATTCCTCTATCTAATGCTTCTTTTGTTGAACCCGACGAAGCAACATTTATGGTAGCAGCAGTGATCAGCAGCATTCTTCCCGGTATGTCTAAAGTACGGTCAATGTTGGAGGGCAGAAAGAAATCAACGGGATAGAACTGACTGCAGAAAATTGAAATTTCCTCAGCATCTGCGGGTTCGGAACGTAGCGTTGGATTTCAGTACCTTGCCGGATCTATAGCTCATCGGTGCAGGCAGACAGGAACATTAGCTACAGCTACAGAAGATCTGATGTCAATCCCACGAGAAAACCTGTCAGCTGGTTGTGCACGATTTCTAGGGGAGGTTTATTGCGCCTTCAGAACCATGGCTTGAGACAAAAAACCAATTCGGACAGGCTTTTGCACAGCTTCAAGGCAGTGACAATTTATCTAGAGAAATGGGCATCATTTATAAATTGCGTGCAACACTGAGCGGTTCCCGATATACACACAGAGATAATTAGAATTTACTCTATAACGTTTATTCGTTTGCGCTGACGTTAATTAAAGACAGAGCAAGACCTTTTGAGACAGCTCATCGAAAAAAAAGGAGAAAATGGCATATGTCATCTAATTTTGTCGCAGCGTTACAAGACTGATGTTGCATATGTTATCGCATATTTACAACACTGCTCGGCTGCTTCACTGCGGAGCAGAAATTGAATAAATTTTTTGCTTATATAATCTTAATTTACAGCAATTCTGCAATGCTATTAATTTAACAGCTTCTGACTTCAGTCAACGTTCCGCATTTC
Source organism: Schistocerca americana (assembly GCF_021461395.2). Taxonomy (NCBI): domain Eukaryota; kingdom Metazoa; phylum Arthropoda; class Insecta; order Orthoptera; family Acrididae; genus Schistocerca; species Schistocerca americana. The sequence continues at coordinate 900,679,115 of NC_060120.1, read as the reverse complement.
AAATGTGTCAGTGTAGTTACTTTTTCGATGCGTAGGCATAAGCTACAATAAAACATAACTTCAGTTTTAAATAACATTTTGGCAGCATAAAAACTGTTTAGACATCTAGATCCTGGTATAAACAAAATTTTTCGCCAAAAACTTTAAACGCGTAAGCCGTGTCATCGTAGCTCCTGCTTCTACGCTGATGTGATAAATCAACAAATTGTCGACAGAGCGCTTACTGCCCGACCTTATTTATTATCCTTTGTGTCAGTTTTTCCGACGGTTTTGTGAGCCGGTTTTGTTACAATAGTGTGCACTGTGCAGTAAATGTGTGATCTTGTAAGAAGATATCTTGTCAGCCTGAATTTCTTGAAATTTCTCTTACCACTGCCGAATCTATAGCTACACAGTCAAGAGCTCAGCCATTTGCAGCAAGTTTTGGTGGAACAGATGACTCAAAGTCTTTCACAGCTATTGCAGCATCGGAGAGCGCCGAGGCAAGAAGTATTTGCTACTGGTTAGGCCTTGGTATGTTTCACACTTAGATTACTAACTCTCCTATGCCTACCAACTACAGGGGAAAAGAAAAAACTGCAGAATGTGTGTGGAAAGCAAAAACAGTTTCTCTGTACCTCAGCCACATGCCTTTGTTACTATCACAGTGGCTCTTTTTTTATCAGCATTTACCTTCTAGGTACATAAATAATACCTTAGTTAAATTTCTGTTTTCAGTTTCTAGGTAAATCCATTTACAGATCCCACGATTGATGAAAAATCCAGTCTTCAATTTTCTGTTGATTTGCCAATTTTGAGACAATTGCACATCATGAATATTAGGTTTAATTTTCTCAAAAATGGGTGGACAAGACAAAATACCTTAGAAGCTTTTATTTTTAGATTGAACACAACCTCCCTGCCAAATGTGAGCCAACTTTGTTAGCCCAGTGAGGCCTTTCCCTTGTTAGAATAAAAAAAGCAATGGTGAAGGTGAGGAATATTATACCAATTTTGAAATGAATTCATTGATGCATATACTACTTTCCAACTTCGGTGTGTTCAGACGTCTTTTATTCTCCAATTTCGTAAATTTTCGACAGATGTGTACAACAGCCCAGTATGATCACATTGATTAAGTAACTGTGCCTGACTACCTGAATAATATGAAATCTCTAGTTTTCCACTTCAAGGCATAATTCCATGCAGTTTTTCTGTAATCGGTTCTTGTGGTCATTGTAAGTACACATAGCACATCAGCTTAGCCCAGGTATCTTTGTATTCTAACAAATAAGGATGCAATATAGGACTGCGTGTTAGTATTTGATTTTCGCAAATCCTGGCTTGTGCAAAGTTCTAGCAGATGCATTACATCACTGGATGGGTGACAGTTCAAGTTCTTTGCCATGTGCCCCTTCAACATGTATTGCTCAGTATTTTGTGGCTGTAAATGATTCTCTTGTCCAAATTCCTATCACTAATTTCCATCTGTACCTGTCAATATCAGAATGACAGACCACGTGGGTGGAACACTGTCCACATTTTTCTTTTTAGGGGTATCCTCTCCTCACTTTGTAATCAATGTTCAATTGAAAATACTGTGTGTCATGGAATTCAATTGCTAATTTGCATTTCTTGGAGGCTGAGTTATCTACTATGTTTTCTGGAGCTACGTCTGGGGGCTAGTAGGTTGCAGTCACTATTGTGACTCATGCAAATGGTTCTATCTTACTGTTTTAGTCATCTGGTGTAATTATGGAGGTGGGATTCCATGTAATTGTGTGATGTTTACACATCAGATTATATTTAAATGTTCTCAGTATGTTAGCTTGAGCTTTCATCTCTGTTGTGACTTACTTTGATGCCAGTCTCTGATTGCAAAATAGGCTGTTTGTTTTTGTAACAGTCTAGAGAGGGTAGTAAAGTTCAATGTTTTTATGAAATAATGATAAGTGTTACATTTTTAAATTCAAAAGGACAGCTGTAACCAATCAAGCTAGTATACCAGCCTTTATGTCCCTATTATCTACAACATTTTAAACTTTTCCTTGCTACCTTCCTTTCTTCCTTGTGATTGTTTTGTATCTAGTTATGGTAACCTATAAAAATCTAAGTATGTTCTGTCTTCATGAAGGACAGTACCAGTAGATTGCCACACAGTTTATACCATCTGTCAACCATGACAGAAATGAAGGTTTAAATGCTTTTTAACTAGTAACAATATTTTATTAAGAGAATTTATGGTATATTTACAGTAGTTAGCAGCTCCTGACTTCACTGTCATTTTTGACATTGGTCCATACTAATTACTTAAATTACAAGTTGTGCTCAGGACCAATGTACTCTGATAAATTCTATAGTACAGTGGGAACAACTAGGATATCATTTTAATTACCAAGTATCATGTACATTCTGAGACTTTCCATGGTTGAGTATCACTTGTGTTTCCGTGAGGATGCCAGACAGGGATGAAGTGATAAAAAGCTTAAGGTCTTTAACATAACCAAAACAATAAGCACAGGAAACAAATAATTTTGTTGACCAAAGTTCCTTTACTAATGCTTCTTTTGTTACCAAGGAAATTTCCAAAAAGAGATGCTGCCTCAACTATTGTGTACCAGTAGCATTAAGGATAATATCATGAACCTGGAACAAAAAGAAGTTTACTTAAGACACCAATGCAGTTACCACAAAATACAGGCAATAAATTCCACATTGGATCCCAGAACTTAAACTATTTACTTCAACCAAAGTATCTCCTCTACAGTAAAGAAGAAAAAATTTTCATTTCAGCCATGATAAAAAGTAAGCATCCTGAGACAGTAATAAATTGAATTTAAGTAATAAAGCAATCAGCAGCATTTTAAAAGAGACTGTGATTAAAATTAACTTTGATGACTAGGAATTCGGGGAATTTCAAATGACAAATGCTATTGCAAGTCATATGCTGCCCTCACCTGCAAGAACACTTTCACTAGGTCCACATTAGCATATGAGCAACATTTGCACTAGGGGGCTCATATAGTATGTTTTAAAAATTTCGTAGTTTTTGTTGGACAGCCAAAAGCTTTCACCTTCAGTATCCATCTCTCTGGTGTTTATGCTCAGAGCAGCTTATCCTCATTCCACACATCCTGTGTAATCACCGTCCAGATAGAATGCCATCAGTGGTCACCAAAGTGGTGGCATCTTCACTGGGGCATACACTTGCTGGCCCTCAATGCACTCATGGAGTCTACTGTCTGCAGAAATTAGACTGCAGAGGGGATGTCAATGTAATATTTGACAGTCAAAGCCAGAGGCTTAAAGATTCAAGCATTGGACTAAAAGACATGACATGGAACAGAAAATGTGTGTGCCAAAGAGACAAGAGATATGAAACTGACAGATTAAAAATGTGTGCTGGACTGAGACTAACTCTGGACCTTTGCCTTTCATGGGCAAGTGCTCTACCAAATGAGCTACCCAAGCACAACTCATTACCCATCCTCACAGCTTCAATTCTGCCATTACCTTGTCTCCAGTACCGAGTTAGAGTCTCGGTCCAGCACACAGTTTTAATCTGTCACGAAGTTTCATATTGGTGCACACACTGCTGCAGAGTGAAAATCTCATTCTGGAGACAGACTGAATGGAGTAGAAAATGGGCTAGAAGGCGAAGTCAGAAGACTTTATGCAAAACAGCATATGTATTGCTTAGCACGCTCTTTCAATCATCTCCACATCTGTGTTCCAACGTGTGAATACTGAATGACCCAATGGAGACTTCCAGATGATAAAACATTATGAGTTCACAATTATCTGACTGATCCCATGATCCTCAAACTTCCTGAGGCTGCCTCTGTTTAGCAGTTTTGTTCCATTATCCCTGAACTCTGTTCTTCAGGGACCTGAATTTACCATTGTACCATATTTCTCATCTCAATTTGCAAGTCACCCATCAGTGATCAATGCTAGTTCACACCCCTACTAGTCCTTGTCTAGAGTGCCAAACATCACAATCTTGCTTTGAGATGTCCTTCAGCAGTTGCTAGCATGGAGCACAATAACTGGCTGCTGTTCTCACAGTTGCCCACAGCAGAACCTGCCATAGTTTCTTAGTGTTCCTGGGCCATTGAGAAGATGGCAGCTTACCAACAAGATTGTTCTTAACAGGAAGGCCTTTGTGGGGTGCTCTGAGCTCAGCAGCATAACAGTTAGTCTTTAATGGGACACATTCAGAGCAAAGCACAACATTTAAACTGTATTTGGCCATCTTCTTTAGGTTTAAAAATTTCAACATGTTCAGGTGCAGCTTGACTGGACACTTTTCTATTGTGTCAGGTTGTAAAATATTTTATTGCTATAATTTAAACTGTTTTACAAAACAAACACTTGTCTTTACTTTGCAGGTGTACAACATGAGTCATACTCTGAAGTGTGAGGAATTTATAGGCTGCAGAAACATGCATTCATCTAGTTTAGTCTTTAAAAGAAACTCCAATATGCTTGGTCTGGATATGATAGGAATAAATTACTAAGCTAGTATGTCTAATCCTCCACATTGTTCGAGATACTTGAAGCAATGCCCTAGAAGGCTAATATTAAAATTTGATATTGAACTGGAGCTCTCATTCTAGCACTTTCTGAAGGAGTTACCTTCATGTTCTCTAGGCACTATTGATTGTGCAAGGTGAATACTTAAAGCTATCAATTCGAAATGTATGCTGAATTTGAATTATGACCACAAGAAGGAATGCAGTTCCTTATATATGTATTTTCCTTAGTGTATATCAAAGCCCTTTTGAAATAATGTGTGCCTCTTCCAAAGTATTTTGATTTCAGTATTCTTTAAGAATTTTATAAGTATTAGGTAAAAAATGAAATGATCGTGTGACATTGCTGGCTGGGAAACCCCATCCAGGGTAGTTCAGCCACTGGGTGCAAGTGTTATTTCAGGTGACACCACAATGGGCAACTTGTCCATTAGTGATGATGAAATGATGAGGACAATACCCAGTACATGAGTGGAGAAAATCTAACCCAGCCAACAATCTAACCCAGGCCCACAAACACATTACCACTCAGCTAAGCAGGCTGATATAAATATTACATTATCAATTATGATCTGTTGTGAAGTTTTGTAAAAATTGAATTTTAAAAAATTAATGGTACATGCCTCATCTTCTGTTACCTTGCCTATCTTTGATCCTAATTCGTCTCCAAATCAGAAAAATTGGTCTAAGCAATGAGTCATGAGGAACCATCAGAATGAAGTATTAAAGGACTCAAATAGGAATTTATCTTCTTCCAGAAATCGACAGTTGTAATAAAGTTTTTACCAGATTTGGATGATTTGTTCTGTAAGAGCATTTGCAGTATTATGCACATGATTTTGTCAAACACCGAGTTATTAAATTTAAAGTTTTAAATGATCAAAGAGGGGTCAGTCTCATGGAGGATGAAACAAGAAAGATAAGCAGTACATTCTTTGTGCTGTATCTGATTACTGTTTGCAAGAAATAAATGAACCATATAAAGAATAAAAATAAGAATTTTTAAAAGAACAGATTTTTTTGTATGACAAGCTTTTTACATAGTACCCTTACATATTTTACTAAAAGTTGGTACAACAGCAATAATCATGTTCATTTACATTGAAGTTATTGACCAGAATTGAAGCTATTCAACAATATTTTCAAGGGTCAGAAATATGATTTTTGATTTTTCAATCCCTACTTGTGGTTAAAGGTTACCCTTTCTCTTTATACTGAGCTGAAACTGCAAACAACTTGTTTCCATATACAGTGGAATGAAACTGCTGGGGAAAGAGGGTTAAGCAAAAAGACAAATTAGAGCCACACTGTCCGTGGATGCAAGACTGCTAGTTTTTGTGATTAGACTTTGGTCCTTGGTCTCTTGTGTTATATTTCATATAGAAGTAGTGAATTTTATCTATAGTTCACATCTGATTGCAGCAAGGTCATCATGGGAGTGAATGATTAACTTAGGTCCTTAGAATACAGTGATCCTAATTTGTGGTCTGAGGAGAGCACAGGGACAACTGGACAAAGTTGTAAGGGTAATTTTTGTCTGTGAAGGCCTCAGAGAGCCATCACATTTGGAGAGGGGCTGCTCTTCACTACAAAGAATGACCAAATGTGGTTAGGCTTGCTATGGAATGGGTGGCAAGCCTTTTATAGGACTGCACTGCTTAACATGACCGTTGCTATCGTGCATCAAATACAGTTGCTCAACTGATCAGGAAATAAAGCAAGGCATACCCAACAGCTGCCAGCTGCCCTTCCTTTCTCCCCTCTTGAGAAAATATTACTTTCACATAGTGAACCCTTCTCCTGCTCCAAAACCCAGACATCAATTCAGTGTCAGTGGCAGAAATCCAGACCATGTCACAGATATTGACTGGTAGCTAGTTCACGAGAGCCATTTGTAGCAGAAAGTCAAGTGATGTTTTGCTGTTCACCACTATTCTTGCAACTGAAAATGCTAGATAGATCTGGCTTTTAAGGATTTCCAATATGGTTGTAGCTTGAGTTTATGTTTATTCTAATGCTACCAACCAGTGTCAAACTGCTGAACATGGTAAGTTACATGCCTAACAGCAAAATACTAGGTATAAATCTGTAAAATGTGCAATGGATTACATTTTAGATAGTAGGTATCCATTCTGGAGTGGTAGCAGTATTGTGTGGTGCTTAATAAGCAGTGTATCCACAGTTTTGAGTTTCATTTTTATGAAGTTATTCTTTGTTTCTTCCACCAATCATCTTCAATGAAAGAGATGAGATCTACCCATCTTATCTTCAGCATTCTTCTGTAGCACCACATTTCAAATGCTTCTATTCTCTTCTTGTCCAAACTATTTATCGTCAATGTTTCACTTCCATACATGGCTACACTCCATATAAATACTTTCAGAAACACTTCCCGACACTTAAATCTATACTCTATGTCAACAAATTTCTCTACCTCAGAAACGCTTTCCTTGCCATTGCCAGTCTACATTTTATATCCTCTCTACTTCGACCATCAGTTATTTTGCTCCCCAAATAGCAAAACTCCTTTACTACATTAAGTGTCATTTCCTAATCTAATTCCCTCAGCATAACCCGATTTAATTTGACTACATTCCATTATCCTCGTTTTGCTTTTGTTGATGTTCATCTTATATCCTCCTTTCAAGGAACTGTCTATTCCGTTCAACTGCTCTTCCATGTCCTTTTCTGTCTCTGACAATTACAATGTCATTGATTAACCTCAAAGTTTTTATTTCTTTTCCATGAATTTTAATACCTACTCCAAATTTCTCTTTTGTTTCCTTTACTGTTTGCTCAATATACAGATTGAATAACATCGGGCAGAGGCTACAACCCTGTCTCACTCCCTTCCCAACCACTGCTTCCCTTTGATGCCCCTCGACTCTTATAATTGCCATCTGGTTTCTGTACAAACTAAATAGCCTTTCGCTCCCTGTATTTTACACCTGCCACCTTCAGAATTTGAGAGAGAGTATTCCAGTCAACATTGTCGAAAGCTTTCTCCGAGTCTACAAATGCTATAAACATAGGTTTGCCTTTTCTTAATCTAGCTTCTAAAATAAGTCGTAGGGTCAGTATTGCCACACGTGTCCCAACATTTCTATGGAATCCAAACTGATCTTCCCTGAGGTTGGCTTCTTCTAGTTTTTCCATTCGTCTGTAAAGAATCTGTGTTAGTATTTTGCAGTATATTACATCAAAACAAGTACCGGTGATATGTTTAAGAGGTGGATGAGTACAATATCACAAAGTCAAATGTCTGATGCGACTGCATTGCAGTAGACTGACAAAATGAATGACTAATGTCTAAACATAACACAGCACTGCTATTGGAGATTAACATTTCAAATGTTTATTGCATACAAATTTTTTTTTTATCACCATAGATCATTCACAATCCACAGCTTTATGTTAATCATAGTCAATATTTCTTGTGCTCATATTTAATGCCCAATATGCTAAGGTACCAAGAACATTGACTTTATTAAAGTTAAGATTTTGTGGCAGATAGGTTAGTACAGCGATAGCAAGCTACGAGTAACATATTGCTAGCATTTACCCGTACACGTGGATGTTGCGACAACATGTAAACTACAGCATTTGCAACATCCTCTGCTTCAAGGCAAGGTGCTATGTCGAAGATGCCTGGTGTTATTTTTTTGGAATGAGAGAAAATTTCTGTCTTCACCAGCCCAGGAGAAACTGCCTGCAAATTAAATACATTTGTCTATTTTACTCCACTAACAAAAGACAACAAATTTAATTATTTTTAATCTGTAGCATTGTCAGCAAAACAAATTTTTAATCTGTAGCATTGTCAGCAAAACAAATTTTTAATCTGTAGCATTGTCAGCAAAACAAATTTTTAATCTGTAGCATTGTCAGCAAAACAAATTTTTAATCTGTAGCATTGTCAGCAAAACAATCTCTACATTTTCACGTTTTCAGTCTAGTAGAGGTATTTTTACCATGTTTTTCTGCATTTATCCTCAGTCTTCAAGTGAAGAAGGTTGCTCATTGTATTCTTCAAAAACTATAAAGGCTTTTTCTGAAAATTACCTAGAAGCATCAGTGTTTGGCACTCTAGGTACATTTTTCCATCATGGGGAGAAGTGTTGGCAATGAACACATCTGAACTTTTTGAAGATAATCAAATAGTGACCAGTCAGGGATACTGAACCAGTTGAAGCAGCAATGGGCACTAAGCTACACAGGGCTGGGAAAGCAAACAGGAAACACATTTAATAGTTTTGCTAACATCAAGGTTAGCGTTTCTCAGAAAGGTACTAGAACCATGTGATTCAGATAGTTAACATGTAGAGGACCTATAAGTTTAAACGAATAGCTGACCAGTCACTAGAAAAATTTGTACCTAGCAGAATTAGAGATGGGTAGCTGTTCCCCTTGAGGACAAACACCAGAAAGCTTCAAGGAACAGTACCTACTGCACAATAGTTACAAAACAAAGCTTGAATTCACATAATTTAAACATTCCGCTGTTAGCCAAGCAATGTGTGAAGCCTTAAAAACTGCTAGAGCAAAATATCTTTACCTGTACAAAATCCCTAGAAACGTTTGTTATTTTCATGTTAATGTCAGAAGCAGAAAAACCAGGGTCCAGTTTTGTGGGAATGAGAAGCACAAAAAAGGAGCAAAAACAAGACAGACATTGAATTTGGTCTTCAAATATTCTTTCACAAATGGAAGTCTAAGAATGTTGCCACCATTTAATGCCCATGAAACTACTTAGACAAGTGATCATAGTCAGCACTATTTACACAGGAAAATCATTAACATAAGCAAAGTTCAATAAATCCCAGGATCCAGTGGAGATTCTGCCCATTTCTGTTCACACTGTGAATTAGCACCACTGTTAACCATAATCCACATCAGAACCTTTGACCAGAGAGATGATCTAAGATAACAGGAAACTGGGACACACATCTACAAAAAGTGAAGTCTGACTTACATAACTACCATTAGATACTATATTTATGGTAGCCTTAGAATATATCCTAAGTCAAACATCAATCTACTTTTAACAAAATAACCTTTTCCTGAGTAGACAGAGGTATCTCTACTACAGGATTACTGGAACCATTCATGTCAATGTTTATGTGGAACAGTGTGTGGACATATGGAGTGGAACAGCCACATAGGCTTTACTACTGTTAAAGCAAATGGCAGGCTACAACTCAGCAATAAGACATTGAGAAACTGCAGCTTCTATGGCCTGTACTAGGTTACTTCTGAAGTGTGTGCACAAGCTACTGTATGTCATGTCTAACAGATGACAGCAAGGATGTACAGGAAAGGGTAGAAGATGTGGTCTTTGACTGGAAAGGAGGTGACAAATTTTAAATGTCAGCCACTGGTAGAAACCTGCCAGACTTATGAAAGAAACTGCTTAAACACTTTAAGAAACTGACTCCCAGCACATGTGCAGCTGTGCATTGATGAGATGGTGCAGGGGTCATGCTTTTGTAACATGCTGCTGGTGCTACAAATATGCATGGGGGTCTGCAGAAATTTTTGTAAGAGGGGGCAAGATTCTAAAACTGCCACTTTCAATATAACTAATTCATTTACTGTGAAAACTTTTCATTCTTCAAGAACTATGTTCAAATGATTGATAGGTGTCCCCTTTATGCTAGGAATCTAAGTCAAGGCATTTGTTTGGTCCCTTTCTGTAGCTCAGTATGAATTGAACAAAATGAATAAAACAAGAAACAACTTGTTTCTTTCTAGGGAATTACCAATAAAATATGGTGTACCACAGAGCTCAATCTTAGGTCCACTACTCTTCTTGATTTATGTGGACGACTTAGTTGAATATGCGAGTCCCACAAAAACTATCCTGTTTGCCAATGACACCAGCATATTGCTCACTGGATCCAGTCCAGAAACTTTGTGGTCCACAGCAGAAAGTTCTATGAAAAGACTTTCTGAGTGGTCCACAAAAAAACTCATAAATACTGAAAAAGGTGTGTGTCGATTTTCATTTAATTCCTACAGCTAATCAAATGTCTATTCAAGCCCAATTAAAAAATGATCCCCTAGAAAATGTAAATGTCGCATAATTCTTGGGTCCAGCAAGACAAAGTGGGAGACACATATAAATAACTTGTGTAGAAAACTATTGTCTGTGTGCTATGGCCTAAGAATTTTAAAGGCTACAACAAACAAAACAACAGTACTGCAGGCATACTATGCCCAGTTCCACTCAATCAGATATGGGATCATTTTCTGGGGATACAGTGTAAAGGTTTTTAGAATGCAAAAAAGAGCTTTAAGAATAATTTGTGGCCTCAAAAAGAAGGCCTGTAAATCCCATTTTACTGAGCTTTGTGTCCTAAATGTTCCAAGTTTATTCATTTATGAAACTATCTTGTTCACTAGGGACTACCTCCTGAAAACAGGCAAACTGCTACAGAACAAAAATGTACACAACTATAGTACCAGAAGGGAATCAAATATACATCAAAAATATCACAGGACAACCACCTATCAGAGGAGCATAATTAACATTGGTGTAATACTACACAATAAGATACCAGAGGAAATAAAAAATACTACTCATCCAATATTTGAAGCTAAACTAAAGGCATTTCTAATAGAGCACAGTTTCTATTCTGTCAGAGAATTTCTGAGTAAGTGACAAAATTAATTGTAGTAGGTACCTAATTTTAATTGCTAATACTATGTATTATTGTAACTTATCTTTGACCTGTCCAATATCAATTGTACAATTTGTGCTATATGATAAAACTGGACCAATAAAAATCACATCAAATCAGATCAAAGGAAGTGATCAAGACCCTGAGGACACTATTTCAGTACAAATCTGTAAAGTTTTGTGACTATTTTGACAACAGAAGAGTGCTAAAATTGTCATCGTACCAAGTAATCTGCAAAGTTTCCCATGGGCATTGTGACAACCAAAAAACCAAAGACATATCATCATTACTAAAGTTACTGTTCCTATCATGCTATGCTGTGTAAAATCTGCAGTTTGGTACAATTGCAGACAATCACTGCTATAAATTCGTGAGAATTTTGCTATGAATGTAGAACTGTGACCAGGTTCCAAGGTAGTGCAAGTGCCTCTCTTGCCACATTGTGCACACCTATGCACATGTGCTTAATGTGTTTGGCATGTAACACCACCACTTCAGTACACCCAGGTACTGTATTGTTATGGCACCAGTGTTGATAGTGACAAAGCACAAAATATTAGTGGGTCAAAGTCTACCAACTTCAGCCTATCAAGAATTGGGGAGTTCTGGATCAGGACATCATGAAGAAACATTATCTATCCTGTAGGTCTGTTACAAATAGAATTAGACAAAAACAGCTCTTCAAGAAATGTACCAACAACCATTCTTGCCACACTCCATCTGTGAATGGGGTGGGAAGACCCCTTGATACAGGACAATAGGAAAGTTCTCTCCCTCCCCTTTTGTAATAATTCAGACTAAACATAACTGAACAGAATAAACCCTCATTTTTTTATCAGCTGTGCGCGAAATTAACACTGAAGATACCGTCATAACGATGTACCCAACATACTTCTGGGTCAGTGTAGTAAAGGGGCAGACTAGATTGTGAGGCAATTTTAGGAACAGAGATGGAGGCCTTACATGAAGTATGGTATCCGATGCCAATTGGTTTGCCTCTTGTCAGAAATTACAATCTAATATGGACAAAGCTTCACAAATGGGTTCTCAACACTAACTACTTTAGGCAACAAGACAGTCCAGTCAATCAATTCACAGTTTAAATTACCAACAGCAGGCAACTGACCTATGCACTATGCAGTGAAAGTTGTTTGGAAACTCTAAATATTAGGAAAATAATGTGTTCAGCTGAAAAGTCTCAAATCTGCACAAATCATTATAAGAGAAAGTGCCAACAAATGTACGAGGATCATTTAAAGTATTGAGTAACCCATTGTTATGCATATTTTTATTTTTTTAGACACTTTACAGAATTCTGTCAATTTTCAGTACAACTTTCACTTTGCTGCTCACATTCCCTCTCCTTCTCCCCTCCCATTTTGTAAATTGTGAACTCCTTGTGGTAGAAATCCATTCTGGCTGCAGGAAGAGACTGACCTCACTTTCTGTACACCCTCCAGCTGTTTCTCCACAGAAACAAAGATTTTGATCGTAGAGTGACAGATTTAAACTATAAGGACAAAATAGAATGCTTACACACCCAACTATACAAATTTTATCCACAGTACTGTTCCACTGCACAAGTATCTTCCCAGAGAGTTCATCACAAAGCCCAACAGGGTTTGAAAGTGAATGGAGTGGAGAGCACTTACAGTCGATTAAAGGAAACCTATCAGAACGCAACACACTGCATCCCAGGAGACACTGCCCGTAACTTTTCCAGAACACTGCACTGTCCTTACTCTGTTTTGATGACTCCAAATGGTGCTATTCCACAATTTGGCCTTTTAATCTGAAATCATAATGACATACTAGCTTACACCTCTTCACAATATTTCCAAAAAATTTTCTTCAAAATCTCCGAAGCTTCTTGATAACTAGCAGTTAACTATATTCTATAGCAAATTTTGTGCAACTTCTTTTGTAGAAGATTATACCAGTATGAACAGCCAAACCAGAATAAAAATTTCAATATACAGGGATTTGTGTTCCATCAATGTCAATTATTTGAAAAACTGCACCTGTGTACAACCTATTTTTGAAGGTAACCTATTTAAGAACTGCAACACACTTAAGAAAACTATAGCATATCAGATAATCTAACCAGCAGACTCACCAGAGTCAAATGAGCTATTGGCCACAAAGCTAATCATTTGTGTAAAATAGTTAATATTGAGATATACAGTCCTTGCAGAGTCATTTCTCAAAACAAAAATTGCAGTGTCTTACTTTCTTCCATTATTCGTTGCTGGAATGCAGATGTGGCATTTCAATGAAGTTATTAAATCACAGTGGAATGTACAGCTTGTGACATTTGACTTATTACTGCAGATGGATACACCAAATATATACTTAGTGGTACTCTCGTAAAGTAGGCACTGTTTGCCTTTCCACTGTGTTTTGATTAATTCATTGAAGCTCCAAATTTGAACCATATTGACAAATAGGGAAAATCGAAAGATACACAGGAACTTCCATTTTTGGAAATGTGACCCTAAGTACTCTTACTGCATATTGTTTGAAGTAAATTTTTAGTTTTTGCAAAATAGTCAAATTCATGACACCTGTCAATCTGGCGGCCATATCTGTCAAATACTTTCAATTCATTGGCAGCCAACATGTTTGGTACTCTAGATTCATTAACATTATAACATTTATTGTATGCAACAATTTTTCATATGAATAATGGGGTGGCTTGAACCGATTCTCTGATAATTGTTATCTGGTTTTGGCTGCTAGGTCTGGGGGACATTCCCTTGTCAGCGACATTTCTATCTTCTCTAACTCATCAACTGACTTCTTGAGGAAGTGATTACATGATGATTGCTAAAATGCTCACTTTTCATATCCATGTTCTCATCTCTGCAGTGCATCGCTAATCAATGCTGGCAACCATTCACATGGCTCCACAGGTACACAGAGGTCTCGCAGGCATTTCAACAATTTTTCCTCTAAAAGTTAGCTCTTATGACAGCACACAGTCTAAAAAATAGACATCTTCCATCTCCCCACCCACAGCTGTCCCACCCTGCACCAGTGTAGTCAAGGCATTAAACAGAGGTACCTCTAAAATAGGATGCAGCAGAAAGAAACTACATCTAAAAAGCAATTAAAATAGACTACTAACAGAAAGATGACAAAGTGGTCAAGGAGGTAGGGTCAGGCATCCCCCAGCCCCAGTATGCAATGGGAGCTGCCCCAACCACGTCACCCCTGTCAAGCACCGAAGGTAGCTTACAGCCTTTTATCTGGAAATAAAAACCACTTTCCCAGTGAAAACTGAGAAACAGATCAACTGTCCATCAATCTTCTGCCAACATTTGAGGCAAAGAATTCAGATGGCCATGCTTAGCATGGAGGGACAGAAGAAGAAGCTTCACAACTGCACTACAGGGTGGCTTATTACATAAAGTAACTTTATAGCTTAGCCTGGTACGACCGATGCAGAGGTAACATAAGACAGTTTATTCCATCTTGGCTTCTAGGAGGAACAGAAGGAAGAGCACCATATAGCAGTAGCCTCCTTTATAGCCCTGCAAATCTGCACCTGGAATTGGCAAAACCAAATATTCTGCTAGTTCATTCCATGGGATATTCACATGACTTGCAACACAGGTAAACACAACCAAGCAATCATTATGACCAAGTTCACCAAGAGGGTGATGTATAACAGACCACAGGTTTCCTGAAGTAATGTCTATCTACAGCCTGAAGACCGCTCACTGGGTAACTACATATTAAAATTAAACCAAAGTAAAGGGAAGCCTGTTGAATAAAGTGGAAGGCTCTTAACCACTATTAGCTCCTCTGTAAAAACACTAAGTTCCTGGCAACAAAGGATGTTCCTGGCAAGCAGGAATCATGAAAGAGTATCCCAGCTTATCCATGGTTTTAGAGCTGTCAGCATAAAAGATTGCAGTACGCTACTATTTAAGAACAGAACATAACCGACACCGAGAGATCCTGAGGGTGAGACCTTAGGACTTCAAAATGGATCAGTCCTAATGCGTGGATTGGGCACCAATCACGGGGATGTGCAGGAGAAAACATTATCAGCACATTCCAGGGAAAAGTGGCTATGACCTTAGCAAAGCGCAGTGAGGTGCATTCCAACTGGCAATCCCATCAGAGGACGAATATCGGGAGGTTGACACCCTGCATTTGTAGAAAGTATGGGATACATACAATACCAAGAGTTGGTATCATCAGAACTGCCACATCTCAGAACTGAAGACTTTAGACACCAATTCAGCAAGGAGAATTGTCTATAGGACTCGTCTGGAAGGCATCAATGGCTAGACAAACTCCAGAATGATGACATGGGTATAACACTTTCCAAGCTGAAGGCCCCACTGGGCCATAAACCTGGCAATTCTAGAGCAGTCTGGATGAGATCGAGGCCCAGTAAATATGGAGAAGAGTAGCATGAATTGCACCCAAAGAGGCATGGGCTAGGAAGCGGCAGTGTTTAGCTTTCACATGCAACTAGCCTACTCAACTATTATCAGTAAGCAAAGTCAGCTTTTTATCAAAAAACGGTACACTCAACTGGCGCTACCACCCGAATATGAAAACAAGACTAAGCACTTCGCACAGAACGTAAACAACCAAGAGTAACTGCAAGGAGCCGTAGCAGCCGGTGCAGCAAACTTACCCCAACGCGTATCTTGCTGCCCCTGGCGACCAGATCTTTGCGTAAGCCTTCCAGCAGCGTATTGACGGCGTGTTTGCTTGCGTAATACATCGCCAGGTCGCTGTTGTACGGCGGAGAGTGAGCAGCCAAGCTGAAAAAGCCGGAAGATGTGTAAGTAGGTCGGCCAAAATAAGCTGCACGTATTGTCGCATTGTTACAAGTGGGTACACAGTTCTATCTTATCAACAAATGTAGTCTTTCTCGCGCAGCCCCCGGAAGACTTCATTCTAGAGCTTTAGTATCAACTAAAATTTTAGATACGATGGCAGCATAAAAACATGGCGGAAGGAACATTTCTGTGCCTTACGACTATCACGACTATCAATCATTCCACCTAAGTGCATTTTCACGCAGTGCGGTTGATTCAGAAAACTGGTGTGTGGGTACCGCACGCTCTAAGCCAAAATCACAAAAATTAGTGGGTGGTCATTTGTGCATCTTTGAATGCTCGTCATCAATTTGTCTGTGTGCAACACCTGTGCGCATCCATAAAAAAGTTGTGCATCTGGTGGAACAGCGACGGTTTTTTGTACTACGAATTACTTCCCCGAGGTGTAGCCATCACTGCTGATATTTACTTTCAACAACTAAGACGTCTTGCAGACTCAGTCCAGGGATAACGACCAGGAAGCCTGCGTGAAGTGACGCTACTCCACGATAACGTCCACCCACATCCTGCCTGACAAAACACTGTACAGGAGTTGGGAAGTCATTCTCCACCCACTCCACTTTCACCTGAACTTGCGCCATCAGATTTTCGTCTTTTCCGTTCTGTCCAACAACCTTCAAGGAGCTTTCTTTCCTGATGAAAATGCGCTCCTAATATGGCCCGAAAAGTTCTACGTGATTTCTACATTCGCGGAATCTTAAAGTTATCCCAGCATTGGCAGACTTAAATAATGAAAGAATATACAGAGTCTTCAAAAAATCATCCGATTTTAAAAATCAACTTATTTTGGACGTGAGCATGAACAACGTACCGTTGACAACAGCAAACTAGTTTTACATGGTTTCCCCGTAGGTAGCATTGTGCGCCCACTTCAGTTCAGTTCTAGTAAAAATTGTGTCTTAACAGAAAGCATTGTGTGTTCTTTTCGCGCAGTGTGGGTCAGTATTAACTGTTCAGCCTTACTTTCGTACTCGATATGGTGCGGATCCTCTTACAGCACAGAGCATTAGACGATGGCACGAGGAATTCCGAGAAACAGGTTGGTTGTTTAAAGGCAAATCGCCGGGCTGTCCCCGAATGTCAGACATTAAACGCATCCGCCAATTTCACAAGCAGTTCGCAGAAATCCGTTAGTCGTCCAGCTAGACAGCTCAACATGCCCCCGATGTCCGTCTGGCGTTTGTTGCGTCGACGTTTACACATGAAACCATACAAAATTCAGCTACCCCAAGCTCCTCATGAAAGTGGCAACATGTGGGGTTCAGTAATTTCGTTCTTGTCAAGATGGAGGATGACAGTTTTATTCCATGCTTATTGTTCAGTGACAAGGCAACATTCCATTTAAATGGAAAGACTAACCGTCAGTGTGAGAATGGGGGTACAGAACAACCAACTGAAGCTGTAAAACATGAGGGACTCTTCAAAATTTAATGTGTTTTTTGCAGTTTCACAGGAAAAGGTGCACGGTCCATTTCTGTTTGCCACAAACACCATCACAGGAAGCACGTATCTCTAAATGCTTGAGAACTTTCTTTCCCACATTCTTGGAGTGATTCGAACGACTTCATTTACCAACAGGATGGGACACCACACTGGCATCTGGAAGTGCGGAAATTTTTAAATCGAAGGATTACTGAAGGTTAGATCGTTCACACTGGACCGAATGATTCAGTCTTACGTTACTGGCCTCCTAGGTCACCGGACCTCACTGATTATTTCTTGTGGGGGTTTATGAAAGGGTGCCTCCGTTACTAAGAAGGACATAGGTAACAGCAGCTGTGGAAACTAACTCAAGACATGCTCGCTGCAGTGTGGGAACAATTTGAATACAGCACTGACTATGTGCCGTGCATCTCAAGGGGGCATATTTGACACCAATGGAAAGGTATGAAAAGTTTCCCATTCATAAAAAAATTCAATGTCTATGTTTATTAGTTTCAGAAATACAGACGTGCCAAATCGGATGATTCTTTCTGATTCTCCCTGTATTGTGAGTACTGAAGTCTGATGTGTATCTTATTTTTATTAAACGTATGGAAAATGCTATGAACTTCCGTTTGTTCTTTAATTACACCACCAATGCGAGTATTCCGTGTAACGCACGATTTTCTAATACAAAATGCGTGATGAAGCGCCTACCTGCTGATGTGGATGATGAAGCCGTCGTCGACACCTCTGGCCAACATGTCCTGCACTGCTTCTCTGGTGCAGATGCTCAGACCCAGCACATTCACGTCCAGGACGCGTCTCCACAGATCCGTAGGTGCAGCTGCAAAAAATAGAAGGGTTTTACGCTGAAGGAAGCCGTGACAAATGTATCGACTAATGACAATTTCCAGTATAGTGAAAGCAATCAAGGGGGAACGACAGGGTGACTGACGAAAATATTGCTCTAATTCAGGATTTTTTTCCTCTGTACTGGAATTTAGTAGACAAACGGGGTTTGCTGCAATGGACAAAGCATACATTGAAGTTTTTATTGGCATTTTTATTGGAAAATATTTGTGTTTTTACTGTGTAATCGGGGCAGCTCTGAAAGGAGGCAGATCGACGGTTGTCGCTGTAACTCCAGTTGTGGTTATCCGAAACATGAAATTAACATATCACCCTCATACTTACAGAGTTTAGTTCATCGTAGGGATTTCCAAAAATTTTTGTGGTCAATTATAAATATCTGAAAAAATAGCAATTTTTTTGGACCATCTTTTCCTGCCGAAAAAGAATTTTAGAAAATTCAGTTTGGTTCAGGGGAGAATCATTAAACAGGATGAAAATTTTAGCGAGGGCGACGACAACCATGCCGAAAAACGGTTTTGAGAAAAACGCGTTTAAAGTTTAAAAGATATTTATCGTACAGAAAGCGGGACAAAGTTTGAAACTTACGGGACGTCATCAATACCTGGTCCATAATTACTATCCCCAGCTAGTGGATGGCCGCTTTCTGTCACTTTGGCTTGGTAAGCCCTTTTCGTCCTCTAAGCCCTTTTCGCCGCTGGCGTCTACCTCCATAGAATCAGAGATTTCATCGCCAATTTTGCTATGAAAGGTATTTGCATGTACATTACTGTAGTATAGCATACACTGAGTAGACATAAGGCCAAATTTGAAGCAATGTTGACAATTTCGCTTCGGCTGGATGTTATTTTTGGAGCGTATCTCCGAATGAGACTTAAAACTTTTGTTCACATTTTGAATAAAATCGCGCAAACAACGCTCGAGCAAATCGGGTTTTCTCAGATCAGTATTAATGGGAGTGAGAGCATCGATAACGACTTGTGACAATGGCGTCTTGTGTATGTAACTTTCCAGTTCATCGTATGCTTCAGCTTCAAACGCTCACAGAATCGTTACTTTCTGGAGTTCGAGCATAAAATTTGGGGAATAATTCAATTTATATACATTCTACTTCTGTAATAAAATCAATAGTTTTTGCGACAGTCACTCTGTCTTTTCCCCTTAAGCGATCGCAAGCACTGACGCGTTTTTACTAGCCTGGTAATTTAAGCGATTTTACTGGACTCCACAAGATACGGGCGGTTCTAACACACTGCAAGCTACGTCTAAACTAACGCAGACAGTTATAGACACAGTAGAAAATTAAGCACATCAAATTAGCACACTTACGATAGAAATCAGAGTGCATGAAAGAAAAATTGAGAAATCTGTAGTCAGTACCATACCAATAGCTGTGTTCCACAGCATTTAGCCTAGGAGAAATGAAAACTACAAAACAAATATCAAATATTTACGTTACGATAATTGACAGTGGTACCCCTAACCTATGACCAGCTGAGGAAACAAATTTTGGCCGGAGAAACGAGTAACAGTCCTCTTTAAGCTAACGTAAAAAACGAAACCTTATGTGGAGCGATTACATTTTTTAAACGAATTATCACTGTAGTAGCTATACGCATTGCAGGCGCCACCCATTGGTGGAAGGGCAGCGACTGTACTTACGGCATTCGATTTATGAAGCATGCCTAAGAAAGTGTCCTCCCTGAATATGGTCTTTAAATCTGCAGGCCATACACGAGAAAAATCAAACAGCTGCGAAGAAACAGACTCGTTGGAATAAAATGGCAGCAGAAAGTCCTATGGATATTAGTGCGCAGTCGAGCCGACGAAAATAAATTAACTTCATGTACACAACAAATTTGTACTCAGCACTTAGTGTATTATTCTTAAATTCGAACGGCACGAGACCACTATCACAAAATTCGCTGTTTTCGAATATTTATCACGAATGGAAATTCATACAAAGATGATAGTCTATAACGGCTCTCATTCTCAGCAGTTGCGAGGTTGGGCAACTCATTTCAGATGGGCTGCCCATCTCAACAAATCCACGCGATGGCCGATACAAAATTGTAGCCACACTAAAGAGTCGAATGTAACCTTTGACGATAGAATGTTAAGGAAATTTAATTCCTAGCTCGTGGGCGCAACAAGATACAATCTAGCAGAAAACCCAAAGAAATTCTGGTCGTATGTAAAGTGGCAAGATGCAATCACTAGCTTTACTGTAAGATAACAATGGCCATGTAATTGATGACAGTGCCACTAAACCAGTTACCAAACGCGGTTTTCCGAAATTCCTTCAGCAAAGACTACGAAGTAAGTATTCCAGAATTAGAATCAAGAACAGCTGCCAATATGATTAGCGAACCAGCTTAAACCACTTAATGAAGGCAAGACCTCTGGTGCCAATTGCGAACCAGTCAGGTTCCTTTTAGAGTAGCGCCACACTTAGCAATCATATACAACCCATAGCTCACCGAAACATTTGTACCTAAAGGCTGGAAAACTGCCCATGTCACACCAATACCCAATAAAGGAAATAGTAATCCGCTGAATTCTAGACCCATATCACTGACTATCTCCCGTAAGATTTTGGAACATATACTGTACTCTTAACATTATCAATCAACCCTAAGAAAACGATTGGCAAATAACCAAAACAGTCAGGAAATATTGTCCTTGTAAAACACAATTAACTCTTCATCCTCCCGAAGTAATGGGTTTGTCAACAGGGAATGCCAAATTTATTCTGTATTTTTAGATTTTCAATTGGTGTTTGACACCTTTTCTCGTAAGCGACTTCTTGTCAAATTGCGTTCCTATGGAGTATCGTCTTAGTTATGTGACGGGATTCGTGATTTGCTGTCAGATGGCTCACAGTAATAACTAACGGAAAGTCATCGAGTAAAACAGAAGTACGAGTAATACCTGTCATTCATAGGCACTCTGTAGTTCCTGATCTACATTACCGATTTAGGAGACAATCTGAGCAGCCCTATTAGACTGCAGATGGTGCTGTCGTTTATAGTCTAGTAAACTCATCAGATGATCAAAACCAATTGTGAAAGTGGCAGTTGACTAAATGAAAAATGTGACGTTAGCGAGACCATCAAGACTATCTCGCGCATATTCACTACCTTGGCATGTTATTTTAGGATTGAAATCGTTAATCATTTGAACTAAACATGAAACCAGTCAAGAATATCCCTATAACATGTAGGATTTCTGTCAAGGTCGATACTGATGAAGTTTCTTTAGTTTATGTACCGCCAAAAGTAATTACCAAAGGGAATGCACCTGCTGACTACAGTAGTCTCAATAGCGACAAAATTCGTAGAAGCGCCAGAACAGACAACTGTACAAAACTATGCAAATCAACTTACAGGGCAAATGACAGATCCCACACGCTTGTTACAATTAGTCGTGGTTTTCGTATCTGCCGCGGTTTCGTATCTTTTCTTTGCCTGTGTGGGTTAAGCCCTGACACTGCCCAGCAGCACTTCCTCCTGCAGTTTGCACTGTCCGTTGACATTTGTCTCTAACAATATGATTATAATGCTTGGTTTGTTGGGCGATAAATTGCGCGGTCCTCTGTGTCTGTACAAAGCCAAAATTTTTTACGAAGTCCAATTTTTTCAGTCCAGTCTAGCCACTGTTTGTTGGTTTGAGGTATAAAGGGGCCGAAGTACAGGGTCATCAGTCCCTTGCTCCCGACGCAAGCAAGGCTCAAGGTAAAAAAAACACCCAAGGTACGTTTGAGAAAGTAAAAGGGAAAGGAATTGGGAACCACACCTAAAAACGAATGGAACAAAAAACGGGGAAAACACAACTAAAAGCAGAAGGTATTAAAACCATAGAGCAGATGGTCTGGGCTGGCTGATCAATAATAAAGAGGATGAGCCAGCCACTCTGCAACACAAAATGTCCACCCCAAAAAAAAACAAGGCGAGATGAACACATGTAGGGAGAAAGACGGCCACCAAGACAAACAAATGCAAAGAAAGTGGGACAGAGTTAAAATGGAGGGAGGGTGGCGGCCTCAGAAAGCGAAATGCCCACCCTTAGATGGTACTATAAAAAACCCCTCACGAATAAAACGTACAACTAAATCTGCTGTTGAGGCACTGTCACCCAACACCGATGGTAGGGTGCTGGGAAGGTTGAAAGTCCGCCGCAGAGGGGCTAGAATTGGGCAGTCCAGCAAGATGTGGACAACAATCATGTGAGCCGTAATAAGATGGGTCCTCGCGACGGAGGAAGTAGCCATGTGTGAGCCGCATATGGCCAATGCGGAGCCAGCAGAACCACAGAATCCGTGCGAGAGGCCTGCATGGAGGTCTTCCACACATTTGTAGTCTCCTTAATGACAGTTTGTTGTGCTTACTGAGACTATGCCAATCCGTTTCCCAGAGCTGTAAAACCTTGCGACGTAATAATGATCACAGGTCATTTACAGGGATGCTGGTCTCCAGAAGCGGTTTCCGTATAGCCTGTTTGGCCAGACTGTCTGCTAGTTCATTTCCTGGGATTCCAACATGGCCTGAGGTCCACACATACACCACGGAACGACTGGACCATTCCAGTGCATAGATGGACTCCTTGATGGTTGCTATCAAACGATGGTGGGGGTAGAACTGGTCGATAGCTTGTAGGCTGCTCAAGGAGTTAGTACAGAGAAGAAACGACTTGACAGGGCATGAGCAGATGCACTCAAGACCACGTGAAATTGCTACCAGCTCTGCAGTGAAAATACTGCAGCCACCTGGCAGGGAGTGCTGTTCAATATGTCCTCCATGCCATGAACATACACCAAATCAGCGTGACCATCAGCCACTGAACCATCAGTGTAAACCACTATGGTCCCAGTACATGTCAAGACTCGAGAGGAAGTGAGTGGAGAACTTCAGGGTTCACCAAGTTCTTAGGTCCATGTGAAAAGTTCAGGCAAAGCTTCGGCCTAGGTGAACACCATAGAGGTGTACATGAATAGACTTCGAGTATAGATGGTAAAGGCATGGACTCTTCTTCAGACAGACGAGATCTGATGCAAACTGCAATCTTAAGCCCTGACCTGGACATCCGATGCGGGAGATGAACTGCCGGTTGGGAAAGGAGACAGTAATGCAGATGCTCACAGAAACTATGAATGTGTGCAACGTAACTGGCGAGCGGTTGTGCACGCCTAACCTTCAATGGAGGGACTCCAGCTTCCACAAGGACGCTGGTCACCAGACTAATCCTAAAAGCTCCTGTCGCTAAGTCAACGCCACAGTAGTGCACTGGGTCGAATAAACGCAACGCTGAGGGCGCCGCCGAACCATAAACCAGACTCCCATAGTCAAGGCGGGATTGAACAGGGGCTCTGTAGAGCTACAGCAGCGTAGAGCTATCTGCGCCTCCTGAGGGCATTAAGGTGCTGCCAGCACTTCCGCTTAAGCTGACGAAGGTGAGAATGCCAAGTCAATCAGGCGTCGAAAACCAGTCCTAAGAATCTATAGGTCTCCACTACAGCGAGTGGATCGCCATTAAGGTAAAGTTCTCGTTCCCGATGAACGTTATGACGCCAACAAATGTATGACACGACTTCGCAGCTGAAAACTGGAGGCTAGAACCCTTGTGGATTAGATTAGATTTACTTTCATGTCAATTGATACATAGTGAGGAGGTCCTCCAGGATGTGTAACATGTCAGAAAAACAATAATACACGACAAATATTTACAACTAAAACAAATGAGCTAATGTACCATTCCACAGGTCCCAAGTGGATTGATCGTCATTTTTTAATGACCACTATATGAGTCATTTTACAAATACTAATGTACTGAATTTAAAATAAAGTTTATTTATTTGTAAGTTAATAAACATGTAATACAACTACTATAATACTTATTTACAATGAACATATTACTGCACTGATATGGTGCAGAAGTTATATTGTACTTAGATATATTTACACAAATCAGTTGGTTTTACTGAGAAATTCATCAATGGAGTAGAAGGAGTTGGGCACCAATAAATCTTTTAGGCTTCTCTTAAACTGAATTTCATTGGTTGTTAAGCTTTTTATGGCTGCTGGCAAGTTATTGAAAATGTGTGTGGTATCACCGCCAGACACCACACTTGCTAGGTGGTAGCTTTAAATCGGCCGCGGTCCATTAGTACGTGTCGGACCCGCGTGTCGCCACTGTCAGCGATCGCAGACTGAGCGCCACCACACGGCAGGTCTCGAGAGACCTACTAGCACTCGCCCCAGTTGTACGGACGACTTTGCTAGCGACTACACTGACGAAGCCTCGCTCCTTGGCCGAGCAGATAGAATAGCCTTCAGCCAAGTTCATGGCTACGACCTAGCAAGGCGCCATAGCAATTGATAGTTATCGTATGAAGCATGTCTCATCAAGAACGATGTATACAAATTATGGATTAAAGTTAAGTATTCCAGAAGCTACGTACTTTTCTTTATAGCATTCATTACGTATCCTGTTTCAGACCTATCTCTAGCCTGCGTGGGTTAACGCGTGCATATCGGTCTCCTCAAACCACACTGTGTCGGCACTTCTGTCGACACATCAATGTGTGTTCCTGAATAATGCACACCTTTTTGTACAGGACTATGACTTTAAATCCTTGTGAAGATTATTATTATTTTTAGAAATGATTCCATGAATTGAGCTGTTGGTTTGAAAAAGTGATATATTTTTAATGACAAATTTCATTAAGGAATAAATATATTGGGAAGCAGTAGTTAGTATCCCTAGTTCCCTAAACAGGCTTCTGCAGGATGTTCTTGAGTTCACACCACATAACTCTTACTGGACTTTTTTTGCCTGGAAACTTTAGCTTGGCTTGATGGATTACCCCAAAAAATAATCCCATATGACATTATGGAATGAAAGTAACCATAGTATGCCAGCTTTTTCATTTTTATATCCCCTATGTCTGACAAAATTCATATTGCAAACAGATTTGTTAAGACACTTCAGCAGTTCTGTGGTCTGCTCCTCCCAGTTGAATTTCTTATCAAGCTGTAATCCCAGGAATTTAACACTGTCCACTTCTATCTTCTTGTCATATGTTAGGCATATACTCGTGGGACACCCCTTACAAGTTCTGAACTGCATGTAGTGTGGTTTTTTTTTCAAAGTTTAGTGACAAAGAATTGGCTAGGAACCAGTGATTAATGTCCACAAATATTTTATTAGCCGATCTTTCTAAGACTACACTTGATTTGCTATTTATTGCAATGTTTGTATCATTGGCAAACAAAACGAACTTGCATCTGATAATGTTACTGATGAAACGTAATTTATATACACAAGAAAAAGTAAGGGGGCCCAAAATGGAACCTTGTAGGACCCCACATGTAATTAGTTCCCAGTTGGATGATGCCTGATAGCTTGATACATGTCTCTTTCCTAATAACACCCTTTGTTTCCTGCCAGAGATATAAGATATGAGCCATTTTGCAGCATTTCCTGTTACACTATAATAATCTAATTTACTTAAAAGTATATTGTGATTTACAGTCTAATGCCTTTGACAGGTCACAAAATATACCAGTTGTCTGCAATTTTTTGTCTAATGAATTAAGCACATTTTCACTAAGTGTAGATAGCCTTCTCAATATCAGAGCCTTTTAGAAATCCAAACTGCGACTGACTTATTTGAGATAAGATGGTTATAAAGCTGACTGTACATTACTTTTTCTAAAATTTTTGAGAATGCTGGTAACAGCAAAATTGGACGGAAACAGTGGCTTAACTTCAGCATATTTCAGCCATTCAGGAAATATTCCGCTGATAAATGACTGGTTAAACAGATAGCTTAATATGTTACTTAGCTCAGAATTACATTCTTTAACTTTGTTGATATTTCATCGTACCCACTAGATGTTTTTGATTTTAAAGATTTTATGATGGACATTATATCTGTTGGGGTAGTGAGGGTCAAATTCATATTATGGAAGTTACTTGAAATGTCTGGTCTGAGGTATTCCATAGCAGCATCTACCGAACCTGACAACGCCATCTTTTCAGTAACAGTTATAAAATGTTTGTTAAAAAGTTCTGCAACACTACACACATCAGTCACCAATGTATCATTTACTCTTTATGCTATTTGTTCTTCTTCATGTCTGGTTCTACCGGTCTACTTCACTGTATCCCATATTGTCTATTTTGCTATCTGATACTACTATCTTTTATTTGTAACATATTTGCTTTGAAATCTGTATTACAGTCTATAACATTTTGCAGTATTTCTTGTAATGTGCAATAGCAACAACATCCGAACTGTTTTGGATTGACAGATACAGTTTTCTGTTTGTTTTACAAGATACCTCCATTCCTTGAGTAATCCATGGCTTCTTTGTAGACTGTTCTAACCTTGGTAAATTTTGGGGGAAACAGTGTTCGAATAAGGTAAGCACTATTAGCAAAAGTGTTATATTTTTCATTCATGCCATGAGTACTGTAAACATCAGTCGAGTGAATGTCTGAGGATTTTTTTTTTTGTTGGGGTTTAAGGGCGCTCAACTACTGAGGTCATTATCGCCCAGTCACAATTGTTAGAGCACATAGAATCTAGTAAAACTCAAGGGGAGGGGTGGGGGGCACCAGAAAGCCCTTACAAAGATACAGATAAAAGAAGTAAAAGAGTTACATGTCTTTGGACAAGCCAGACAAAGTAATAAAACGAAGAACACGAGCAGCTGCTCAAGCGTCATTAGCTAAAATATCCGGTAAAGTAGATGGCAGGGACAGGACAACACGAGATTGACTAAAACGGAGACACGACAATAAAACATGGCGCACTGTTAATGCATGACCACAAGGGCACTGTGGGGCTGGGTCACCGGAGAGGAGGTAGCGGTGGCTAAACCGGCAATGCCCAATCCGCAACCTGGTCAGAAGGACCTCTTCTCGCCGAGATGGTCGGGAGGAGGTTGTCCAAGCAGTTGGGAGCGGTTTTACTGCCCGGAGCTTGTTTCCTTGAAGGGATGACCAAGTATCCCACTGTATCGACAAGCCTCTTACAAACAACCCCACTAATGTCAGATGAAGGGACACAATGGGAGGCTGGCCGAGGCAGAAGGACTGCAGCCTTGGCTGCAGCATCAGCAGCCTCATTCCCAGGCACTCCTACATGTCCGGGAACCCACAGAAAGCTGACAGGAGAGCCATCATCAGCGAAAGAATGGAGGGACTGCCGGATCCGTTGCACCAAGGGATGGACCGGATAGGGAGCTCCAAGGCTCTGAAGAGCACTGAGAGCATCAGAGCAGAGTACATACGATGAATGGCAGTGGCGGCGGGCATACTGAACGGCCTGATGGAGAGCAAAAAGCTCAGTCTTAAAGCTGGAACATTGGTCGAGGAGCCGGTATTTAGAGGAGACGGCCCTGATGACAAATGCACAGCTGACACCATCATCAGTTTTGGAGCCATCGGTGTAAATAAAGGTGTGACCAGCAAGTCGAGCACAAAGTTCGACAAACCGTGAGCAATACACTACAGCCGGAGTACCCTCCTTCGGGAGCGAGCTGAGGTCGAGATAAATATGAACCGGAGCCTGGAGCCAAGGTGGTGTCGGGCTCTCACCCTCTCTGAAGGTGGTAGGGAGGGCAAAATCCAATTGTCGAAGCAGGCGACGGAAGCGGACTCCAGGGGGCAGCAGGGCAGACACATACAACCCATACTGACGGTCGAGAGAATCGGCGAAGAAGGACTGATAAGAGGGGTGGTCAGGCATTGACAACAGCCAGCAGGCATACCAACACAGCAGCACGTCGCGCCGGTAGTTCAATGATAATTCGGCAGCTTCAGCATAAAGCCTCTCGATGAGACTAGGGTAGAAGGTTCCGGTCACAAGACGTAACCCCTGATGTTGGATGGAGTTGAGCCAGCGTAAGAGAGATGGCCGAGCGGACGAGTACACGAAGCTCCCATAATCCAGCTTCGATCGGACTATGGACCAATACAAGCGAAGCAGGACAGTGCGATCCACTGCCCAAGATGAACCGCTAAGAACTCTGAGGACATTAAGGGAACGTATACAACGGGCTGCCAAATAAGAGACATGTGGGACCAACACAGTTTCCTGTCCAACGTGAGCCCTAGAAACTTAGTTGTTTCCACGAATGGGAAAACAACGGGACCGAGATTTAAGGATGGCGGAAGGAACGCTTTATATCGCCGAAAGTTGATACAAACCGTCTTCTCTTCAGAGAACCGGAAGCCATTTGCCACGCTCCATGAGTATAGGCTGTCTAGACAATGCAGAAGGCAGCGCTCCAGGAGGCATGTTCCCTGGGCACTGCAGTAGATCACAAAGTCATCGACAAAGAGAGCCTGAGACATTAGGTGGAATGCAATCCGTAATTGGATTGATCGCAAGACGTCGGACAATATGGAACCTACACGTACCCTAAACTTTCGATCTGTTAAAAAGGAATCAATAAAAAGGGGCAGGCGACCGCGTAGGCCCCACCTGCGCATAGTGCGGAGGATACCTCCTCTCCAACAGGTATCATAAGCCTTCTCCAAATCAAAGAACACAGCTACTGTTTGGCTCCTTCGCAAAAAGTTGTTCATGATGAATGTCTACAAGCTCATAAGGTGGTCAACAGCGGAGCGGCAGCGACGAAAGCCGCATTGGACATTAGTAAGTAGCCGTCGAGATTCAAGAATCCAGACTAACCGAGCATTAACCATGTGCTCCATCACCTTACAGACACAGCTTTTAAGAGAAATGGGGTGGTAACTAGAAGGAAGGTGTCTATCCTTCCCGGATTTGGGTATAGGAACAACAACGGCGTCACGCCAACGCATGGGGACCTGACCTTCGGTCCAGATGCGATTGTAGGTATGAAGGAGGAGGCTTTTGCCCGCCGGAGAAAGGTGTGCCAGCATCTGAACGTGAATGGCATCTGGCCCCGGAGCAGAGGACCGGGACAGTGCAAGCGCATGTTCGAGTTGGTTGGTTGGTTGGTTGGTTGTTTGGGGAAGGAGACCAGACAGCGTGGTCATCGGTCTCATCGGTCTCATCGGATTAGGGAAGGATGGGGAAGGACGTCGGCCGTGCCCTTTCAGAGGAACCATCCCGGCATTTGCCTGGAGTGATTTAGGGAAATCACGGAAAACCCAAATCAGGATGGCCGGACGCAGGATTGAACCGTCGTCCTCCCGAATGCGAGTCCAGTGTGCTAACCACTGCGCCACCTCGCTCGGTACGTTCGAGTTCCCGCATAGTAAAGGGGGCATTATAAGTTTCCAGATTCAGCGAGTGGAAGGAAGGTCGCCGAGCCTCTTCTGCCTCTTTCCTGGGAAGGAAGGCAGGGCGGTGGTGGATAGAGTCGAGACGCTGAAGAATAGACGGCCGAGCAGAGGAGTAAACTATGCTTCCATAGTTCAATTTCGAGCGCACTAAGGCGCGATAGAGGCGGAAAAGGACCACTCCCAGGAGGTATCATTCAGGACACGGAGGGTGTTGAGGGATCGCAGACAGCGAGCCGAAAGATAGGAAACGTGAGGGACCAGCACAGTTTTCTGTCAAACGTAAGACCCAAGAATTTAGCGGCGTCTGAAAACGGAAGGGTGACAGTTCCTAGATGTAAGGAGGGTGGAAGAAACTCATGTCGTCGCCAAAAATTAACACAAACGGTCTTACTGGGAGAAAAACGAAAGCCGGTTTCGATGCTCCAAGAGCGGAGGCGATCGAGACATCCTTGAAGATGTCATTCAAGAAGGCTGGTCCGTTGAGAGCTGTAGTAGATCGCAAAATCGTCCACAAAGAGGGAGCCCGAGACATCAGGAAGGAGACAATCCATAATTGGATTTATAGCAATGGCCAACAGTACAACACTCAGCACGGAGCCCTGGGGTACCCCGTTTTCTTGGGAGAAAGTACGAGAGAGAGAGTAGTGTTCACCCGCACCCTAAATGTGCGCTCTGCCATAAATTCGCGAAGAAAAAGGGGCAGCCGACCTCTAAAGCCCCAAGAGAACAGTGTGCGGAGGATACCTGTCCTACAACAGGTATTGTATGCTCTCTCCAGACCGAAAAATATTGCTACTGTTTGGCGTTTCCGGAGAAAATTGTTCATGATATAAGTGGAGATAGCAACAAGATGGTCAACTGCAGAACGATGGTTTCGGAAATCGCATTGGGCAGGTGTTAAAAGACTGCAGGATTCCAGCCACCACGCTAAACGATAATTCACCATACGCTCCTAAACCTTACAGACACTACTCGTGAGAGAAATGGGGCGATAGCTAGATGGGAGATGTTTGTCCTTTCCAGGTTTCGGAACAGGAACGACGATAGCTTCCCGCCATCGTCTGGAAAAAGTACTGTCGGTCCAAATTCGATTATAAAGGCGAAGGAGGTATGGGTTGATAAATGCAGCAACATTTGGACGTGGATACCATCCGGTCCTGGGGCTGAGGAGCGAGAAGAAGAGAGTGCATGTTGGAGCTCCCACATGGAGAAAACAGTATTGTAGCTTTCTTGATTTTGAGACGAGAAAGCAAGATGTCGCACTTCCACTGCACGTTTCTTCGGGAGAAACGCTGGCGGGTAATTTGAAGAGCTCGAAATCTCAGCAAAGTGCTGACCCAATGAGTTAGAAATTGCGACGGGGTCCACTAAGGTATCATGCGCGACAGTGAGCCCAGAGACCGGGGAGAAACTAGGCGCGCCTGAGAACCGCCGAAGCCGACTCCAAACTTCCGAGGCGGGAGTGAAGGTGTTAAATGAGCTAATAAAGAATTTCCAGCTTGCCTTCTTGCTATCGCGGATGACACGACGGCATCGCGCACGGAACTGCTTATAGCTGATACAGTTGTCCAAAGTAGGATGGTGGCGGAAAACGCGGAGAGCACGTCGCCGCTCACGTATTGCGTCACGGCATGCCTCGTTCCACCAAGGAACTGGGGGGGGGGGGGGGGGGCGCCGGGGCAATTCGGAGGTGCGTGGTATTGAACGTTCCGCAACTGTAAGAGTAACGTCGGTAATATGTGTGACCTCATCGTCGATGCTGGGAAAGTGGCGGTCATCGAATGTCGCTAGAGACGAAAAAAGTGTCCAATCAGCTTGGGCAAACTTCCAGCGTCGCGGGTGCATGTATGGCAGTTGAGGCTGCAGTCTAAGGACACATGGAAAGTGGTCACTCGAGTGTGTATCATCAAGGGAGAACCATTCGATGCGCCGAGCTAGCGGAATAGTACCGACTGCAAGGTCCAAATGAGATAAATTCGTCGTGGAGGCAGACAAAAATGTAGGGACCCCAGTGTTAAGGCAAACTAGATCCGCTTGGTGGAAGACGTCTAGCAATAGTGAGCCACGTGGACAAGGATGTGGAGATCCCCAAAGCGGGTGGTGGGCATTGAAGTCCCCAACCAGCAAATAGGGGGGTGGAAGCTGACCAAGAAGATGAAGATCAGCTCGTGCCATTGGTGTGGACGATGGAATGTATACAGTACAAAGAGAGAACGTGTATCCGGAAAGGGAAAGACGGACGGTAACAGCTTGGAAGGAAGTGTTTAAGGGGATTGGGTGATATTGGAGAGTATCATGGAGAAGAATCATGAGTCCTCCATGGGCTGGAGTGCCTTCAACAGAGGGGAGATCATATCGGACAGACTGAAAGTGAGGGAGAACAAAGCAGTCATGGGGACGCAGCTTTGTGTCCTGAAGACAGATGATGACCGGCGAGTAGGATCGTAAGAGGATCGACAATTCATCCCGATTGGCTCGAATACCGCTGATATTCCAGTGGATAATGGAAATAGGGTGAACAGAAAATGGAGGAATGTGACCAAGGTTGCTGTCAACGACTGCTCAGAGCTTGCGACCAACAGCATGGAATGGCATTCAGCCGAAGGTAGAAGATCCTGATCCATAGGTTGTTCAGGAGCAGCTCCTGCCACCAGCGATCGGCCGGTTGATCGGCCGCCAGCAGTGCGCCTCGGCGACACGGAAGTCGGCCGAGGGCGATTTCCACCAGGTGGTGCTGTAGATGGGACATGCCTTGGCGGAGAAGGAGAGGAACTGGGGTTCCTTGTAGCCTTCTTGGAAGTATGATGTTTAGATGAAGAAGGAACTGAAGGTTGGGAAGTTGCGGTACGTAAAAACTCTTCACGAGTATGCTCTTTTTTGAAGTCTTGGTGTCTGACTTTTGGGCTCGAGATTTAGCAGAACCCGACGAAGGGTGAGCCAGAGAGTGGGCAGGCAAAAGTGGTGAGGTTGAACGGGCGATCTTTGCGCTGGCCGATCGGACAACTGTGGCACTAAAGGTAAGGTCACGAGTCTGCGTGGCCGCCTCCTTTGTTGGCCGAGGAGAAGCAAGGACAGTGCTGTATTTTCCTGTCTGAGGCACGGTGGGCTGTCGACTGGCGAATAATTTTCGAGCAGCAAAGGTCGACACCTTTTCCTTCACTCTGATTTCCTGGATGAGCTTTTAGTCCTTAAAAACGGGGCAATCTCGAGAGGAAGCAGCGTGGTCACCCATACAGTTGATGCAGCGAGGGGATGGAGGTGGACAAGCACCCTCATGGGCATCCTTGCCACACGTAACACATTTGGCTGGATTGGAACAGGACTGGCTGGTGTGATTGAACCGCTGACACCAATAGCAATGCGTAGGGTTTGGGATGTAAGGGCGAACGGAAATTATCTCATAGCCTGCTTTGATTTTCGATAGGAGTTGAACTTTGTCAAACGTCAAGAAGACAGTACGGGTTGGAATGATGTTCGTGTCAACCCTTTTCATAACTCTATGAACAGCCGTTACGCCCTGGTCAGACAGGTAGTGCTGAATTTCTTCATCAGACAATCCATCGAGGGAGCGTGTATAAACGACCCCACGTGAGGAATTTTAAGTGCGGTGTGCTTCAACCCGGACAGGGAATGTGTGGAGCAGAGAAGTACACAGCAATTTTTGTGCCTGGAGGGCACTGACTGTTTCGAACAACAGGGTGCCATTCCATAATCTGGAACAAGACTTTACAGGATGTGCAATTGCGTCGATACCTTTCTGAATAATGAAAGGGTTGACCGTGGAGAAGTCGTGACCTTCTACAGACCGAGAAACAACAAGGAACTGTGGCAACGATGGAAGAACTGTCTGTGGCTCAGACTCAGTGAACTTACGCTTGAGACCAGACATAGTGGATGGTGAGGAAACCATTGCGGAACAATCCCCCATGATTACCGGCGTCTCCGATGGCGCGCTCCTCCCTCATGGGGGCCCTCTCTGAGGGCACTCCCACCTTAGGTGATTGTTCACACCTCAGGTCATCACACCTCCCGACAAACGGACGGAGGGACCAATCGGCACTTTCGGAAGTTATCAGCTCGGGTAATCACCCCTCCCTGGGCCTGGCCGTTACCAGGGGGTACGTACGTGTCCTACCTGTCTACCCGGGGCGGGGAATTACGCGTTACCCCGTCACCGGCTACACATGGAAATGCGTGGGTCGGCCTTCAGACACGCACAGGGAGGAAAAAAGAGAAAGGGAAAGGAAAGAAGAGGTGTCTCAAACGCCGCAGCAGAGAAAAGGGCAAAGAGAAGCGGGAAGGAAAAGAGAAGGACAAAGGAAGGACAAAGGAAGGACGAAGACTTGCAAGTGGAGAAAGCAAAGAATTTGTTACAGTTTCGAGCGTCCTTCTCCGGATGTGGGCACAAAACATACTCCCAGAGGGGGAGAAAGGGAAGGAAAGAGGCGGAGGTGAGGGGGGGGCGAAGATAGGTGATGGGGAAGGATGCGCAAAGGGAAGGAAGGCCACATTAGCTCGGGGTCCCGTGCTCACTACACACGTATCCACAAAAGAGTTGTGGACCCCCTGGGGGGAAGAAGTTTTTCTGTTTGATGTTCCTCATGGTGCGACGATGAGCTCTGAAGTTTATTGTGCTACCCTCAGGAAACAGAAGATGCGACTTTAGTGTGTTCATCGCCACAAAAATGCAGAACTACTCCATGACAACTGAAGGCCTGAAGTCTGTGCACCCAAGAGAATTTGATGTAGCTTCAGTGGACTATTCCTCATCCATCCTTCAACCCAGATCTCGCACCTTCTGACTTCCATCTGTTTGGTTGAAAGGATGCACTCGCATGGAATAGTACGTCGATGGGGAGGTTATTGATACATCAGGAAGTTGGCTCGTATGTCCACCTGTAGAGCAGTAACATGCGTGTACAGTAAGATGAACTAAGGCCGTTACATGGAACAAAATTATATTGAAAATTTGAGTGAGGAATAATGTGATCTATTGGAATGTAATAAAACCAAGTTGCTTTCAGAAAAAGTGAGTCACTACTAATTGAAGACCATTTTCAGCCAGTGTCAGTTCGATGCTGAAAAGGTCACACTTAGACGAAATAGCTATGACGAGACAAATGTTATTCTGTGAATTGTACGTCATGCATTGGCTCTTAGCCATTGGCTGTTATCTTTGGCCAACCAAAAATTCGCTCACTAAACTAAGTGTAAGCAATGGCACTACTATATCAATGCCGCTCCGAGAGAATTATGCTCTCTGGCAGGCGCCGTACTCACATGTCAGCTCGCTCTCTTCTATGATACCAGCGTTATTGACCAAGACGTCAACACCCGACAAGTTATCCTTTATCCACTTGAAGGCTGCGAGAATACTGTCTCCGTCAGTGACGTCCCCTTGTATGGCATGCAACTTCCCTGGAGCATCTGGCAATTCCAACGCCTATGTAAAGGAAAAACATCGAATAAACGTTAATGGCCAGGAAGATTTTTATGAATTTATTGTATTTACAACTTTTGATATATTACTCTGAATTAAAAACTATTTTCACCACATAGGTAGTTCTGGAAATCTGTCAACCTTATGTAAATTTGCTTTTCTTTGTTCTAATTCCTGACTGCAATATAGTGCACTGAAGTGAGAGCTGGAAGCGGCTCGAGTTTATACGGTGATAAGCAGAATCTCTCAAACCGTCGCGCCCAAGGAATGAATGAGCAGAAGCTGGCCACTGCGTAAACCACGAGACAAACTTGCGTATTGTTGAGGTACTAATAGCTGATCGTTTGCCAAAGTTTTCTTTAGCGTTTTAACATGGACTAAATGGGCAGCGCATATTTGAGATCTGAAATGGATAGTTCGTTTTGAGGCCTATCACTGCCCAACACCGCTCTTACCTTCGGGCTGCCCCAAGTCTTCTGTTTATGCTCGAGCCCAACTGCCGTATTATAGTGCTGTAACATTCCTTCTCTTTTGCTGACAGACTTGCTGGAAACCTTGGTTAGGAAAGATTTAGACTAATAGTAAAGAAAAAGTTGCAACTACGTAATTTACTTATCGTTTAAAGGCATTGTGATTAACAAACTAATAACTTTCATGCCAGTTACTTTAGGTTACGACTGAAGTCTATGGAGTATGTGGGTCGTTAATCACGCAATTTCAATTGTTTCCTTGTTGCTACAAAAAATTTCCTGTAAGAGTTACGTTATCCGTGCCTTCTTAATTTTCCTTGTAGCTGTACAGTGAACATATACAGGGTGGTCCATTGATCGTGACCGGGCCAAATATCTCAGGAAATATGCGTCAAACGAAAAAACTACAAAGAACGAAATTTTTCTAGCTTAAAGGGGGAGACCAGATGGCGCTATGGTTGGCACGCTAGATGGCGCTGCCATAGGTCAAACTGGTATCAACTGCGCTTTTTTAAAAATAGGAACCTCATATTTTATTACATACTCGTGTAGTACGTAAAGAAATATGAATGTTTTAGTTGGACCACTTTCTTCGCTTTGTGATAGATGGCGCTGTAATAGTCACAAACGTATAGGTACGTGATATCACGTAACATTCCGCCAGTGCGGACGATATTTGCTTCGTGATACATTACCCGTGTTAAAATGGACCGTTTACCAATTGCGGAAAAGGTCGATATCGTGTTGATGTATGGCTATTGTGATCAGAATGCCCAACGGGCATGTGCTACGTATGCTGCTCGGTATCCTGGACGATATCATCCAAGTGTCCGGACTGCTCGCCGGATAGTTACGTTATTTAAAGTAACAGGAAGTGTTCAGCCACATGTGAAACATCAACCACGACCTGCAACAAATGATGCCCAAGTAGGTGTTTTAGCTGCTGTCGCTGCTAATCCGCACATCAGCAGCAGACAAACGTGCGCGAGAATCGGGAATCTCAAAAACGTCGATGCTGAGAATGCTACATCAACATCGATTGTACCCGTACCATAGTTCTGTGCACCAGGAATTGCATGGCGACGACTTTGAACGTCGTGTACAGTTCTGCCACTGGGCACAAGAGAAATTAAGGGACGATGACATTTTTGCACGCGTTCTATTTAGCGACGAAGTGTTGTTCACCAACAGCGGTAAAGTAAACCGGCGTAATGTGCACTGTTGGGCAACGGAAAATCCAAGATGGCTGCGACAAGTTTAACATCAGCGACCTTGGCGGGTTAATGTATGGTGCGGCATTATGGGAGGAAGGATAATTGGCCCCCATTTTATCGATGGGGATGTAAATGGTGCAATGTATGCTGATTTCCTACGTAATGTTCTACCGCTGTTACTACAAGATGTTTCACTGCATGACAGAATGACGATGTACTTCCAACATGATGGATGTCCGACACATAGCTCGCGTGCGGTTGAAGCGGTATTGAATAGAATATTTCATGAGAGGTGGATTGGTCGTCGAAGCATCATACCATGGCCCGCACGTTCACCGGATCTGACGCCCCCGGATTTCTTTCTGTGGGGAAAGTTGAAGGATATTTGCTATCGTGATCAACCGACAACGCTTGACAACATGCATCAGCACATTGTCAATGCATGAGTGAACATTACGGAAGGCGAGTTACTCGCTGTTGAGAGGAATGTCGTTACACGTATTGTCAAATGCATTGAGGTTGACGGACATCATTTTGAGCATTTATTGCATTAATGTGGTATTTACAGGTAATCACGCTGTAGCAGCATGCGTTCTCACAAATGATAAGTTCACAAAGGTACATCTATCACATTGGAACAACCGAAATAAAATGATCTAACGTATCTACGCTATGTATTTTAATTTAAAAACCTACCTGTTACCAACTGTTAGTCTAAAATTGTGAGCCATATGTTTGTGACTATTACAGCGCCATCTACCACAAAGCGAAAAAGTGGTCCAACTAATTAAAGTTCATATTTCTTTACGTACTACACGAATATGTAATAAAAATGGGGGTTCCTATTCTAAGAAACGAAGTTGATATCCGTTTGACCTACGGCAGCGCTATCTAGCGGGCCAATCATAGCGCCATCTGGTTCCCCCTTCAAACTAGACAAGTTTCATTCTTTGTAGTTTTTTCGTATGACGCTTATTTCGTGAGAAATTTGGCCCGGTCACGATGAATGGACCACCCTGTATAATTTCCTCCAGAATATCCAGTTTTTCCAATTATGTAATAGAAAGCTTCTGTGTTCACCTTTTATTTTATACAAAAAGGTGTGCTAAATAAGGACGATGAACACAAGTTTCCTTCGGAAATGAAGTGGATGGACACATCATCACGAGTTAGCGCCTATTAAATATGGGCCAATGACTAACAGACCTCGGGATTTGTTACATATTACTCTTTCATCAACCATATGATATGTCTGCTTGTGCAGGTGGCAGGGCCCTAACACATACCAACCTGAATTTCTACTGCAGTAGATTTAGTGCCATATAAAAATAAAAGGGAAGTTTAGATTGCGTACGACGGGTGCGATAAAGTAGATGAAGAAAGTGACGCGCTTCGTTGATTCTTGATTGAGCAAAACTGTTTCTCGGTGTTTACCCATAAATGTTTTAAGTTTTCGCTCCATGGAGAGGGACTAAATTAAAAAATCCTTAACAGTTACGGAATACACACTGCAAATACCAGTTTTACAGCAACATGAACAACCAAATGCGCCCTTAGACTGTTTCCGTTTAAGCAGTTCGTGTTTCTGATTATCAAGTTGCATGTATTTTAACTCATTTTTCGCGTTTCCTTACTATGAAACATTAAGGGTTACCACACATTTTACTAATGCATATTCCACAAAATATATATTATCGTCATAGCTAATATGAAAATTAATTAACTTCTTGCAGAAAGAAGCATTACTGAATTCTTAACTGAATCAATTACATTTTTCTGTGTGCAAAGCTGGGAGAGAGTTTTAAAAATTGTTTCTGTAGGGAGCCTTTCGCATTCAAAGTGAGACCCTTAGAGCCCTAAAGCCCTAATTAATAAAATTGGGTCGTAGATGCGACCCTGTGACGCTCGATTTCGACCCTCTTCGACATACTACTCGTAGAGGGGAAGGGGGGGGGGGGGGAGCATCATTAAAGTCAGTCCTACAGAAGTGTTTACAGCACTACAATTCCGCTCCCGAAAAGAGACGGATTGTTAGGTCATGACTGGATCCGTTTTCGATCAGGTGTAGCCATTAGGAAATTTTTGACATCTCAGTTCTGCAATCTGATACTTTCTCAAAAATCTGATGTTGATCTGATGTATATACACCTCCGACGGACAGCTGGTAATTAGGCCTATAGGCCTGCTTTCGACTGTCAAAAATATTCAGATCAGCTGAAAATGGAAACAAATCGGGAACATGTGCACCAACAAAATAAACTTTTGCAACTAGTGTGCATAAAACCCACGAAATTAAAGATTCCCGTTAATTTGTCACACCTCATATTGCAAAATTGCAATGCCAATCTAAGCACGTAGAAGTTTATGAAAACGCAGAACATATAACGTTCGACCAACGCCATTACCAGTAACAGGTTTCCCCCAGAAGTATATTTTCAACACATCGAAATCCGAGCAGATCGTGGTTAGTGTCTCTGCCCCTGACCTCTGGTTCAAGTACCGCCCAGGTAGGAGTTTTTTCCCTTCTCCTGGAGACACTGTTTAAGTTGTCCTAAGCATTTCGTCTTATCTTCATCGACGCTCATGTCCCCGAATCAGGAGGTTAAACAGCAACTACTGGTTTTCCGACCAGTAATGCCATACTATTTATTTCCTTTCAACGTACCGAAACCACTAGCTTTCCTATCTCTCGCAGCCTTAGGCTTCAGAGCTGACGTATGTGATTTTGGAGTAGTAAGATTCCACCTTGTTTGAAACTGGTCCTACGTCATATTTGATCCCTACTGTTTTCTCAAAAAGTGTAGTGATCTAATAACTTTAGTAAGAGTTGGTTTGAAGAGGTCTCCGACTACTTTGTTCATTGGAAATTTTACACGGGAATAAACGCTACACTTATTCCCGGGGAAGGTAAATGACGCCAAGTAGTGTACAGTGGCGTACGATCACGGCACGTTTGTGGCGCGCCCTAGCTGCTCGCACAGCGCCTCACTAGAATCTGCAACTACACAACGCAGTGTTCCCACCACCGCATTCCGCAGTAGGCGAGGATTAAAAAATTTTTCATTTTTAATCTGATAATTATATATGTATTGTGTTTCATAATAGAATTTCGTGTTCCCAGTTTTGCCACAGGAAACATGAGAGGTCGAAGACGTCCGTCTTCTGGTCGGCTCCTGATCGTTGTCAGGAGGCGGCTAGTATTTGATTACGCAATGGCTTCTATTATTTAGAAAAGAAAAGCCCGAATTCCTTTACGTAATCAGTATGAATTTTATAATTACCTAAGCGACCTTTAACAATGAATAACAAAATTGCATTTGCAAATGAAATCATTAATAAATGGGGCGGCTATGAGTTGTATAGAAAACAAGGAGCAGTCTTCCGTCTACGACCAGGATTCCACAGTATTCTCTGCCGTAGTAAAGGCTGTGACATTTATAAAATATGACATGGAGGTAAAGTAAAGGAGAAGAGAATAAGAAATCTGGTAAACACTAAATATATTCAAATAATTCTCACAAGCAATTAGGGCTTATTTATAAACAGTATAACTTACATAACTAATTTTCTGACCGTGTTAGTGCGATCATATTTCATCCTGTCCTATGCTCGCTTCCTGGTTCACGTCTTTATCATAAATTACTCATTACTTTTCCCTTCCTTTGAGACTATTCTTGTACCGTTCAACTCCTTCATAACTTGCCGATTTACAGTATCGAACATAAGTTACTTGAATATTGATTAATAACTTGTCTGCACGCTGGCAAGACCGCTCACTTTTGTGGCTTAAAGACGACCTTTACGCTTTCACATTACAAGTAGTAGTACAATAAAATCTGAAGATCTGCAAAGGTTTTTACGTCATTTTTATTTAGATCGAAGCAGAACGCTCAGTACAGCTTCTGTTAAAATGTTTGACTGCGCAATATATGTATTAGCGTTCGCGCAGTCAGTGACGTAAATTGTATAAAACAAATGTCTTTCAAAGACTAGGTCTCATAAGTTGCTCATTTAATACACAGCTAGGTGAATGCCTGTCCAAGGGTACTCACAGCTTTCATACGACGGAAAGCCCAATAATATTACAAACTGTTTGCGGAAGTTACTTACGGAAGATACTTTTACTAGTGGAATAACGCGCTTAGGCTACAGCTTAAGCCTATCGCAACAGCTGAATAAGGTAAAGTCAAATTTCTAAATAGTATGTACAGAAGGAAAGTACTACAATTTCAAATTTCACTTAATTTGTAACACGGTAAAACTCTGCTTAGCATACAGAACCATTTTCTCGCTAATTTTTACGGTTTCCCGCGTTTATGTTTCACTACATAAAATGAAAACTTCAGGCAATCTCACGAGCACCAATGGCGGGACACGGAAAGAGATTCTCCAAAGAAATCTGAAAGACTACAGTGGTTGAACATTTAACATGGTGATTGGCAAAACTGAGGACTTTTCAGTGCTTCAGCCTGCCTCACTAACATCCATGCTAGAATAAGGAAACGAGTAGCACCTATTTCCAGTAGCGTCAGTTCTACGACCGACCACGCATTTGCAGGGAATTCCGTAAACGAAAGAAGACACGAAGTAACTAACAATATAAAAGCTGCGTTTTTGTGCTAATAATCGGCACACAGTAAGCAATACTATACAAAGACTCACGACAAGAAACTTCAATAGTCATTTTGAATGGTAAGAGTATTATTTTGGACGAAGTAAAATGGAGTACGGAATTTTTAGGTATCTCAGTTTGTACATAAACATGAACTGTCTGGAGACAGTGCATTTAACATTACATTGCAGCCCCAGCTTTCCTTTTCGTTAGTGCAGAACTTAACATATATACCGATTGGCACTTTTCGCTGGCTTCTCGTTAAATTGAGGGGGAAATTTAAAAGCAGAACACTAGTACCAAAGACTAGCATAACCTGAATAATGGATAGCTTTTTCGCACTGGTTATTAGCAAATGGACACAGTTAAGCGAGTGTTTCGCATTTGTGCAGTTGCTATAAAGTCCATTTTCTGATATCTGTAGTGGCATACGGAGCACTTCAAGCATATTATGAATATGCACACGAAGAATGTCAAAATGCGATTAATGAAATGTGAAATTTGTGTACGAACTGTCACATAGGCTGCTTTTTACAATCAGCTATTTAGTTTGAAGGGGGATAGCGTGACCGTGAGTAAGCCATTTTTATCTACCATTAAATTTCTAACAATAGATCAGTCGTGTAATTACATTTACTATGAATTTATGCAATGAAAGTAAACAGGACATTTTAATCAGAACAGTAGGTACATATTCGGACTACACTTTCTCGGTATTTTATTGTGCTTTTTCTTTTTAATCTAGAAA
The DNA here is from genome assembly GCF_021461395.2 of Schistocerca americana. Lineage (NCBI taxonomy): Eukaryota > Metazoa > Arthropoda > Insecta > Orthoptera > Acrididae > Schistocerca > Schistocerca americana. Next base: position 900,637,000 of record NC_060120.1, on the reverse strand, counting down.
AATACGTTATGTCTTCGTCTTATTTACTATCCCCCCCCCCACCCCCCTCTCGATTACAAGGAGCTAATGAATTTATCCTCTCTCTCGATCGAAACAGGATCTTTCAGTGCTTTGACAATTTTTTTGCCTATCTTTCCTTTGCTTCGAAATTTGTGCTGTGGGTATCCGAGTCAGATGTATGTATGTTTATATTCCATAATCAACATTCTCTTCAGACCATTCCATCACTGTCGCGACTCGTGTTTACAAAACTAAACAATATAGACGAAAGCGTTCTGCAGGGCTACAGCCGGAGCAGAGTGCACGCGAACTCCCTTTGATAATTCGCCGAAAGACCGGCAAGTAACGGCAGAGTAGAGAATGCGAACCGAACACAGTTTGCTCACTAGCGCCTAGCGTCTACACCAGACTGTTCTCGTCCCTTTTACACGTTCGGTTATGTTTGTATAAGCGTAAAGGAGGCTTAAGCAGGCTGCCTCAGCGAGGGCGGCGACTGATAAAGACACGAGATGAGCTCTGACCTTGACCCTGTCGACCCTCCGCGCCAGGCCGACGACGGTGAGTCCCTGCCTGAGCAGCTCCTGCGTGATGGCGGCTCCTATGCCGCAGCTGGCCCCCGTCACCAGGGCAACGCGATCCGCGTACCTCTGCATGTTACAGCACAGACAGTTCAACACCGAACACTCACGGCTGCTGCTAGCAGACTACACTGGCAAGGTTTCGGGCGGTGGCTACGGCCACAGAGTGTTGCCCTAAGCGCCACCTACACGCCGCGCTGCGCTGAGCGCCACCTACGCGCGTGCTTACCTCGTCAACAGCCGGCTGTCTTTAGGGCTCTACACACGCACCATCCGACCAACCGACGAATTGGGCGTCTGTAGGCGTTTTGACCGACGGGCGATAGCTTAACCCCCTTCCCCCCCCCCCCCCCCCCCCCCCCCCAGCCAACGCCACTCCACTCAACGAAATATGAGGTGAGTAGCTTTTTTGTCCCAACTTCCTGTCAAAAGTTTATCTATCGTCACTGCGCGCGGGATTAAATACTATTCTAGTATACATAACAAGATTAGAGGCCGACGACACTTTCTGGGGAAATTTCGTGCGAGGAGTATAGCTAGTTAATTAGTTAGTTAGTTAGTTGCATGTTCCATTGATCAATCCCACGGTACGGTAGCCGTTATGATGTGGACCGTGTCATGTGCACAAGAAATGCACATATGAAACAAAATTTTTTAATATATATATATATATATATATATATATACAACACAGAGTTAAAGATTAATATTTCTATTATTTACCCCATCCCCTTAAATGGCACAAAATGCATATACAATATTTATAGATTTATTTATTCCTATTCATGAATATTCATCTATGGTATAGAAGGAGCTGTCAAGGAGATACGATTTCAATTTAGTTTTGAAGCTGGTACTACTGCTGTCTGTCAGACACCTTATTTCATCTGGTAATTCGTCGAAAATTTTTATAGCAGCATATTTTACCCCTTTCTGTGCCAAAGATAGGTTGCGCAAAGGATAGTCTTTCTTTTTACTGGTATTATAATCATGAATGTCACTGTTGTATTTAAACTGGTCCTTGTTGTTGAAAGCGGTTCTAGGCGCTACCGTCCGGAAGCGGTCGCAGGTTCGAATCTTGCCTCGGGCATGGATGTGTGTGATGTCCTTAGGTTAGTTAGGTTTAAGTAGTTCTAAGATCTAGGGAACTGATGACCTCAGCGGTTAAGTCCCATAGTGCTCAGAGCCATTTTTGTTGTTGTTGAGAGCAAATTTCATTAGTGAGTAGGTGTATTGTGAGGCTGTTGTAAGAATTCCCAATCTTTTAAAAAGATGCGTACAAGATGTGCGACTACGAACCCCACACATTATTCTAACCACTTTCTTTTGAGCAGTGAATACTTTTTGTCTAAATGTTGAGTTACCCCAAAATATTATTCCGTATGACATCAGAGAGTGAAAGTATGTTAACTTACTAATTTCTATATCCTCAAAATTGGCAATTATTCTGATCGCAAAAGTTGCTGAACCTAGTCGCTTTAGGAGATCCAAAATATGAATTTTCCACTTAAGATTCTCATCTACAGGGTGCTACAAAAAGGTACGGCCAAACTTTCAGGAAACATTCCTCACACACAAATAAAGAAAAGATGTTATGTGTACATGTGTCTGGAAACGCTTAATTTCCATGCTAGAGCTCATTTTAGTTTCGTCAGAATGTACTGTACTTCCTCGATTCACCGCCAGTTGGCTCAATTGAAGGAAGGTAATGTTGACGTCTGTGCTTGTGTTGACATGCGACACATTGCTCTACAGTACTAGCATCAAGCACATCAGTACGTAGCATCAACAGGTTAGTGTTCATCACGAACGTGGTTTTGCAGTCAGTGCAATGTTTACAAATGCGGAGTTGGCAGATGCCCATTTGATGTATGGATTAGCACGGGGCAATAGCCGTGGCGCGGTACGTTTGTATCGAGACAGATTTCCAGAACGAAGGTGTCCCGACAGAAAGACGTTCGAAGCAATTGATCGGCGTCTTAGGGGGCACGGAACATTCCAGCCTATGACTCACGACTGGAGAAGACCTAGAACGACGAGGACACCTACAATGGACGAGGCAATTCTTCGTGCAGTTGACGATAACCCCAATGTCAGCGTCAGAGAAGTTGCTGCTGTACAAGGTAACGTTGACCACGTCACTGTATGGAGAGTGCTACGGGAGAACCAGTTGTTTCCGTACCATGTACAGCGTGTTCAGGCGCTATCAGCAGCTGATTGGCCTCCACGGGAACACATCTGCGAATGGTTCATCCAACAATGTGTCAATCCTCATTTCAGTGCAAATGTTCTCTTTACGGATGAGACTTCATTCCAATGTGATCAAATTGTAAATTTTCACAATCAACATGTGTGGGCTGACGAGAATCCGCACGCAATTGTGCAATCACGTCATCAACACAGATTTTCTGTGAACGTTTGGGCAGGCATTGTTGGTGATGTCTTGATTGGGCCCCATGTACTTCCACCTACGCTCAATGGAGCACGTTATCACGATTTCATACGGGATACTCTACCTGTGCTGCTAGAACATGTGCCTTTACAAGTACGACACAACATGTGGTTCTTGCACGATGGAGCTCCTGCACATTTCAGTCGAAGTGTTCGTACGCTTCTCAACAACAGATTCGGTGACCGACGGATTGGTAGAGGCGGACCAATTCCATGGCCTCCACGCTCTCCTGACCTCAACCCTCTTGACTTTCATTTATGGGGGCATTTGAAAGCCCTTGTCTACGCAACCCCGGTACCAAATGTAGAGACTCTTCGTGCTCGTATTGTGGACGGCTGTGATACAATACGCCATTCTCCAGGGCTGCAGCAGCGCATCAGGGATTCCATGCGACGGAGGGTGGATGCATGTATCTTCGCTAACGGGGGACATTTTGAACATTTCCTGTAACAAAGTGTTTGAAGTCACGCTGGTACATTATGTTGCTGTGTGTTTCCATTCCATGATTAATGTGATTTGAAGAGAAGTAATAAAATGAGCTCTAACATGGAAAGTAAGCGTTTCCGGACACATGTCCAAATAACATATTTTCTTTCTTTGTGTGTGAGGAATGTTTCCTGAAAGTTTGGCCGTACCTTTTTGTAACACCCTGTACATGTACACCCAAAAACTTTGAAGGAATAATATAGATGCAAGAAATGAAGCATATTTTTCATTTTTTTAACGAATCCACAATGGTTGTGTGTGGCACATAGAGAGAATAAAAGTCTGTTGACCTTCAGTGTTTCTTTTTTTAGGTTTTATTTCCAATACTTATCGGGAAAAAATTTAAAAATCGTAATATCAAATTTTAATATATGTTAATTGATAAAATGTACTTGTTTCATTGTTACAAGTGATAAAAAAAGTCCAGTCAGTATCCAGGCTCTCTGCTACTAAGAGCAAAGTGTGGGACTTTTTCTACAATTCTAATAGTTGCTGCATGCTTCATTTCTTATGTATCTGTTGTATTTTTTTAATGATGTACGTCACCAGTTTTTCTTTGAATTTGAAATGAGTTTCTTGCAGGTCATCTTTTATACTACACACACAAAAAATAATAACCTATACATGAACATCTTTTGTTTTATTTATTTTGCTTCACCCAGATATGTTTCCTCAGTCAACTAAAAATCATGTCGTAGGTTTCAAGAATCATTTTAGTTAATAACTGCGGGGATACAACTGCACTGAATCTGAGGTCCTCTTAGGCCGCCCGCGGTGGTCTAGCGGTTAAGGCGCTGCAGTCCGGAACCGCGGGACTGCTACGGTCGCAGGTTCGAATCCTGCCTCGGGCATGGATGTGTGTGACGTCCTTAGGTTAGTTAGGTTTAAGTAGTTCTAAGTTCTAGGGGACTTATGACCTAAGATGTTGAGTCCCATAGTGCTCAGAGCCATTTGAACCATTTTTGAGGTCCTCTTAACTTTTGCCAGTTGATATCATAAAGTAGCTGTCAGCCCCTCCCCGCAGCTTAAGGCCTCTCTTACGACTGCATTCTTTTACGTTAACAATGGTTTGATACGTTCAGCAGCTCCGAAATACATGATTTATCCATTCTTCGATAATTACGAAGATCTTCGGTTGCTAGCTGCTGATAGAACATGGGTAAATTTCTTTCCTTACATTAGCCACATCTTTGCCTACAGCTTTCGCTCGGCCTGCTTTGCCCTTATTACCTCTAAAACAGACAAGCAAAACCCCATTTCTGTTTCTGTTTAAAACGAAGCGGGTGTCGTAGAAAATAAGCACAACGAACTTAAGATAAGCAAATCACAATAACACGCCTGCGCTGTAATCGGTGAGTGCAGGCGGTCGGTCGATCGGTCGGTCGGCCGGTCAAGTGGTGTATGTGCAGGGGACTTAACGGCTGGTATTATACTACTAATTTCTTTGACAAAGTTGGTTTGTCACATATTTGACATGGTGTAACACAGAAATTCTGTCAAATGCTTCCTTTCGTCAATTTTATTTTATAAAATGAAGTGCCTCTTGTTAAGGGCCCTACACATGTACCAATTTATTAGCCGACCGATCAACCAGTTTCGCAGCAGACTAGACACATCCCAACCAACTGACTCAGCGATTACTGCGACGTCCTGTTCCTATTTGCTGATTTGCTTATCTTACGTTCATTGATATATGAAACGTATTTACAGTTGCGGATGTGGACAATGGAATGATGACAACGCGGACTTCCCGGTCATCGCGAGCGGTCGCCTTTGCCGTCAGGCTATCCGAACTTGCTTCACGGCCAGACCCAAACTTCCATATGCCCTCAACCATGTGTCTACAACCTGCAGCCGTACATCCAGAATGTGCATTCCCGTACAGGGAAGACATTTTAATTGAAGGTTGCTATGCTAGTATCAGCAGATAAATACGATGTTGCAGAGACTGTGTTGTTCAGAAGTACAGCGCAATGATCCTTGCATGTATGTCCAAAGGTAAATTGCATCGTACTTCTGAACAACACAGTCTCTGCAACTCCATATCGTATCATATGTTCACTGAGGACATGTTCTACGAGACCCTTGTTATTACATGGACACAAAAGTTGGGATTTGCCTTGACTGTTTCGCAGCTAAGGAAGTCAAAGAAAGCCGAGAGAAGTTGTGGGTAAATAAATCTATAATGTAAAGTAAGAAATTCACCCACGCTCTGTTACCTAAGGAACTGGCAGGTGATGATTTTCGGAATTATTTAAGAATGAGTGAAAGATTCTTTTCGGATCTGCTGAACTTCCTCAAACCACATTTGAGGAAAAAGAATGTACTCATGAGAGAAGCTGCATGCTGCGAGAAGAAATGTTAGTTATATTATGATTCCTGAACACTGCCAGAAGTTACGAGGACCCCCCATTCAGAGCAGGCGTATCCTCACAATTATTATTACAGTGGTTCCTGGGATTATAGTTGCATGAGGAAATGCACCACGGTAAAGCAAACCAAATAAAACATTATATTCCCGTAAACTTTATGAATTTTTTTATGTATGTAGCACAAAAGAAGTCCCCTGCAAGCTTAAGAAACTCGTTTCAAATCAGAAGTACTGTCTTACTAATTGGCGTTAATATAGGCACGCTCATGTTACTGATACTTTATGTTTCATTAAAACAGACTATCATCGTGAGATGTAGTGGTACTCTGAATTTCATTTGAATTAGTACAGTGAATATTTCATTAGCTTTGTCCATTATTTTAGTGAATACAACAGTTAACATCAGAGACAAATTAATCAAGAGAATATTTTCTCACATTATCTGAAACAGTCTGGCAACACTCAGGTAGTTTACCAATTCCACGCCTGTAGAAGCCCACTGGATCTGAGATAAAGATGTTTTCAACCAGCCTTGAAGTGTATTTTCGTCCAAAGAGGAATTTTTTGACTGTTCTTAGATAAGGAGCTTGAAAAATTGGGGGTTTAACCTCAGAAAAATAAGTGTTTGATGAATGAGTTTTCAAAACCCTCCACAGTTTTGTTAGCGAAATCGGCAGAGTGCGTTATAGTGTAGTATCTACATGTGATGAAGTATTGTAGGTCGTTTTTCTTATGCTGTGACCGAGTGGTGTCTTAGTTTATGGCAAAAAATACCAGCTGCAGTACAGTGTAACCTGGGGAGGTTTTCATAGTGCACAATACCGTCCCTGAGGCACAACAGGCAAAATATTATGTTTACACTACCCTTTGCTCGATTATATATATCTTTTGTTAGTCCTCAGCCATTAATTCTTCTTATAAATTTAATATGAAAACACAACTCGTCAGATTAGAAAAATTGCATTGGAATTCTCAGTAAGCCAACTGATGATGATCAAACAAAACGCATTAATAATCAGCCCATTGATTTTTGTCGTTTTAAATTATAGCGTACAGTACTATTACTTGCGACTTCTGAACCTCGCCTAATGAATGCAAATGTCGCACGACGCTTAATTGGTCGCACTCCATCACATACGTCTATTATAGAGGCTTCCTGAATTTGCAATAATTCAAGAACGATGCTTCTTGAAGTACGAACGACTTTTTCTGACGTGTTTTCCCAAAACCAATCGCCCCAAACACGAAACGAAGTTTCAGAGCTGACTCTGTTGCCCTCCCCCCCCCCCCCCCCACCACCACCCCGCCCCCCCAAACCCAAAGCAAATAATATGTCGCAAATGTTAGACCTTTTTTTCCACCTGCCACTATATTTTATGCCGCTTGAACAACGTATATAAGTTTCAGGCATGCAAAATCCAACTCGTAACTACAAGATAAATACTAGAACTTCAAACCAGAAAAATGATCATTGATAAATACACTTATAGCATCGCGCCATGTTCACTTAGTCGGAGGCTTCTGAAGTTGGTGGCGAGGAAACTCTCGAACACAATCTGTTCTGACCTTTACACAGCCACGACCTGCTAGACGAAAATGTTTCTGGAACTTTTCCCTATTGCAGCTGGGGTAGAAAACGAAACGAATTATGTTTGAGGTTCCATCAGACTGATTACTTTGCCATATGTCCGGCATTCGTTTTAAAGAAACTAGAGGGTGGAGTGGACTTGAATGTGCGACTTTATGTTAACAGTGCGCGAAGATTACCACAACACCAAGAGGAGGTATCTTTCCATAATACTTCGAGAAGGCTGACAGGCTTTCCACCATATACTTCCACATCCTACAGTCCTGCGGGATCCTGCATATGGAAATTGGTGGTAAGCTTCTATGGGACCAAACTGCTGAGGTCATCGGTCCGTAGACTTACACACTACTTAGCTAACTTAAACTAACTGAAGCTAAGGACAACACATACACCCATGCCCGAGGGAGGACTCGAACCTCGAACCTCCGACGGGGGAAGCCGCGCGAACCGTGACAAGACCCCCCGCCCTAGATCGCGTGGCTACCCGGCGTGTCCCTACTTTTGGCTCGACTTAGATTTCTGAAGGGTAGGGATCGATGTTGGCCACCATAAGTGAATGACCTGGACTTCATCACTGAGGTGGACCGCCGGCGACCAGGTTTTGTGTCTAATATTGTACTTTCTTGTCATCTCAGTGAAATATTCTAAACCGCTTCTATTTAAGACGTGATATTGAATAAGTAAACTGCACTGTATGATTCCTGGTCTGACGTTTGACACCTAGGTTAAGATTGCTCTCTAATGTCACAATCTGAGTAACCTACATTAGGAAACATGGAATTAATGAAAAAAGGTATACCTGCGCAGTTTCATGTTGGCTTAGTGGTAACCGCGGTCAGTTTTCACTGGACTGGTTAGTATACAAGTCGGTTTAGTTTTGGCTGGAGAAACAGCGGTTTATAAGACTTTTTCTCGTTTTCTTTATTCGATCTGCAAACGGCCAGATCGAAATTCGGTGAGTAAATCATAAGAAAAGTTCTGCATCACAAGCAACCTCCCAACTTCCATTCAATACATTGTAGGACTGAGTAGAAGTGTATGTTTGGGAAATATTGAGTCACTTCACAAGAATGGCTGACAAAACACTCCAATGGATCATTAATGACAGTAATTTGGGTATCATCACCCAAGACAAAGCAATGAACATACTTAGCTGAATCTGGAGGTGTAAAACGTATTGGATAGCAGAACTGCATGGTTTTTAATATCTTTCTTTATGTATCTGCATCAGAAGAGGCACATTACCAATGTAAATACACTTTTTGATTACTGTGTGATAAACCTGAACCAATTTACAATGGTATCTGAAACCAACAGTTTTCTTTTTTTTTCATCGAATTTTCGTCATAAGATAGATACGATAACTGTATAGTTCAACTGCATTTTCTGTAGCATTTAAATCATGTTGATAGCCTATATACTTCAAAGATTCTCAAGCCATCTTCTGCAGGATCAAATGCCACATGAGTAACTTCGCCGTCACTGTCTTAAAATTTGGCGTTAGCAGCTATTAATTTCTCATACTCCCCCACACACGATGGCTCCAGTCTGATACAACCTATCAGAATACTTGTCTTGTCACTTATTTGCTTCATAACTTGCTTCTTGATTCATAACTCCGATCATGGAATTCAAAATCAGGTGGACTCCGTCGAAGGCGCGCTGTCCCACTTTCATTCGTACATCATTTCTCTTTCATGGAAAAAGTGTGGCATTACAGACCATAGCACACCACTTCGTGAGCAAAGCGTGTGTGGTTGGTAGAACGGCATAGTGGTTAGGGCGGTCAGATTTTAACCTGCAGGGTGTGGTTTCGAATTCTGTCACTTCGAAGAATTTTAATTGGTTGTATCAGCTGTTATTAGGAGGACGACGAGAATTATTAAGTATTCATAATGTTAATGTATTGCGTCTACACCATCGGTCTCGCACGACTTTTCTCTTTATGTTTGGCATTAAAAGAAAATGTGTCTTTTGTGCTTTTGTCGGTACTGACGTTCTTCCTGCATCTAAATAATGAAAACACAAATTAATATGATGCTCTTTCTCGACGCACAAAAAACTAAATAATTTCTCTTTGATGCCTTCATCGGCACTGACGTTATGTGACATGTGGCAAGAAAAAGTAATTTCTTGTTTGTCTCAGTCTTTTTGCTCAAAGGTCGTAAAATAATTTTAAATCAAGAGTCTATGCGACGACTGGAAAGAATAAAATAGACATCCTAGTCTTTATGCATAATCTGCTCGTCCTTTTTTCTTTTTCTTTCTTTTTTTTCATAAAGATAAGAGAAACAAATTTTCCTCTTCTTCGAGGCAGAAAAAAACGTTCATTTGTCACACACAGTTTCTCCCTAACAAAACAACATTTCGGTGTTGTGTCCAGTTTACGTCCTCCTCTACAACTGCTTTTAACCGCCGGGGATTAGAGGCAACAAGTTTCCGGATGTATCTGTTATTTTGTGACAACTCCTCCCATGCGTCATGAACTGGTTCGAACAGCGTTGGGTTGGTTGCCGCTGTTAGTCTTCTACACCTAATAATTTTCTCCATCTCTGCCCACACGTGCTCTGTGGGACTGAGGCCAGCAGCTTGGGGAGGCCAGTCAAGCAGCTCATCGTCTCCGATCATTTGCAACCAGTGTTTTGCACAGTTCGCTTTATGCACAGGAGAATGGTCATCATGGAAGATTATTCTGGCTCCTGAAAAATCACTGAAGAACACAAGGAAGCATTACGTTCTCCGGTATTTCGCAGTAATAAAGACTATAAAAAGGATGGTCCAGTTGTCACAGAACGCCGCAACCCTATGCTAGGTTTTAAATATTTCCCTATATTTGAGCCACTGCATCTAAAAATGACCAAGAAGCATTAAATGTTTCTTTCAAGCACGCGTGTAGCAGCAGCAGAATGAAGAAGTTAACGGTAATGGCAGTAATAGTCGAAGTATTAGCTGTCTTCATATTCTTGACTGGTATTTCTCGATCTAATAAATTTCTTGAAATAAAGAAATATGCTATGAATCGACGCTATGATGACTATAAGCATCTTTACATCCTGCTGACATGAGACTAGCATAATCTCCGTGTCAGAAGCCAGGTTACAACTAACCAGTTAATGAAGAACTGATTATTTTCCTATTTGTAAGCTAAGCGCATCATACTTTACAACATAATCATGAATGTAACAAGCGTGGGCTTTAGCGATCTGGTGGATGGATCTAGATTCTTAGTTGGAGGTATTGGTTCAATTACCACGTCCGGCGTGTATTTTAAACACACACGGACGGATCTCCTTGACTTCTAGTAATGCCAAGTGAAGGAGTTCAGGTTGCACCGTAGTTCAGAACACGCACTATAAACATCAAACACTTCGCTCCAAAATGAGGTACAGCCGGTTTAGTTGGTCTGCGGTAGAGGCGGAAGTTGTGGCAAACAGAAACTCTGTCGCGAGTGAGCTGCCTTACACTAGAAACTTTATTTTGCTTAATGAGCCAATGGTAATTTAAGGTCACAGGGCTTTTAATATATTTGAAGATGAGACGTCGAAAAACCCAATTTTTAACATAGCCCAGAAGGGGGTCATAAAACTAATTTTGTAATAGTTTCTTATTTCGATTGGGTGAGAACACCATTTTCTAAATTAATTAACACTGAAGAAAATACTGTAGTGTGAAGCTTACGTTCCCTGTTACTGATTTTTTCTTGAAGCAGTTCTAGTCTCTAAGCTGAATCAGCAGCCGAAGTTTTGGTGCTTTCGAACTTTTGGGTTGAATCTGAAAACATTTTCAGTTGGGTCTGTGCGAAATGCGGCCAAAGAAGTGACTGTGGGTTCCAGAGGCGCCCATAGAGGGGTGCCAATAGGGGCGGTTGCCCCTAGCGAGAATTCATTTAGTTTACGAATATGAAAATGGCCTTTGACCACAAGGTCGGCATTATTATATCTTAAAATATCAGGAAAATTATCAATAAATAGTCTGAAGATATCAATAATTTGACATAAAAATGATATAAAAACTACGTAGATTGTCTTATAAAATGAACTAGAATAGTGAAGAATTTTATACGATTTTAGTGGCTTAAATTACGAAAGGTTAGTTAATTTAAAATCCCAAAGATTTTCTTCAAGAAATCTCAGTCTTTGAAGTGTACGAAAATGTTTTACAATGATCCTGGAGCTATTGCAGTGTATGACAGTCAGCATGCAGAAAATCTCGAAAGTGAGGGATCGTCTGTTGTCGGAAAACGCGTGCTTATAGTTACAACGTAATTTTCAGCATTTGCTGAAACAACTGGCGCTTGCACTTTGATATTTTCCTATAGTTCCAAAAACGAATCTAAATAACGAAACATGAATATCTGTATTTCACAAATGGACATTAAGTTTGGTACAATACCTATATTTTTCTTTCAATGCTCCTACCTGATGCAAATTAACAACGATAAGTGATGCGATAATGAGAGTTAGCAGATAAACCATCAATTTATTTTCAAGATGTAGAAATACATTCTTGAGAAACAATGTGACGTTTTCCTTAGAGGTTTGAGCGCTGTACGTTCTTGCCAACATTAAAAAAAGCAATTATTCTGTTATAAAGGGATGTTAAACACAAACTTGTAGAACATTAAGTAACACATAGAAAATGACGTCTAAAAACTAAACTCCAGATCGGCCGCCATGTCATCCTCTGGCATGGCCGTATTACGCAGATGTGGTGTGGTGGGGCGTAGGTCAGCACACCGGTCTTTCGGCCGTTGACGTCTTTTCAGACCTAGAAGCCGCTACTTCTCATACAAGTAGCTCTTCAGTTGCCAACATGAGGTTGAGCGCGCCCTGTACCAGTCCTCACACCAAGGGAAAATCCTTGACACAGCCTCCAGATCAGAGTCAGACACGTGAGTGATCAGCTACGGAGGCGAACAAGGGTGACATCATCCCTGAAAAATTAAGCACTGTACGTCACCTGCATGATGAAAAATGCAAAGTTAAATTAACATTTCTATAGCCAGAATGACCTCCTCCGCAGCTGAGGTCCCTAATGCACACCTGTGCAGTGGTGCTTTACTCGGAGATAAGTTGGCACGAATACTGGTGGCGGAAAAGTTTCACTGCCAGTGTCTGGCCAGCGTGGGGAAGAGAGGTGACGGAGTAAAGTTTCTGATCACCATTCTTTGCGTCAATGTCCTGGATTAAATGCCAAACGTCCTCGCAATGACTTGTAAGGTAGGGTGAATGCATGTGACACGGCTGATAGTGATCTGTCCGTCGGATGGGGATATTAAGCTCAGTGACCCCCTTGGTGCTATTTGAGAGGAGTAGGCTATGTGCAGGCATTGGATTTCACCCTCACCTCCTTTCATCCATAAGAACACAGACCCAACACTACACTGTACAAGCCCTCATCACAAAAAAATGGCTCTGAGCACTATGGGACTTAACATCTGAGGTCATCAGTCCCCTAGAACTTAGAACTACTTAAACCTAACTAACCTAAGGACATCACACACATCCATGCCCGAGGCAGGATTCGAACCTGCGACCGTAGCGGTCGCGCGGTTCCAGACTGAAGCACCTAGAACCGCTCGGCCGCTCCGGCCGCCCCCCTCATCACAGCCATCCACATAATACAGATACATTCCTGACACTTCATAATGGGTTGAAGGAAGACAATGGAAAACTACCCTTACTAGGACTTTGCCTACAAAGGTGATGCAGGATATCTGCACCTAGTCCACTATACTGTTTCCCTGAGTACAGGACTATTTTGACTTTGATGGCCAGAATACTAAGGATTTTAATAGCTCATAAGTAATCAAAGAATACATGCCAACAATCTCGGAAAATTACTAATAAGCATAATAAAATGTAAGGAAGCTGCCAATCGAGATAGTGACAAAAGTACTTCATGTGTACTCCAACGGAGTAAGAAAGCTGTCCATGGTGAAATTTACGTCTTGAAAGTGTTTCTTTCCTACGGACTAAGAAAGCTACACCAAATAAATTAACAAACGACGGAGCTGATCCTCCTTGGTACACAAAACGGGAAAATCCCCAAGATTGGCGATCTTTTACAGAAGCTAGACATTTAGCGCGGACTTCAATGCGAGATGCTTAAAACAGTTTCCACAACGACACTTTGTCTCGAAACCTGGCAGAAAATCCAAAGAGATTCTGGTCGTATGCGAGGTACGTTAGTGGCAAGAAACAATCAATGCCTTCTCTGCACGATAGCAATGGATATACTATCGAAGACAGTGCTGCCAAAGCGAGTTACTAAACACAGCCTTCCGAAATACCTTCACGAAAGAAGACGAACCAGATATTCCAGAATTCGAATCAAGAACAGCTGCCGAGTAACGTAGAATTAAATATCCTCAGAATAGCGAAGCAAGTTAAATCAGTTAATAAAAGCAAGTCTTCTGGTCCAGACTGTATACCAATTAGGTTCCTTTCGGAGTATGCTGATGGCTTAGCTCCATTACTTAACAATCATATACAACCGTTCCCTCGACGACAGATACGTACCCAAAGATTGGAAAGATGCACAGGTCACACCAATATTCAGGACAGGTAGTAGGAGTAATCCACTTAATTATAGGCCCATATCGTTAACGTCGATTTGCAGCAGGATTTTGGAACATATATTGTGTTCTAACATTATGAATTACCTCGAAGAAAACGATCTATTGACACACAATGAACATAGGTTTAGAAAACATCGTTCTTGTGAAACACAACTAGCTCTTTATTCGCATGGAGTGTTGAGTGCTATTAACAAGGGATTTCAGATCGAGTCAGTATTTGTGGATTTCCGGAAGGCTTTTGACATTGTTCCACACAGGCGGCTCCTAGTGAAATTGCGTACTTATGGAATATCGTCTCAGTTATGTGATTGGATTTGTAATTTCCTGTCAGAGAGGTCACAATTGTAGTAATTGACGGAAAGCCATCGAGTAAAACAGAAGTGATTTCTGGCGTTCCCCAAGGTAGTGTTATAGGCCCTTTTCTGTTCCCTATCTATTTAAACGATTTGGGAGACGACCAGAGCAGTCGTCTTAGGTTGTTTGCAGATGACGCTGTCGTTTATCGACTGATAAAGTCATCAAAAGATCAAAACAAATTGCAAAACTATTTTGAAAAGAAATCTGAATGGTGCGAAAATTGGCAGTTGACCGTAAATAACGAAAAGTGAGAGGTCATCCACATGAGTGCTAAAACGAATCCGTTAAACTTCGGCTACACGATAAATCAGTCTAATCTAAAGGCCGTAAAATCAACTAAATACCCAGGAATTACAATTACGAACAACTTAAATTGGAAGGAAATGTTGTGAGGAAGGCTAACCAAAGACTGCGTTTTATTGGCAGGACACTTAGAAAAAGTAATAGATCTACTAAGGAGACTGCCTACACTACGCTTGTCCGTCCTCTTTTAGAATACTGCTGCGCAGTGTGGAATCCTTACCAGATAGGACTGACGGAATACATCGAAAAAGTTCAAAGAAGCGCAGCACCTTTTGTATTATCGCGAAATATGGGAGAGAGTGTCACTGAAATGATACAGAATTTGGGCTGGACATCATTAAAAAAAAGACGTTTTTCGTTGCGACGGAATCTTCTCACGAAATTACAATCAGCAACTTTCTCCTCCGAATGCGAAAATATTTTGTTGGCACCTACCTACATAGGAAGAAATGATCGCCACGATAAAATAAGGGAAATCCGAGCTCGTACGGAAAGATATAGGTGTTCGTTCTTTCCGCGAGATTGGAATAATAGAGAACTGCGAAGGTGGTTCAATGAACCCTCTGCCAGGCACTTTAATGTGATTTGCAGAGTACCCGTGTAGATGTCGATTCTTCTGGTTACTATTGCCGATGTCGGAAATTACGTCGAAAAAAAAAGAAGGAAACTGATTACTCCCTTAAGTGTGGCTACCTGACAAAAATTATAATTTCAAGAATGACATGGGTGACGCAAAGAGAACATTTCATTAGGACTGGTCGTCTTTAGATCGATTGGTTTATTCTAAAGCAGCTGAAGGTGCCTTCCAAGTTATGTGCATGGAGGTAAAAACGTACGGGAGATGGCGCTATATACTTACGCTGTACCTTCTTTTGAGTCAAGAGTAGGCTGGGCTTGCCGTGATATTAAATATCCCAAAAATTAGCAATCTGCTGTTTACGAGTGCTTCTCGTTCATTATCTCTGTCGCGTCCATACAATTTCTGTCTTAAATAATAATAATAATGAATAACAAAGTGTCAGACAGGCAGTTTGGATCTTTTTCTATTCTTGAGGCCGTATTTGCTTAGTAATACGACTGATGTGGACTCGTTAATGTAACACGTTTTTTTGTTAGTATATTTCGAATAACCAAGAAGAGAAGAAAGCGATGTGAAAAGCACGATTTCGTAATCCATTTAATTCCATTCCACTTTTGCTGTATCTGTATCGATAGCAAATGAAGATGGAACTCCGAAAACAAGGCTTGTTCGCTTATTGGTAGTTCTTCTTGTTTGTCACATTTTCAGTTTTCAACTTGTATGCTTATCAGTCTTAATGTTCACGTTTGTACAAAACGTCCCTGCGTGTCTTCTGCTAGCCCATAAACATGCGCAATGAGGAAAGAAGCAACGCATGATGTCGTACCTTATCCATGTCACCAAAGAGAACGATTATTGAAATATGAAACAGAACTGCATAAGTTATACTGTCATGCACAACAGACTTCTTGTTTTATTAGATTGCCAGTGCATTAGTTTCACTGTAGTTTGCGTATCTTCTCAGTTTAAATCTTACCTACGATGCCACACTCAGTGTTTGACAAATAATAGAAATTTACAGGGTAAAAAAACCGATATAATTTTTTAAAGCACTGAACAATACTATAAATGTGATAAAGGATATTTTGCTTTAACATGTATGTAAGTCATATTTTTGGTAATGATAACGTAACCGGCGTAACAAATAGGCTTACCTTTCGTACAGTGGCATATTTTCTTCTTTTCTCGGAATATTTCTCGTCAGTAACTTTCAGTTTTTTCAGCAATAACCAAACATGTTACAATTGGAATGTACGTCTGCTTTGATTATCTGCTTTATTTTACATTTGTATTTCATTTTGAGCTTTCCAAAATATGTACCGTTAAGTCTATACCATGCTTTGTCTTATGCCTATAGTTACTTAATTAGTTAGTTTCATGTTCCATGTATCATTTGTACAATAAATCGTAACGATGTGGAACGAGTCATTTTATATAACATAATTTTTTTAAATATGCCACCATGCTGATCATTTATTAGTTTTATTTTGTATCTCAAAGTCAGAGGTGATGTTAGTAATCCCTACCTATAACCTTTTACACATTACATTAATAGATAGTCATCGGTGGAATAGGAAGAGGTGTCAAAGAGAAACATTTTCAGTTTAGTTTCAAATTTAACTTTGCTGCCTGACAGGCATTTTATATCACTGGGCAAGTGATCAAAACTTTTTGTTGCAGCACTGTGAACCCCTGTTTGTCCTACAACAACCTTAATGTGGCGTAATGAACGTCATTTCTTTCTTCTGGTACTGTAATTCTCTACATCATTGTTCCTGTTGAAGTGAAATGGATTATTTACAACAAACTTCATAATGGAATAACTATACTACGCAGCACGCAGAAACGACGAAAGTGTTAATGTATGTCTTTGGTTGCAAATCAAGTGTGGTCTTAGAAATATCAGCCAATAAAATATTTGTGGACATTAATCACTGGTTCCTAGCCAATTCTTTGTCACTAAACTTTGAAAAAACACACTACATGCAGTTCAGAACTTGTAAGGGGTATCCCACGAGTATATGTCTAACATACAATGACAAGAAGATAGAAGAAGTGGACAGTGTTAAATTCTTGGGATTACAGCTTGATAATAAATTCAACGGGGAGGAGCACACCACAGAACTGCTGAAGCGTCTTAACAAATCTCTGTTTGCAATGCGAATTTTGTCAGGCATAGAGGATATAAAAATGAAAAAGCTGGCATACTATGCTTACTTTCATTCCATAATGTCATATGGGATTATTTGTTGGGGTATTCATCAAGCCAAGCTAAAGTTTTCCAGGCACAAAAACGTGCAGTAAGAGTTATATGTTTTGTGAACTCAAGAACATCCTGCAGAAGCCTGTTTAGGGAACTAGGGATACTAACTACTGCTTCCCAATACATTTATTCCTTAATGAAATTTGTGATTAAAAATATATCACTTTTTCAAACCAACAGCTCAATTCATGGAATCAATACTAGAAATAATAATAATCTTCACAAGGATTTAAAGTCACTTAGTCCTGTACAAAAAGGTGTGCATTATTCAGGAACACACATTTTCAGTAACTTGCCAACAGCCATAAAAAGCTTAACAACCAATGAAATACAGTTTAAGAGAAGCCTAAAGGATTTATTGGTGGCCAACTCCTCCTACTCCATTGATGAATTTCTCAGTAAAACCAACTGATTTGTATATAAGTACAATATAACTTCTGCACAATTTCAGTGCAGTAATGTGTTCATTGAAAATAAGTATTATAGTAGTTGTATTACATGTTTATTACCTTATAAATAAATAAAAAACTTTTTTATTTTAAATTCAGTGCATTAGTATTTGTAAAATGACTCTTCATATAGTGTTCATTAAAAAATGACGATCACTCCACTTGGGACCTGTGGAATGGTGCATTAGCTTATTTGTTTTAGTTGTAAATATCTGTCATGTATTGTTGTTTTTCTGGCATGTTCCACATCCTGGAGGACCTCCTCACTACGGATCAATTGGAATGAAAGTAAATCTAATCTAATCTAATCTTCACAAAGGAAGCAAAGTATACATACACACTGATACATTCATACACACAAAACTCACGTGTATAAGACAGCTGTCTCCAGCTGTTCTAGCCAGAATCTTTTTTATTAAAGGAGGGAGGAAATGTGTGCAATGAATAATTATCAGCGGTAATTTAAAGGATAACATGGTGCACCAACAATCAGTGTGGTTACGTAACCATGCGTTTTAGGGGATGAGACAGTTGATGCAGTGTGGCTTGGAAGTCTGAGCGTCTGCGGCTTGGATGGCAATGGAAAACACAAGAAAGAATAAAGGTAAACAACACAACCATAATTCATGTATACGAAAGAAAATATTGCTTGAACGGCTCCACTTATGAATTGTATGTGATACTTTTAAACTTTAGAATATGCTCAAGTTGGCATTTTTGAAAAAATAACCACATCTCCACACAATAAATGCACCAGATGCTATTTAAGATACGACCACAAAAGCCGTTAGATTTCCCCAACAGTCGAAACTGGGCACGTCATAGTTATATCACGGGGAGGTATCTCTGTGGATGAACCATAGTAGATGGAAATAGTTGGTTAAACCTCAGGCCTGCCCCAGGCAGGGGCTACCAGCTAATGTGTGGGACATTTTTAAATTTGACAAAAATATTTTTAATAACCCAAGAGAGAAAAATATTTTAATAAACCACAAGAGAAGAAATTCAAACGTTATAGTTGCAAAAAGAATTATACCATCTTTAATCAAAGAACATTTGAGAAGCAAGAAACACAAAAAGGATACTAATTATATGCTCTATAATAATGACGACGATTGGTATGAATATTGGGAATTTATTTTTAATTTTAAAGAACATATTATAGATATTTGGGAAGAAATAGAAAAGTCAAATTTCCTCTTTTTTTATAACTACAAATATTTGTGAATTATCATAAAGATCTTCATGATTTATCGTTACATATTTTCAGCCAAAAGATATTGCAAATATTGTGATTTGCCAAATATAATAAAAATATATAATTTTATATAGTATTATTAGAGATTTACCACTCAACAACCAAAATAATAGAAGATATGTTTCAAATTTCATCACAATTTTTATTTTTTAAAAAATCACTTCAATCACCATATAGAGAAAATTTTTAAATAAGATAAACAATAAATTCATTAGCAAAAAGTGCAAAATATTGGCACCAGGAGAAAGCCGGTGTTTTATTTTTGTTAGTGCTCTCCTTATTTCACCTTTCCCCACTGGTTTTATTTTTGGTCCGCCACTTTTCATCCACCAATCTCCTTGTTGGTTGCATCTCAGGATCTATATCTTGGCATGGATGGAAGAGCTGCTGATTGCTGGTGTTCTGAATAGGCTGCAGTGGTTGATGGATAGCAATCCAATTGCTACAGCATTCAGTTTTGCCTCCAGGGTAAGAAAATAGCCTTACAAATCGTATATGTAGTTAGTGATCCAGTGACAAAGTTACTTCGAGAATAAAATTTCTACCTATGGTGTCATCTGTCATCGGTTTCTTGAATGAGCTCCAGCTGTTACAGGCAACCAGGAAACTGGTTTGGAAGCACTGCATGGTCTGAACGTCGCACAGCACGACTTTTTGGTCGCACCTGATAGTGATAAAAACTTGCGTTAGCTGCAAAACATGTAGGAGGTAGTAGCTACACAACATCTTGTGTCAGCAGGCCTGTTGAGTGGATAGATTTTCGTTAATTTCCCACCGCATTTAAAAATCCAGAATGTTAACATCAGGCGGGCTAATCAGAAAAATAATAATAAATGAATCTGAATAACATTAGACACATTTAAAATATCTCAGTTTATATTCCGTGTTATACATCATAAGTTAAATATTTTTCACCATACATAATTATGTAAACAAGTGTGTGATTAGGAATGTTAGCATTAAAAGTAGTACAAAATTTCATAGTAGTGTGTTGCATAGCCAACACCAATGGCGACTTGTGACCAAAGATGATGGTGCACTTTGCTCACGAAGTAAAACATCAACAAAAGAGAGAAAATCAGTACACTGCTCAGGTTTTTGTAATGCCTGATATAAACAGACCGCTTGCTCGTGTCACTCCTGCATCTACTAATAATAAAACCAAAAGGTGTACATACAAAAAAGTAGTACTTTTGAAGAATAAAAGGAATTAAAATCAACTGAAGCTCTATGTACTCAAAAAGTGGTAGACATGCCTTACTAACCTTTTACAGCAGGACTGATGTTAACACCGTTCGATTTTATCTCTGAATTTGGATGTGGTGGTAATCACTTGTACAGGAGCTCTATTCTTCTTTCCTTCATATTTGCAAATCTTTCAGTCACCCTTTAATTGAAGTCTGCAATTCCTAAAACAAGGTCTCGTCCAATAGAGAGCATCGCGAGTGCTGATAGTCCTTCTTGGTCCATAGTATTCTGCAAGAAGGTTTTGATGCCTTCCATCGAAGAAAAACAACGTTCCGCCTCTGATGTGCTCACTGGAATTGTAATTATGCTTTCAGGAGCTTCACAGATTCGCTCAGTGTATCACAAAGATTATTGTCTGTTATGTAATCCAGAAAGCTCAAAGCTCCACACATGCTTTTGAACTTCTCTCTTCCATAAATAACAGAGTTCTGTTCGAAGTTTCTTTGCTTCCAAAGAAGAGTAGCATTCGATAGCAGCTCTGAAAGAAGTTTCTGAAAAACTGGAAGAGTAAGTAGCGAATTTCTCTGGTAGAAAGAGAGATGTTGCAACTAGGTGTCCAGTCAACTTGAATCTTTCTCTTGTCTCGTAACTTATAACATCACATATTTCTTTTGCCTCCCACAGTAGATTACACATCGCTGCGCATCTTCAGTTCTCCCTCTTTAATGGTAGTCATGTAAACCTGTTGAATTTTCACTTACTCCTTCCCCTATGTTCGCAATTTCACGCTCATAAGCTGTCAGCTGATTTTGTGCATAAGTTGGGTCAATATCCCTTTTTTGTAGCCGGTTATACAAAATATCCACATGGATCGTTATTTTACGAAAAAATGAAAGCTAAAAAATGGACTTATCGTCCTTCAAAATTGTTACTAAGCCACAGGCTTGCAGGATCGTGTTCTCATTATACAGTTTTCCCCCTGGCTCATATTATTCATGCACATGATAATATCTTCCCTATATTCTAAAACGGTATTGACGCTCCTTGACTGAAAATTTCGAGTAGGCACTGAACGTGGCAGTCGTTTCCATCCTATTTCGGCTATTTCGTCGAGAACTGCTGTTCTTCGAGGAGATGCTGAAAAGGAGCTGCAATGTCCCTGAAGTTTTGTGATGAATATTCGCACTTTTTTATTAATGGAAGCAGCTTTAAGCATGATGAGATTCAGCTGGTGGGCATAACAATGAATGTATGAAGCATTGGGAAACCTTTCCTTAACAACAGCCTGCACCCCACGTGACGAACCACTCATGACTGCTGCACCATCACACATTTGCGCTATTAGCTTATGTGGACAGTTCCCCAAACGATTACTTATCTGTTTGATGATGGACGTTGCCGAAGACTGGGCATCATGCTTTTCTGGTGCTATAAAGTCCCAAAATCTTTCAACTGGTTTTCCATTATGATGTACCTGTATACTATAATCATCTGGAAAACACAGGCTATGTCACTGCTTTAGTCAGCTGTTACGGCCAAAAACTCAGGACCCTTAATTTCCTTTCTAATTTCCTCTTGGCAGTCTTGAAGCATGCACTGGAGGAGTTCATTCTGGATGGTTTTTGAGGTTACTTTGAAAACTGTAGCTTTCTCTAAATACGATTTTAATACAGAGTCTAATTCTGCACTAAAATTAATCAAGGAACGTAAAACACCAGGATTGGAAGATGATTCAGTCTCATCTTGTCCTCTAAGTGCAGCTTCCAACGCACCACAGAAACGAATACAGTTAGTATTTAGATTCAATATGTACCAATTATTGGTAACTTTTTGGTTGTGTAAAGCTATGGACCTTCTGTACCGACTGTCTAATTGGGTAACTTTGTTTACATTGCCTAGACTTGCCATATTCAAAACGTTATTTACATGGACTGAAGAAAGTTCGTGTTTTCTAATTTTGTCATGGAGGTGTTGAATGTCACAAACTCCATGTTTAGAGCGTGAAAGATCTCCTTCAAATAATAAACAAGGAAAACAAAATAAGGCATTTTTCATGTCACAACCACACAGTCATTCATGCTTGTTGTACAATTCAGAGTTAAATTTCCTATTGAACTGGAGACTTTTCGTTTTAACGGTCTGCGAAACTGTTAAAGCAGGAGTCGGCCTACCTAGCCTCTTGATTTCTAATTTTTCTTCAAACTTCCATGAACTGAAGGGTTCAGAGAGCAATGAAATTACCTGATTCATTATTTCACGTATTCACTTGTCAGTTGAGCCTCATAATTCACTGTAACACATTCTAAAATAACTAACACATCGCACAGGAAATAGTTCACTCGCAGCTACACCTGAACTGGTAAGGTTGCGCGCGAATCCCACTTTGTTCGAAGATCCGATAGTTCCGTTTCCCTTCGGAAGAGTTCGGGCCCTCTTCCTGCAGCTGGCAGGGTGGCCTGGGTGAGTGTTTATACACACAAGGCCTGCATACGAGTACAGGTTGCCAAGCATTGCCACCGCACCTCGCACCCGCTCTGAGACACCCAAGTCCTCATTTGCAGTCACAGTGCAACCCGCTGTCACCGTCGGCACATTCTGTCCAACTCCGCTGGCTTCGGCGTTTGGAGCCCGGGCATTCAAAAGAGATAAACGGCGCGCTACTTCTTCACTAGTATAGAACGCTCAGTAGGTAAACACAGTTGAAAAAAATTATTCCTTGGGGATATCGCAAACGTATACAGGAGCCGCCCCTGGCCAACACATTCATTCTGTTAGACATATTTGTAACTATGGTAGGAAAATTTTCAATAAAATTGAATAGATGTACATTGACATCATGCTTTAATTGTGTGAGCCGCTTACAATCTTGGAAAGCATTATAAGCCACCAAAACGTTATTTGGAGGATCTAGATTGAAAATTTGAGGAAAAACCTCATTTCTACCATTCTTTATAAAGATATTTTGTAATTTAACATGATCAAATAAAGAAGAATCAATCAGCAAATACAGAAACGCATGTCATATTCTACAGAATTGTAGTAACTGGTGATATCTCAAACATTTCTGTTTTCACCTATCCTGGCAATCTTAATGATTTGTGATTCAAAGGAAGATATGAGGATTTTCGGATTTTTTTCTCTTTGTTGGTCCAGCTTAAGTGAATACTCATCTTCATATCTAACAGCAACACGAATTTCGACTGATTTCACAACAATATTACCTTCCTTAGGAAGCGTATCTTTTTTCTGCTCCAGCTGGATCAAACCATCGAAGAATGGCATCGTTTGTCCTAGAACTCCAGGTAAAAATGACATTTAAATCTCCTTTCCACATAACTTACTTGTAGTCTTTAAAGAATCCACCAAGCAAATCTAGTCGAAAAAGAACTTAATTTTTTTGTACCTTTTAGCTTCCCATTATTAAGGTTATGACCTTCCATGGTTAACTATTTGGGCATGGACGAAGGGCATAAGGACAAATGGTTCTCAACCCTAGACAAAATGTTGTTCCCTTACTTTCTGGTGTTAACATCGAACAGCTTTGCCACATATTTATCGGTCTACTTTTTATTGGATTTTGCATCATATGTTGGATAATTTGCACCATCAGCTCCAATAACACTAAGTTCATGTACAGCTGTGCATAATTAGGATACACCCACCCATCACCAATATGAATATCAATCTCTGTCTCCTTACTGGGAAGATTTAGGTTGTTTTTAGTCTTCTCATTCACAGGGAATGAGTAAAACTAGTACCTCTTAATCTTATTCATTCAATAATAATAAAGTCTATTAAGTCATTTTTAAAACAACTGTGGTAAAGCACCGTTGAAGTCAATCAAATTATCATTTTCATCTGTTACAATTATTTATAAATCCTGTGCAGTACTAAAAATTGGAATATATACTCAGTAATGTGGCTTGTGATTTAATGATGCACCAAATTTTGCATTTGGTTTGAATGAAGCAATAATATTAGTTTCTCTATGAAAGTGATCAACATGCTTTACATAAACTCTACAAGCCAAATTAAAATTTGTATTGATTACTTGAATGGGCATATCATTAGTAATTGTTTTCGTTAGCTTCAATAATTCGGTTATTAAATCCTAATACACTTCCAGTGCTATCCTTTATGTCTATATATAATTCAACATCACTTTCAATAACAACTCTATTTACAATTTGATCTGCTTCAATGTGAACATTAGGCTTGTTTATGTGAATAAATTTTTCTAAAACTTTCAGTCTATATTGACCAACAGGAATTTCTATCGTTTTTCCATCACAATACAATTTTTGCATTTTTCAGTGTAATATTTGGAGTTAAAAGAGTGGTATAAAACCCAACTAGTGAAACATCACTACAGTTATCCTGTATAGGTACTGTCAATCTTGTTTTGAGAACAGGTGACTTACCACTCAGTTGAAATCGGCAACACCGTTACATTATAAAAAATTATATTATTAAATGAATCAAACTGATTAGGTCCCAAAAATAAGAATTCCAGAGAAGAAGACAAAGTATAGCAAGCTCTTGCCTGGCTCTATGTGGTGTGCAACAATAGGTCCAAGTGGATGTGGAAAAACAACATTAATGATTGATAATTAAATTTTAGCTCTAGGACAGTTAAACTGGAATAAGATAAATAATTTGTGTGTGTACTCTTAAAGCTTGGATCAACCGAAATACTCGAAATTTATATAAAGTGGAAGAGAAAATTATGAGGATAGTACTACATTTACCGAAAATAATGATGTAATTATTCCATTGAATGAATGTTGAGATAATTGAATTGTGGTATTCGATGATTTTGCTCTTGAAGAGAAGGACATAGTTGGATAATATCTTACGAGAAGACATCACAAAGGACTAGATTGCTTTTATTTAGCCCAGACATAATCAAAGATAGCGAAACAATTCATAAGAGGTAATGTAACTTTTTAAAATATTTTTAGACATGATGTAAATTTAAATAATATTTATCATGCATATGTCGGAGGTAATTTAAAATTTGATGATTTCAAAGAAATTGTAGCAAATGCTGGAATGAATATAAATTTCATTTTATTACAATAGTTAAGACAAGAAAAATTAATAGTGGTATGTACAGAGATAAGATTACATTTTTATAAATATAAACTTAAAAATAAACATTAAAAATAAATGTTTTTAACTTCATTAAATAATTGCAAAATCTGATCATCCAAAATAGCTGAGTACACATTGTGTGTATGGCCCAGAGGTTGTTAGGAAGGCTAAAAGAAACAGAAGACAGAGGAACAATTAAAAATGGAATTTAAAAATGTAAAAAACGGACCATAACATTATACAAAAGATATAAAAAAAGATCAGCCCATTATTGATGCAATCGAAAAAGTAAGACAAGGAATGGAAGGTTTAGGCAATGATGTTCTAAAAGCTATAGAAGAAAGTAGAAAAACAAATGGTTCCATATCATAATAGATATTTAGAAGAATTGGAAGATATACCAGGTTACATAAGTCCAAAGTATAAATCGTCTGATGATCATCCTAATAACAACACTATACACTAAGTTAGATATATAAGATTTATTGACAAAATATAATCAAGAATTAAAAGTAGAAAAAAGATAGCTCAAGCTCAGGGCGCTGTTAAAAAAGAATTTCAAAATATATCAGTCAGTGATCATATTTGTGAATTAAACCATGTTGGTACATTTAAATTCGTTGGTAAATTGCCAATAGAATTTGATGGAGATAAACTCACGATTGCTAAAAGTGACAATAATGCATCGAGCTGTGGCCCTCAACTCTAAAGGCCTGATGATGTCTGCTGTCAGTTGGCATTTAAAATGTCAAGGAGCCACATGCCTTTGCTGGATTTCCAAATGGCATTCATCTATCCACCAAGGAACAGGTAGCCTCCTAAGACGACCTTAGGATTTAGGGATGGATAGGTCAGCAGCATGATGGGTCACTCGAATGATGTGGTCCACCCATAATTAAATGCTGTTTTGGTGTTCGAACACAGCCAGCCATCAGCACACAGCACACCTTGAGACCTTGTGATCTGGGTGGCCAAGCCTAGATCCCCATTCCCTGAGAGACAGCATTCCACCTGGAGTCCTGCATGACCGAGTAAGCGAGCAGAAAGATCCCCATTCCCTGAGAGACAGCATTCCACCTGGAGTCCTGCATGACCGAGTAAGCGAGCAGAAAATACGAGATGGGGCGAGTACACCCTAAATGTATAGGCTGCCAAGACTAGTTCTAGTTACCGACCATAGAAGCCGTGACCGAAAACGTAGTACGTAACTTCGAACACATTATACGTGTCATTATCCGTCTCTCTCTCTCTCTCTCTCTCTCTCTCTCTCTCTCTCTCTCTCTCTCTCTCTCTCTCTGTCTGTGTGTGTGTGTGTGCGTGTGTGTGTGTGTGTGTGTGTGTGTGTGTGTGTGTGTGTGTGTGTAATCATGTAACACGAGAGAGAAAGCCAGTGCAGAAAGACGTAAGATTGAAACTAATGTTTACACACTGAAGAAACGGGAAGCCAAGTATGGAGTACATTCCTGTCGGTTGTAGACGAAATATTGCGTCTACTGGGTACGTATCGTGCATAAACTGCTCCATATTATTGTGTTTCCAGTCGGGAACCACTCATTTAAAGAAACACAGTTGCAAGAAACCTCACAAAGATACAGCTCCTTCGGGGGTACCAGCAGTAATAAAAAATAGTATTACATTAAAGTGTGTTGCAATGTGTGCTAAAGATATATCTTAATGCTGTTTCCAGTGAAGCTTTCAGATAACTAGGCCAAGAATTAATACATTAGGCGCGTACTATGGAGAAGTTAATGGCAGATGTCATGCCACATCCCTCTACTATAAGCAGACATCTCAAAGAACAAGCTGATGCAATACGAAACAGCATAATGCCTTCTGTTATTGCGGGAGTTATTAATAAAACATATGCTGCGACAGTTGATATATGGGCTGATTCGCATAATTAGGTCCACTATTTGACGCTTACAACACATTACATTAACACAGATTGGTCTCTTGTGAACAATGTTTTATTTACAACAAAATTCCCGGACGTGAAGAAGACTGGAGTAAATATTATGAAAGATATTTAAGAGAGAATGGCTGATTGGGACATCTCGCCGGACATGTTGCACAGTTTTGTTTATGTCTCCGACCAAGATGCCAATGTAATAAAGGCTTTGGAAAATCACGAAAGGATTCCTTGTGCTGCTCATTGTATAAACACAGCACTTAACCATACTTTCGATGAAGATTACTTCTTGTTAAATCATGCCCAGAACATAGCATCAACAGTAAATACTGCAAAATGCATTGTAAGGTACATTAAGGAAAGTGGTCTCTGCTCGTCTTTGAAATCATCGTTGAAACAAGATGTCTTCACACGCTGGAACACCTTGTACACTATGCTGGAATCCTTACATAATCAGTATTTTGCTGACGGAAAAGGAATCCGCTTACAGATTGCTATAATATGATAATGAGCTTCCAGGAAAAATTGCATATTTTCTAAGACCAATTAAAGAGGCCACAGATAAATCAGTTCTTTGGTTTCACAAACTGCAACAAATTTCCAGTGTCAGTGACACTGACTGTCAGGTGAGTAATTACGCAGTTATAAGCACTGTTTCATTATGATACGTGATAGATTTATAATTAGCTAGCGTAATTGATGTGTACTAATCGACATGTATTTTTTACCAGGAGGTACAACGGATTAAAAATCTAGCCTTGACTTTCTTTTGTGAGAAGATTGTAATCACTTCCAGACATAAAATTGCTACGTTTATTTGGCTGTCTTTCCGTGATCTTAATATGCTTGAAATAAATGGAAAGGGAGGGGGAGGTGGGGGAGGGGGGGGAGGTGGGGGAGGTGGGGGAGGTGGGGGACGGGGGAGGGGAGGGGTGAGAGGGGAGGGGGGGAGGTGGGAGAGGGGGGAGGGGAGGGGTGGGGGAGGGGGGAGGGGGGGTGGGGGGAGGGGAGGGGGGAGGTGGGGGTGGGGGGAGGTGGGGGTGGGGGGAGGGGGGAGGGGAGGGAGGGGAGGGGGGAGGGGAGGGGGGAGGGGAGGGAGGGGAGGGGGAGGTGGGGGGAGGGGGTGGGGGGAGGGGAGGGGGGATGGTAGGGGGAGGTGGGGGGAGGGGAGGGGGGAGGTGGGGGGAGGCGGGGGAGGGGAGGGGGAGGTGGGGGGAGGGGAGGGGGGAGGTGGGGGAGGGGGAGGTGGGGGAGGGGATGGGGGGAGGGGATGGGGGGAGGTGGGGGAGGGGGCGGTAGGGGAGGGGGAGGTGGGGGAGGGTGGAAGGGGAGGGGGAGGTGGGGGAGGGTGGAAGGGGAGGGGGGGGTGGGGGAGGGTGGAAGGGGAGGGGAGGGGGGCCGTAATATGACCAAGCCGAGTCTTGTGGGGGGCTGGAATCTAGTGGTTCGGTCCCCCCCATCAACAGGCGAGCCATGACCAGTCAGATTGAGCATTGCAGCACTAATTCCACCACCACACTGCAGAGTGGTCACTGAAGCATGCCTAGAGCTTACCGTGATGGGGGACTGATGGCACTTACCAGTCCTCAGATCAGGAACTCTAGGGGTGGCCAAGCCCATACCCTAACAACCAATGCTGAGCCCCTGAGGGCTTCATTGGTGATTTACTGGATAGATGTGTTGTAATGACATTTTCTTTATTGTAATCATGCCTTAAAATCATTTTCTGCATGTGTTCTAGGTACGATCTCTTCCACTTATTGGGGTTGCTGTGAAAACCTTTTTAGCTAATTTGTGAGTAAGAAAGTCATGGTCAGTTGTTTCAAGTGCTTTTGAGAGATCTGGGGAAAATACCAGCAGCATGTTTTGTCATCCAGTGGTATGAAAAGAGCTAAATATTCATACATAGCTGGTAATGTAGACTGATTTCCTAATTCCATGTTGATTTGTTGGAAGTAATGAACTCCTGTAATGTAGCTTTGAAGTTGTATAAAACTCAAATATTTTCTCCAAAATACTGAGTTGGGATATTGGACAATTGCTATTTACATTTTCCATGTCCCCTTTTTTGAATGGAGGAGTTACATTAGGTGTTTGTAAGCTACTGGGAAATGTTGAAGTTGATAAGTATATATTTACTACATATGTTAGTCATTATTTCATAAACAGCAGACTAAATACATAATCTTGGCAGGCTGCTGTGGCCGAGTGGTTCTAGGCACTTCAGTTTAGAACCACACTGCTGCTACAGTCGCAGGTTTCAATCTTGCCTTGGGCATGGATGTGTGTGATGTCCTTAGGTTAGTTAGGTTTAAGTAGTTCTAAGTCTAGGGGACTGACGACCTCAGATTTAAGTCCCATAGTGCTCAGAGCCATTTGAACATAATCTGGCAGACATCCAGCCCACATGAATATTTCTTTCAGAGTACATTATTTGCTTTGTCTGTCTGCTTGAAGGACCAAAGACTTAAGACTATAATTTGGTACACACAGTGTTTTCATACTACTTTTGGATTAATTGATTTGTTATATTAGTAAAACCTAGGGAGGGCTACCTCTTTTGGATCACAGTCTTTTCAATCCACAGGAAGCGTTTTGATTATGACTTATGTGGCAGTTTCTGCTGTAATAACCTTCCAGGCAGATTTCATTTTATTTTTTGCACTTTAGATGTTATTTCGTCGTTTGGCTTCTTTTTCAACCTTGTTGAACATTTGCTTATATTTTTTACATAAGTTTTAAGTTGACTTTACACACTCATTGCAGCTCAAGGGCCAAGAACACTTATTACCTGAAACGTGACAGCTGACAGTGTTCCCTTGAACATTCAAGCTGCACCTGGATCTCTGCAAAAATGTATGAAAAATGTATCAAGCAAAGCTCTCATAAGAAACCCAAAGAGAATTAACAACGAAGTTAAAATTGACAAGTATAGGGCCAGAAGAAATGGGACATTTGGTACCCCATTAAAATTTGCTTTACAGTAGGGCACAAAGGGACAGTTCTGTTTTTCAGATGTTATGTTTGTGATACATATCAAAATTACAGGAAAAGAATGTTTCTGAATGTAAAGCAAGCTGTTTTCCACTGAACCTGCAGAACGAATAATGTTTTGCCCAGACCAGAAGTTAGTGGTCCTTTATATTTACTACAAATGTTTATGTAGTAAGTTCTAAAAAACCAATTCTCAAACAATTGAGTGGAACAGCCATTGTAAAGTGACCTAACTTTCCTTATTAACTTACTGCATTAACCAACCTATTTCTATCAATTCTGGCACAAAAAGTAGTTTAAAAACCACGGAGTATATTTGTGAATATGACAGGTTCTCTGCACACAGGCCACATGTCCATCACTTGTTTTTATCAAAATGTGTTTTTCAGACTCCATAAATGACGAAAAATGCCTCAGTTATCTGTTGATCCCATTATTTGAGTCATTTGTGCATCATGGGTGGGTAATGAGCCAGGATAACTTAGGGGGATTTCATTTTAGGTTGTACCCAAGAGACTTGCCAAATATGAACGGAGTTGGTTGGCGATATCTGAGACTTTCCCCTTGATAGAATAAAAGGGGTCACAGTGAAGGTGGGTGAAGAACGTAGTACATTTTAAAGTAATTAATTGATGAATGTATTTTTCAACTTCAGTGTTTCATGATCATCTTTTAGTTTCCAATTTAACAAATTTTGTAGAGATTTTTGTTGTTGACTGGAACTAGATTAAGTTAAGGCTGCAGCAAACTTTTCAGAAAATTGCCTATAGTGCCCATTTCTGGCAACAGAGGAACATGTTTTCAAAACCTAGCTGCATACAGACATACAGCAACCCTGACATCTTTGATATTCGGGAATCCAGCCGGATGTTCGCGTCGTTCTCGCACGATATTGCAACAGCGTGCCTCGCTGTCTTCTTCAGGTGCTACCCTAGACTGGTCCTTGGGTCACTCACTCACTTTTTCCTTACGAGCAGGGTGAGCGTCTAGCGCTATTCCTGCAGAACATGACTTGTGGCATTTAGGGAACTGAATTTTGAACTGGCCTTTCGGATGCTTGGCATCCTTTGACTGTTACGAGATTTTAGGCTCACAACAGGTCAGGCCAATGTGCGGTCGGCCTGCGGTGGATGTTGTGGCCCAGTGCCTGTATGAGCCTGTTCTGTGACCTATTGGTCTCCTGGTAGAACTGTCTTGCCGTTTGACGAAATCTCTCCTTGAGCAGCGGGATCCCAGTCTGCTCATGTAATTGGGCTGTTGGGTAGCGCCATGACAACCGGAGCGTGAGCCGAAGTGCCCGGTTCTGAACCCTCTGGAGCTCGCCAATGTGTGTCTCGGCTGCATTGCCCCACACCACGGCTGTGTACTCCAGCACTGGACGGACCAGTGCCAGGTACACGGTGATGCCTTGGCGGAGGGGAAGCGACGAGGTCGGGTTAAGTAGAGGGTATAGGGTCCGTAGACGTCCTATAGCTCTACCCTTTATATCCTGAACGTGGGGACGCCACGTCAGCCTCTGATCGAGGGTAACCCCGAGATACTTAGTGGTCTTGCACCACGGGACGGGGCCTCCCACGATCGTGACCGGCTCAAGATCGGGTGGAAGCAGTCGTTTTGTAAATACGACTGCTTGGCTTTTCGGTCCATGGGTCGATCGAGTCCAGTATTTATGCCTGGTAGGAGCTGGGCGTTCCCTAATCGGTCCGCACCGCGTCGAGTGTTCCATCTGTGGTCCGCGCCCACCAGACTGCTTCAACGGACCCCTCCAGTCGCGGATGTTCCCACTGCCGTCTGCGCCCGTTTTGCCGTCCTCAACGGTTGTGGTTGTGATTAGAGACCAGATCTGACACACCCCAGATCAAGAACTCTACTTCAGAGGACGGCCAGGCCGGGCGCGGACGGCGGAGGGAACACCGGCGACCAGAGAGGGACAATGTAGCCGCGTCTGGCGGGCGCGGACCTCAGACGGAACACTCGACGCGGCGCGGACCAATTCGGGAACGCCCAGCTCCTCCCAGGCATACATACTGGACTCGATCGAACCAAGGACCAGTCTCAGGTAGCACCTGAAGAAGACAGCGAGGCACGCTGTTGAAATATCGTGCGAGAACGCCGCGAACATCCGGCTCGATTCCCGAATATCCAAAATGTCAACAGATCGCCGGGAAAGCATGAAGAATTACATACAGCAACCCTGTTTAGGTACATGTTCCATTGATCAATCTCACAGTAACTTATGATGTACAACATGTCAAGTGCATAAGAAATGCACACATTAATCTAGGTGCTTTTTTTAGCTCAAAAATTTTATTACCTACTCCATTCCCTCCACTAGCACAAAATGCGTGTATTATACCTATGGATTTATTTATTCCTATTGAAGAATTCATCTGTGGCATATGAGTAGTCAAGGAGATATGATTTCAATTTATTTTTGAAACTATTACTGTGGTCTGTCAGACATTAAATTTTGTAATGTATCTAAAACTTTTCAGCAGCATATTTTGCCCTTTCTTCGCCAAAGATAGAACTAAACTTATCTTTTCCTTCCTTTCTGATTTATTGAGAGGCTGTTTGAAGAATTCATAACCTTTCAAACTGATGCATACAAGATGTGCAACTATGAGCCCAACACATTTTAAGCACTTTCTTTTGAGCAGTGAATACTTTTTGCCTGCACGTTTAGTTACCACAAAAATATTCTCTATGACATCAGAGAGAGGAAGTACGCAAAGATGTTAGCTTACCAATTTCTATAGCCTTAAAATTGATAATCATTCCGATTGCGAAAGTTGCTCACCCTAGTTGCTTTAGGAGACCCAAAATATGAATCCTTCAATTACATTCTCATCTGTATGTACACACAACATGGTATGCTCTACCCTGGATACTGACTTCTGTTGAAGTAGAAAATTGGATGTATTGTGTTTTTCAAAGTTCTGAGCAAGGCCACAAATAACTTTTCCAAAGACATTTGTATCATTTTCTAATGGAGTTTCTTTTACTGGGTTAGTAACACTTGTATCATCAGCAATCTGTCCGTTTAGTTTCTTGTTTCAGATAAGAAAGAAGGTCATTGACATGTCAAGAACAGAAGGGGACCCATGATCGAACCTGTGGAACACCTAATGTAATTTACCCCAGTTAGGTGAAGTGGCATACTTTCTTAAATCACTTAAACCATATGAAGAAACATTTTGCTTTCTGTTCTGGAGATATGATGTAAACTACTCCAATGCTGTTCCATTCATACCATATAGTTTTAATTTATGTAACAATCCCATGTAGGTTCAGGTCATATATAGTGTATCCCCACCTACTGACAGCATTAACTGGAAGAATGCTTGAGATTTTGCAGGTGTCTCGAGCATCCTGTTAAGCTCAATGTTAATATGCCTTAAGCAGTGGTTACCCATGGCCGATCATGGTGCTGAAAGACCTCCAAACTCCACATTTGTGAGATTTCTGCTCCTATTTTTCCAGGTCAGTCCTAATACTGTATGTTGGATTCAGAGTCAGGCTGTTTCTTGTTCCCAAGCATAATTACCAGACATTCCTTCTCCAAGTCCCTGCATAGCTGACAAGCTTTCTGTCAACTGGCTGAGGCTAGCACTTTGTTTCAAAAAACTTGTGATCTGGTACCTTGCATCTAATTTCTCCTGAAGCTGGTGGCCTACAACCCTCCTGACTGCTACCTAGAAGCAGAATAATTCTTTTCTATTCTGATTTGATACCAACCTGTGTTTTCTTTAAGCTAATATTCTGCTTCAACCTACATTCAGGTACATCTGAGGCCCTTCATTAGTTCAGATAGCAAGCCAAACTGATTTAATAACAATTTAAAAAAGTTTGAAAGTTCACTTTTAACCTTTTGCTTGCTACCTTTTCCCAGCACAGTCTACATAATTACAAATTTACGTTTTCTAGTCCAGCCTTAAGGGCACATATTTTGTTCAGCGATTTTCTGTCCTATCTACATAACCTGCATTGGTATGGAAGAGCTCATT
Source organism: Schistocerca americana (assembly GCF_021461395.2). Taxonomy (NCBI): domain Eukaryota; kingdom Metazoa; phylum Arthropoda; class Insecta; order Orthoptera; family Acrididae; genus Schistocerca; species Schistocerca americana. The sequence goes on along the minus strand of NC_060120.1, from coordinate 900,602,543 downwards.
ATTTACCTCAGTTTCCTCACTGCTACATTCGCCCCAATGAAACCATAACCTACAGTCTTCGCAAAACACCACTCCTTCACGTTTCTACAGCAACCACCACATTTTTCACATACAGTTTAATGAAAATATTTATACGAACGCAGACAATAACGTGGCTCAAGAGCACTGAAGTTGTGTAACGTGCACTAATACGTAACTAAACGTTAATGTAAACTAACTTTTAAACCTACTTTAGAAAGGTATGGAAGACAAATTTAACTTTGAACCGCTAAGTCTGGCCAAAAAGATCTACTCACGAAATAACGTCTATATATAAACACAACTAACGACTACCGCCCTCTACAAAATATTTTCTTTTCAACATAAATATTCTCAGAAAAGCGAAACATTCAATAGATAGCCTAGAAAAGTAAATGCCCTAGTGTGAAACTTAACTAAATTAGCTCCTATTTCAGTATCAATCGCTTAGCAAGAGCTTCGTGGACGTGCATCTCGAAGACCTTAGTGCGGTTTCCTGCACCTAGGTGAAGTAACTGCAGATGGTTGCCGTGTGGTTGAGTGATATGAATTAATTTTCCTCTTCAAGGCGCAATTCATGCAGTTTTTAATATTTTTGCAGTCAAGTTCGTGTTTTATTACCTTAAACGCCTTTGTGCATTCTAATCAGACACGTAAGGACGCAGGATAGGTTTGTATGTTAGTACTGGATTTTCGAAAATCATTTGTCATGCAAATTTGACAGATTTTTGTCCAGTGTAGTAGTCACTGTTTGGGCCACACTGTACGAATTGTTTGCAGTGTTTCTTCAGCATGTACCACTTACAAATAGAGGTTGATTTGGAGCTGAAGTGAAATTTGTTGTCCAAATTTCTGTCCCTGATTTCTCTCTGGATGGAACACTATGTACATTACTACTTTTCTGTTTAGAGGTATCCTCTCTTCGCTTTGTGAGGAAAGCGATTGAAAATGCTGCAGGTCATGGAATTCAATTGTTAACTTGCGTTTTTCAGTGGTTGCACATGTAATTGTGTGATGCACACTGGGATATTTCATCCACGCCGAAGGGCCTGCATTTCCACACCATAGTTCAAATAAAATGTTTTCGTAGGTATGTTATGAGCCTTCAACTTTCTTGTTACCATCAGACATTGATACCAGTCGCCGATTGGGATATAGGCTATATTTTTGCAACAGCATGTAGGGGGCTAGCAATGTTTGGAGTTATGAGGTACGGATATGAAGTGCATTAGTTTTTGTTTATATCTTATTGAAAAATACAGCTATACCTTTGATTATGACGTCCCCATAGATTGTGCTCATTATTTCCCACATGTTTAACATAGTTTAACACCAGGTAACATTTCACAGTATAGCACTGTCGCTATGGATAAGGACACACTGAACACAGCAAGATTATTTCTCGTATTTAAGCGTCTTCTGTTGTGCAGAGTATTGTTGCAAGTAAGAAGATTTAAGTCGTAGGTGCCTCTACTCTTACTTGTGATTGTCTTTCAACTAGTTATGACAACCTATAAAATTCTAAGTATGTTATGTCTTTATAAGGGCAATACCAGTAGACTGTCACAATTCATCTCTTGTCACTCATGATTGAAATGAAGGTCTCAATGCTTGTTGACCAGTAACAATAGTTTATTAAGAGACATTAAGACAATTACAATAGTTAGCACTTCCTGACTTCACTTTCATTTGACATTGGTGCATACTACTTAAATTACATGTTGTGCTCAGGACCAATTTACTATAGTAATTTATATAGCACAGTAGGAACGACTAGGATATCGTTTTAACTACCAGGTACCATGTACAGTCTGACAATGATTTTTCCATAGAACACCGTAACTTCTGTTTCACTGATGACTTCAGACAGGGATGGAGCAATAAAAAGCTTAAGCTGTTTGTCTAACATAAGCAAAATAAGCACAGGAGACTGCTAATTTCGTTGACTGAAGTTCCTTTACTAATGCTTCTTTTGTAACCAAGGAAATTTCCAGAAAGACATGCTGCCTCATCTATGGCATACCTGTAGCATTAATGATAATATCGTGAACCTGGAACAAAAAGTTTACTTAAGACAAGTGTAGTTGTCAGCAAATGCAGCAAATAAATTCCATATCTGATCACAAAATTTCTGAACAATTTACTTCAACGAAATTTCTCTATAGGGAAGAAAAATTTGTACATTTCACCCATGATAGGATGTTTAGTGCAAGAGTAATAAATTGAGTTTAGTAGTAAAGCAACCAGCAACATTTTAGGACAGTGCCTTTTTGCTGCATTTGTCAAAGTGATTACAATTAACTCTTGTAATTAATATGAACTGTGGGGAATTTCAAATTACATGTTATTACATGCTACAGATGATGCACTGCTAGAACATTTTCACTATTTCCTCTTTAGTATAGGAGCAACATTTGCATTATGGTGGTTCTCATATAGCACACTTTAAAAAATCCTAGTTTTTATTTTACAGCCACCAAGTTTTATGGACTATGCTAAGAGTCGTCTAACATCTTCCTTAATGTTCACTTGTAGCCTAATCATTCTCCAGGTAAAACACCAATGGCCAACATGGTTTTGTCATCATTGCGGTAAACACTCACTAGCTCTCAACACACGCATGTCTGCAGTAATTAGACTGCAGAGGAGACATCAAAGTTGTACCTTAAAGTTTAAGCCAAATGAGGGAACGAGCTGCTTAAAGATTCAAGCATCAGGCTGTAAGAAAGACCATCTGACATGAAATAGGAAATGAGTGTTTCAAAGTGAGAACAGACATCAGAATTTTGGTATCAGATTGAAAGTCTGATAACTGAGTAGAAAATTGGCCAACATGCCTAAAATCAGAATTTATGCAAAAGATTGTGTCACTTGGCATGACATGACAATCTCCTAAAATGATCTCGTCAACAACTTCATTCACGTGAGAATGATCTCTCATAGGTCTCAATGCTCATCCAATCATCTCCAAATGTGACTCCCAAAAAGTGAACTCTATAATCTGCTGAAACTTTTAAACAAAATCCTGTGGGGATCAATTCTTTGCCCCACAGTGACTGATCCCAGAATCCTCATACTTTTTGAGGCTCCTCTGTTTAGTTTGTTCCATTCTTCCCGTTGCCCACTTTTTCCATGGAGTGGAATTGACCATTGTATCATTTTTGTTATTTGTGAGCTATTTTTTGCAAAATCACCAAATCAGTGAAATGCTGGGTTACCTTCCATGCTAGTCGTTGTATAAGGTGCCAAGCTACCCGATTTTGCTTTGGAAAGTCCCTCACAGTGGCTATCATGGAACATGGTAATTGGCAGCTGATCTGTCTCCCATAGCGGCACCTGCCACTATTTCTGGGCTATCAAACTGGCAGCCTAAAACAAAGGCATTTCTCAGGTGCTCTGAGCTTAGAAGCATTGTAGCTGTCAATATGTCTTCAATGGGACATGTTCAGAGGAAAGCACAATACTTCACTCAAATTGTATTTGGCCGTCTTGTGTGTCAAGCTGTTCAGATGTGGCTTAAGTTGAATCCTTATGTCTGTAATGTCCATACCATCAGGCTGTGCAGTATTTGAGTGTGTGTTATCGAGAATGTTTTACAAAATGATCCCTTGTCTTTACATTGCAGGTGTAAAAAAATCATACTTAGTAGTTGAGAAATTTAGACTGCAGAAACCTGCATCGGATTACAGTCTTAAAAACCCTACACTAAGCTTGCATATAATTGAAATAAATTCCAGGTAAATGTAACCCAGAAGGGTCAATATGCCTAATTCTACACATTGTTGGAGATACTTAAGCAGACAGTGCCCTAGGGAGGATATTAAAAATTGAGCTTTAACTGGGTGTCTCATTTCAGCACAATCTGAATGAGAATCATTCTGTGCTCTAGGGGCTGTCCATGTTAAGTGGGTGGTGAAAGCTGTTTGTTGGTTAAAAATGTTTGTGTTAAGTATGAATTACGACCACAAGAAGGAATGTAGAGTACCATGTGCCTCCACTGTAGTATTTGGATTTCATATTTATAAATTTTGTAAATATTGTGTCTCCACTCAATGTCTGAGGTTTGTCAAAATTGAGAACTGTAAAAATAATTTGTAGTACATAAATCATGTTCTGTCATCTTGCCTGTCTTCAGGCCTAAGTAGTCTCCATATCAGAAATTACATTGGTCTAAGTCTTCAGCCTTGAGGTAGAAACATCAGATTAAAACATTAAAGGAATCAAACAGGAATTTGTCAACTTCCAGAAAATATCGACATTTTGTAATAGGCCTAAAATAATAGTTTTGACCGAATTGGAATGACAAGTTCTGTAAGAGCATCTGGAGTGGGATGCCAATTATTGTCAGTTGTTAAAAACCATTGAACAGCTAAGATAGCATAAAATATTTTATGCTATCTTGGCTGTTCAATGGTTTTTAGCCCATCACCCTTCACGTCTCAGAAAATGAGAAAATTCAGATTTCATCAATGTTTTACACTGAATTATTAAACTGAAAATTGTAAATGAGATGAGTCACTCTCTGACTATTACACTACAAAAGCTGTATGTTCTTAATACTATATGTGTTTACCGTTTTCAGGAAATAAAAGAACCACAAAGAATAATTTTTAAAAGGAAGTAGGATTTTCTTGTATCTGACTTAAATAGCAGCTTTATACATTCTACTAACGAAGTTAGTACAAAACAGTACTAATTAAGTTTATTTACATTTACATTATTGGTCAATTAGCTATTGAAGACAATATTTAATTTTTCGACTTTTTCAATACCTCAAATGGATCAAGGGTTTCCCCTTGTCCTTACGTGCTGAGCTGAAATTATAAACAACTCTTTCCCATATGAAGTTGAACCAAACTGCAGGGGGGGGGGGGTAAGCAAGAAAATAATATCAAACTTCAATTAGTGCCACACTGTCCATGGACTCAAGAATGATAGTTTTGTGATTAAACTTCAGTCCTTTATTGTGTGTTATACTTCATATAAAACTAGTAACATCTATAGCTCAAATTTGATTGCAGCAAGGCCATCATGAGGGTGGGTGATGAAGTAGGTCTGAAGTATAGTGGTCCCAATTCATTGTACAAGGTTCATTGTACAAGGTTCATTCAAGATCTAAGGCCTCCGATTTTTTTCTAATTAACTTCTCACCCGAAATCGATGAAACTGGCGTTACTTCTCGACGTAATCGCCCTGCAGACGTACACATTTTTCACAACGCTGACGCCATGGCAGCGGCGAAGGCTTCTTTAGGAGTGTTGACCACTGGAAAATCGCTGAGGAAATAGCAGCACAGCTGGTGAATGTGTGGCCATGGGGAGAGTCTTTCATTGTTGGAAAAAGCCGAAAGTCACTAGGAGCCAGGTCAGGTGAGTAGGGAGCATGAGGAATCACTTCAAAGTTGTTATCACGAATAAACTGTTGCGTAACGTTAGCTCAATGTGCAGGTGTGTTGTCTTGGTGGAACAGCACACGCGCAGCCCTTCCCAGACGTTTTTGTTGCAGTGCAGGAAGGAATTTGTTCTTCAAAACATTTTCGTAGGATGCACCTGTTACTGTAGTGCCCTTTGGAACGCAATGGGCAAGGATTACGCCCTCGCTGTCCCAGAACATGGACACCATTTTTTCAGCACTGGCGGTTACCCGAAATTGTTTTGGTGGCGGTGAATGTGTGCTTCCATTGAGCTGACTAGCGCTTTGTTTCTGGATTGAAAAACGGCATCCACGTCTCATCCATTGTCACAACCGACGAAAAAGTCCCATTCATGCTGTCGCTGCGCGTCAACATTGCTTGGCAACATGCCACACGGGCAGCCATGGGGGTCGTCTGTCAGCATTCGTGGCACTCACCTGGATGACACTTCGCATTTTCAGGTCGTCATGCAGGATTGTACGCACAGAACCCACAGAAATGCCAACTCTGGAGGCGATATGTTCAACAGTCATTCGGCGATCCCCCAAAACAATTCTCTCCACTTTCACGATCATGTCGTGAGACCGGCTTGTGCGAGCCCGAGGTTGTTTCGGTTTGTTGTCACACGATGTTCTGCCTTCATGAAACTGTCGCACCCACGAACGCACTTTTGACACATCCATAACTCCATCACCACATGTCTCCTTCAACTGTCGAGTTTCAGTTGGTTTCACACCACACAAATTCAGAAAACTAATGATTGCACGCTGTTCAAGTAAGGAAAACGTCGCCATTTCAAGTATTTAAAACAGTTCTCATTCTCGCCGCTGGCAGTAAAATTCCATCTGCCGTACGGTGCTGCCATCTCTGGGACGTATTGACAATGAACGCGGCCTCATTTTAAAACAATGCGCATGTTTCTCTCTCTTTCCAGTCCAGAGAAAAAAAAAATTGGAGGCCTTAGAGAACTTTAATGCACCTTGTATGAGGATGGCTGCACAAAGTTGTGAGGGTAATTTTGGTCTGAAGGCCTCCACGAGATCCTTGACATTTGGTGAGGCACTGCTGTCACTGCAATGACAACAGCCCTGGGTGGCTAGGCTGTATGTAACTGTTGTGGAATGGGTGGCAGCTGTGGTGTAAATGAATGTATTTTTAATTGATGGTAGACTATGTGGGTCAAAGTACTAATGTTGCCATCCCTTAGGTGCTCAGCACTGAGGGAGTTGGTTTGCTGGGTTGAGAACTAGGTGAAGCAAATGGGGAGAAGCTTTGTTGACCGTCATTCTTACACACCATTTGTGAGTAACAGTAAAGTGAGAAACATGCAGTGTACCAGATGTATCCTCCGACACTTACTGTGGCTTGCTGAGCATAGCTACAGAAGTAAATCTTCATTTCTTTTTCAAATGTTTCACTGATGGTAACTACTACCACTAGTTACAGACTTCAGTAATGAATGCAACTAGCTGTATGAAATGTTAACCTACCACCACTTCTTTTGATGTGTTCCACAAGAGCACCAAATCTGTAGATACTTAGTTTGATGCCTTCCACATTTCGACAGCCTTTCACAGGTGTGATGGCATGTTTGCTGCCTGTCTCCAGTGAATATTTTACACGAGGACTGTACAGTTCGATATAAACATTGCTACTGTGCATTAAGTATACCTTCTCATCTAATCAGGTAATAATGCAAGAGTACACTCAACAGCTGCCAGCTGCCCTCCGTATCTCCCACTGCAGGAGATGCTAAATTTTATTACCTTCACATACAGAATTCTCCTGCCCCAATTAACAGACTAAATCCAGTGTCACTGGAAGAAAGCCAGAACATGTCACAAATATTGACTTGTAGTCAGTGTACCAGAGCTGTTGTTTGTGAAAAGTCAGGATGTATTGCTATTTGCCACTATTCTTGCAACTGAAAATGCTAGATGGTTGTGGATTCTACATGCTTTCAATATGGTTGTATCCTCAATTTATGATGTTTCTTATAATGTTATCAGCCAATGTCAAAGTACTGGACGTGTATATCAGTTACATGCCTGGCAGCAAAATAATATGTATAAACCTGAAAAACATGTACTGGAGTACACTGTATGAGGTAGGAACCTAATCTGAACTGGTAACAGTATGCCTGGTGCTTAACAAAACAGTGTATCCACAGTTCTGATTTTTATTTTATAAGAAATCATGTTTTGTTCCTTCCACCCCTCTTCTGTAACAGTAATACGAGTCCCCCTCCCCTCAGGTTAGATCGTGCATAAGCTCTTGCATTACATCTGCAAAAAATAACTGCTGTAATTGAAGATAATTGACTTTACTACAGTAATTGAGCATGCAGTTTACCAGTATTGGACAGTTATTAAAATGCATGGTTTTGGATTCAGGGCACTGTTCATGGATTATCAATAGTCTGCTATAAAATAAATGGAAACACTATACTGCTTTCAGTAATGGTTAGCAGAATATTTCTGTGTAATTTGTCTTACATATGTACTTTTGTTTCTCTTTTCTGGAACTTGCCATCAGAATTTATGCTCTTGGATCATCACAAGCTTCCAACAGAGGCAGCTTGCCATTGCTTTTGGCATATACATGTGCTAACCATCTGAACGTCGGTATATGTAGAGGCTCACCCTCTCCATGCTATATGTTCTCAGTCCACGAAACACCATTTCTTTCCTACTGTAGTTGGAATTTGTAGCATTCTCATCAAAATCAGCATGGCAGTGTGCATATTTCTAGTACAGATTTTGTGACATGTCACATGTCACTTAAAGATGCAATGCTTTTTCCATGACAGTAGGGTGGCCATTATGCTCCTTCAGACCCGTGTTTCACATCACATCAAATACACGTGATTTATGTTTTATTTAAGAAATGAAGACAGTATCAAAGTCAGTCAAGTGTCTGATGTGATCATATTGCAGTACAATGTGACGAGAAAGAATGACTAGTCTCAAAACTTAATAGCACTGCACTGCTATTGGAGATTAACATTTCAAATGTGCATGGGATGCAAATATTTTGTCACTATATACCATTTACAATTCACAGTTATGTTACTCATAATTAAAGTTTCTTGTGCTCATATTTAACGCCTGATATGCTAAGGCACCAAGGACGATGAGCTTATTAAAATTTAAAGACAGTTTGTGGAAGATATGGACATTAGCACAGTAATAGAAGCTACAAATACTCTATTTCTATCATTTACCTGTACACGCGGATGTTGAGACAACATGTAAACTACGGCATTTGCGACATCTTCTGCTTCAAGACAAGGCGCTACGTTGAAGATGTCAGAAGTTATTTTCTTTGAATGAGAGAAAATCTCAGTCTTCACCAGCCCAGGAGAAATCGCCTGCAAATTAAATAAGTTTGAGAATTTTATCACAAAGATAAAAAATCAAAATGAAACCGATAGCATTGTTGGCAAAACTGATGGTTTCTAAACTTGCGAGATTTCAGCCCAGTTTAGGTGCTTTTCCAAATTATTTCGACAGATGCCCTCTTAGTCCTCAACTGAAGAACGTTCATTTTTTGTACTTATCGAAAACAGAACTATTAATCAGCTATAAAAACTATCTCTGGAAATTACCTAGGAGCAGCACATGGTTTGGCAGTACGTATTTTTTGCATCATGGATAGAAATGTGGGCAATGGACAGATCTGAACTTTCCCGATATTCACATAGAGAGCAGCCAGATCAGATACTGAACCAGTTTAAGCAATAATGGGCGCCAAGCTATGCAGAGCTTAAAAAAAAAAAAAAAAGGGAAGTTAACTACTTATCAGTTTTACCAACAGAGGTTCTCATTTCTCCGACAGTGCTAGAACCATTTGATTCCTGTCGTTAACATGTAGAATAACTACATATTTAAACGATAGCTGACCAAGCTCTAGAAAACCATATATCACTTAAGCCAAGGGCCTCGGTCCAGATTTTATACCAATCAGGATCATCTCAGAGTATGCCGATACAATAGCTCCATATTTAGCTATTATATACAATCGCTCGCTCACAGAAAGATCCGTACCTAAAGACTGGAAAACTGCTCAAGTCACACCAATACCCAAAAAGGGAAATAGGAGTAATCCGCTGAATTATACGCCCATATCACGTCGACTTGCAGTAGGGTTTTGGAACATATACTTAATTCGAACATTATGAATTACCTCTAAGAAAACAATTTATTCACTCAATTAGCGCGGATTCATAAAATATCGTTTTCGTGAAACAACTAGCTCCTTATACTCATGAAGTAATGAGTGCTATCGACAGGGGATGTCAAATTGAGTCCATATTTTTAGATTTCCAGAAGGCTTTCGACACCGTTCATCGCAACCGTCTTCTAACAGACCTGTGCGCCCATGGAATATCGCCTCGATTGGGCGACTGGATTCGTGATATCCTATCAGAAAGATCACATTTCGTAGTAATAGAAAGTCATCAAGTAAAGCGGAAGTAATCCGGTGTTCCCAAAGGAAGTGTTATAGGCCCTCTATTGTTCCTGATCTATATGACGTATGAGACAATTTGATTAGCCATCTTAGATTATTTGCAGATGATGCTGTTATTTACCGTCATGTAAAGTCGGTTGACCAAAACGAATTGCAAAATTATTTAGATAAGATATCTGTATGGAGCGAAAAGTGGCTGTAAATTGAACTCAATACTTAGGGATTACAATTACAAATCTAAATTGGAACGATCACTTAGATCATGTTGTGGGTAGAGCAAACCAGACTGCTATTCACTGGCAGAACACTTAGGAAGTGCAACAGATCTACTAAAGAGACTGCTTACACCATGCTTGTCCGCCTTATTCTGGAGTATTGCTGTGCGGTGTGGGATCCGCATCTGGTGGGACTGATTGATGACATCGAGAAAGTACAGAGAAAGACAGCTCGTTTCGTATTATCACGAAGTAGGGGAGATAGTGCCCCAGACGTGGTATGTCAATTGGAGTGGCCATCTTTAAAACAAAGGAGTTTTTAGTCGCGACGGGATGATCTCATGAAATTTCAACCACCAGTTTTCTCCTACGATTGCGAAAACTTTGTTGGCACCCACCTACATAGGGAGAAATAATCACGATACAGTAAGAGAAATCAGGGCTCGCACAGAAAAATTTAAGTACTCGTTTTTCGCGCGCGCCGTTCGAAAGTGGATGGTAGAGAGACGGCTTGAAGGTGGTTTACTGAACCCTCTGCCAGGCATTTTATTGGGAATGGAGTTATCACGTAGGTGATAATATTGAGAAAGTTACTGCTAGGGCTACATGATTAAGCCTTCCTGAACAATGATGGCTAAGAAGTATACAACATCGTAATTTATTCTGTACTGTCAATTTGTATTAAGTATTTCTGTGTATTCTGACGGAACTATAGTCAACAGTTAATAAATTCATGCAGAAAGGCGTCAGTTTAACATCTATTTAGTCACACTAGACGTCTGGACATCAAATAGAGGTTACAAAATAATATTTAGCATACATATGACTAACAATGGACAATTTTTTTAATAAATTGGCAAGGCATTCTAAAGGATTTAAACTTTATTTTGCTGTGAGTGCACTCAAATGGACTGAGGCCCGTAAACTATGGACCGATTCACTTAGGGTATAGAGGCACTACCCACTCACAGGGCTAATTCAGCTGAAATAAATGTCGCAAGAGTGCGCTAGTTCCTCACAGATGCGAGGTAGTTTTGCCTTCAGCGTGTGCCAGCATCTGTCATGTGGTTGTAGTGAAAGTGTTTTCCGTTAAATTGACGGGACAGAACAACAAACTCCAGAGGTAAGCAAACTGTGATGGATTAGTGCCATAATTAAAGCATTATGCCTAACAAAATAAGGCGCACCATGCACAAAATGTTAAATTTTAAACTCTTGTTACTTGTGTAATAATGTAGGTCGTGCGCGTGCGTGCGCGTGCGCGTGCCTCTCAACTATCGCTGGCGTTTTCCACAGAACTGATTTGCCACACCTTTCGAAATATGTGCCAATGGGGCTATTTCCACTGTCAAATTATTAGTTTAACTGATGTTTCACTGCGAAATTCTATAGAAAGTTTTCTTGGCTTCTTTTCAGATGGACTGAGCATACAAAAAGCCAAGTGGTTCATGGTCCGAGGAAGATATAAATCAAGCAATATATAGTTTTTACAGGCAGCTCCTCTAGATGAAGTGCCAGCAATGTGCTACATGGTTTCAAGAAGTGTGTGGGGGTGCGAAAGGACGAAAAAGGTTTATTTGGGATAAATGCTTGTGACTGACAAATACAATGGGCGGTATAGCCTTTCTATTAGTACGACCATTTTTATATATTGTCATAATTGCCTTCAAGTGTTTAATACTTTGTCCGTGTGAAGGAATTTCGACCTGTTATATACTGGAATGTGTTCAGATGTGTACCTAACTTATCGTACTGGCAGATCCTTAAAATGTTTGTCATATTATACAGGGTGTATCAAATGTACGACAGAAATTGCAAGACACCTTCCGAACAGAGGAATAAATTTACATGAACAGGTGTGTGCGGTTATAACTAGTTTTCTCCAACTCAATGATGGGAAACACTGAACAGGACGTTAGAATCATGGGGAACATGCACTATTGCTGACATCTGGTTTCGTTGGGCACCGCCACCTGTTTTTCATGTCCCTGTTACCATGCGACTTACGTCATTTCTTATTTACATGTAACGTTCGTACTGATGGCTAGATCAGTTAATTTTTACAAGCACACTGGTTACTACGTAGAGTTAATCACATACTTGACTCGTGTAATTACAGTCTACAGAAATTCAGAGAAGGCAGCTGCCCATTTGATGTATGTTTCAGCTGACAGCAATGGCACTCGCGCTCAACGTTTGTACCGGGAGATTTCCAGGAAGAAGGTGCCAACAAGATCTTTTGAATCCATTGATCGTTGACTAAGGGAACATGGAGCATTTAAACCTGATACTCGCGACCGGAAGAGGCCTAGAAGGGCGAGGGCACCGCAACGGGAGGAGGCAGCTAACGGCGACCCTAGTGTCATTTGCAACAATCTTTACCACATGACAATCTGTGGAGTGTTACATGAGGACTAGCTGTATCCATACAATTTACCGTGTGTACAGGCACTATTAGCAGCTGATTTCCCTGCTCAGGTACTCTTCTCTGATTGGTACATGCAACGAAGTTTAAACGAGTTGAATAGCCTCGCTTTACCCTACTACTGTTTTGGAATTGCAGTTGAAGGGTTTTGCTCACGGCTTTCAAATGGCTCTGAGCACTATAGGAGTTAACTGCTGAGGTCATCAGTCCCCTAGAACTTAGAACTACTTAAACCTAACCAACCTAAGGACATGGCACACATCCATGCCCGAGGCAGGATTCGAACCTGCGACCGTAGCGGTCACGCGGTTCCAGACTGTAGCACCTAGAACCACTCAGTCATCCGGAAAGACGTTGCCGGCCGGAGTGGCCAAGAACAAAGTAAACTTTCTAGTGCTCTAGCTGATCTCGTCTAAGCCCATAACTCATTTTCAGATATAATAGTTTCAGACAACGGTTTGAAATGGCACTGGCACCTGTATCCAGGTCCGTGGGAGTGCTACACTATCACCCGAACGTGTAAACAGCAAAAATAAGCACTTTGTACAAAACTTCAAAAATTGTAAACTGCAAGGAGCAGTGGTAGCCGATGCAGCGAACTTACCCCAACGCGTATCTTGCTGCCCCTGGCGACCAAATCTTTACGTAAGCCTTCCAACAGCGTATTGACTGCGTGTTTGCTTGCGTAATACATCGCCAGGTCACTGTTGTACGGCGGAGTGTGAGCAGCCAAGCTGAAAAAGCCGGAAGATATGTAAGTAGATCGACAAAAATTAAACTACACGTATTCTCGCATTGTTATATGTAGAGAATTCTATTTTCTATCAACAGACGTAGCATTTTTCTCAGGCATCCCCTAAAAGACAGAGCTTCGGTATCCACTAAAATTGAAGATGCGATGGAAATGTAGAAACACAGCAGAAACAGACTGCCTTGTCTTACGACTTTCGTTACTTCAATTGGCTTGATAATGTGCTATTTCGCTTTCTTTTGACGCCTATCTACCTACCATAGTGCTTGCACACTTGCCCTTCCTGGAATCTAAGTACAGACTTGGGTTACAGAATTCTCTGATCTTTAGGAGTTCTCCTCAGCTACATTAAACTGCACACTTAACATCGCCAAAACGGAAAATATTGCAGTTTTATCAATAACCTGATACTGTTCACGCAAAAGTATGCCAAAAATTATGCCAATGCCAGCTGTGGTTACAGAACCACGCCGAAATAATGTCTTCACTACTTTTCTGTAGCTTCTTGTCAGCCCTTGCGAGCTGCAGAAAGGAACCAGTTTCACAGCATGGACCACGAATTCCATTGTCGATTCCCAATAAACATGGCGGAAGTATGTATGCCACTGAACCGTCCAGTTCCCATTAGGACATCCTGTCCCCTTGATGCACAATGGAATCACAGCAGTAGTTTACCACTGGTCTGTCGAGAAAAGTCTCACGACACTGATTCTGCATTAGTTTTATGTAACAGACCTCTTAATTATCTCTGAAGAACAGTTATGCTATATTGTTTTTCCCTCTGTACTTAGTATGACAGTCGAAGAAAAAAAGCAAAAGGGAATACCATTTTCTGTGCTAGAAGAGACGGGAATTTCCAGGTCGAAAAGAATGTATTTTCATGGAATGGCACCTTGTCTGTGGGTGCAACACTGGGCCACATGGAGTTTCAGTGTTACGATTTCTGCGTTCCTGTCTGCATGTTGCACAATGTGGAACTGGAGATATGAAGATTACCTTTTTCGTACATCTGACCTTTGTATCTGCACACTGAGTGTACTAATGTGTGCAAACTGTTTACCAGTTAGCACGCAAATGGACAAAACATCTGAGCTGTCGTAAAGTCGAGGGTGTCAAACGAGCATTCTAAATAAACATAACCTTGGCCCTGTAAGTCAGCTAATACCAGGTGCAGATCATAAAATTGTTAGATATGCTGCTGTCACATACCTAGAATTAGAATGCATGAGTTGATAAAAGTGAAAGTTTGGGATCTATTCTAGAAAGACAGAACAGCTATTCCTTTTTTATTCCACATATAATTTATCAACTGTTTTCAAGGGTCAGGTGATAATCATGTTCAATTACTTTTGACACTCCATAACAAATATTTGATTCTTGGACATATTGAAATAATTACTAAAAATCGTCATCTCTACACATGGAAATTTTTTATCACAAGAAAGTGATTATTAAAAATCACTCATCAGCTCATTTAAATCTACATTGTCGTAGCTGGTCAGTTCATTGAGTTGGTGGAGAATAAATTTACTTTTTTGAACTAACGAAAAAACTCATACTCTGTGAGGGTATGTTAGTATCCTCGCTTTTGATATTCAGTGATCAAAGCATGCACAAGTTGGAGTCAGCAAAATCCAGACAACATTTACTGTGGCCTATTGAGCAATGGTACTTTACCAAGTGGCATCTGCAACTGTGTTGTTGACATGATGGATCTGAAACGCTAATTCCCTACTCTGCCCTTGACTGAATTCAGTCGCAACTTTCCTGCATTCCATAGAAAGTTAATCTTTCCCTAGTCGAAATAACGGCTATTGCACATTCACTGTGGGTTGGAGCGATGTGCACAAATTCTTTGCCCACAGAAATTCCCACCGGAATAATTCACTACCGCTTTGCTATCTTTCACCATGATATGTGAAGAATATCGTCGTCACTTTGCAGAAAGCAAAGCTCTTTAACACCCTCACTTACTTTCACACACTTGTGTAGTCTGCCACGAGAGAGAGAGAGAGAGAGAGAGAGAGAGAGAGAGAGAGAACGCCAGCCTTAATTTTAGGTCTCTAAATGTTTTTATGTAATGGGGATCTCCCCTCCGTGTCGAGTCTGCCTCACCAAGTATGGCTTCACCCAATCACCATCTCGCTTAAGGTGAATACATTTAATTTTTCTTGCTGGGTCGCAGCCTAGCGAGGCTGATGACGTGCAGCCATTTACCCTCAGTCCCAGCCTTTGCGTTGAAAAAGAATATTATTGTGGCTCACCCTTCTCTTGCTAACTGGGAGTTTTATGGTGTTAGCCACCTGCTTGGTTTACCTCCAAAATGAGTTTCACTTTAACTTGTTTGTTCATGCCAGTTCATATATTGATATTGTTTTGTTAGTTTTCAGTACACGAGATTAACTGAAATGGCCTTTTGTTGATGTAATTTATTTTCGTGTAAGGTCTGTAAAATCCGGACACCTTACATGTTGATGCTGCCATACACTGCTGAACATTTATTCTGACAAATTTGAGGATGGCTTTAGGAGGTCTGTCACATTCATCTGGTCCTGTACTGGCCCAGGGCTACAGTTTACCTAACCTACACCAAAAAGAACATTTTGTTCATATATTTCACCAGACACAAACGTCTTAATGTGAACAGGTGATTTTTATAAGCAAACCAAGTATTACAAATGAAAGTTGAATAAGTCTCTTAAAAATTATTCCTCGTTTCTCCTCTTCAAGGGGTATTAACGTCACTCTGCAGGCAGCAGGGTTTCCTCAGTTATTCTGACTTTCTTACTTCAGGTTTTTAATTTCCAGTTTCAAACTAACATTCACAAGTTAGAAAAAAATGTGTTACGAACATTTCCTAGCTTTATTTCATAACTCATTGGATATCAGATTTAATCATAAGAGGATGTAGTTTCAGATCTTTGAATCAAGAAGTGGCAGCCATATTCGTATTAATACAACATGAACATACTTTGCATGTTATCTTGAAATGTACTTACTATTTAGGTACTGAAGTAACCCACCATATAAGTAATAAACAGGTAACTATCAATCTTTGGGGATTGATTCTGTGTGCACCTTGTCAAATTACTTCTTGGGCCAGGATATGTTTTTCAGTCTCTCAAATTCAATTACGTTAAAGACAAGTTTTGTCTCTTTCCCCTTTTGGAAAAATTTCTGCGGATGTCCATGCTACCTTCCTAAACCCACTGCCAACAAGATCTATGAAGATCTAAATAGCCCCTACAATACCTCTTCCATTTCCAGTATTCTTAATTCCACCTACTACTGAACTAACTATGCCAGAATATCTCAGCCGTTTTACAACCAACATTTCCTTCTGTGAAATATGCTACTCCTATTCAGGTTTAACTTTTCCATTTTTTATGAAGGCAAAGAATTTCACAGATGAAAACCGACCTGTATTCTTGTATCTTCTACACACCCAACCGCAAGACAACATGTGGAAAATCCAGGAGCATAGAATACAGTGAAAAATAACTTCCCAAATGATACTTTAATGAAGTATGTGGAACACACACACACACACACACACACACACACACACACACACACACACACACACAGTTTGCAACTGTGTGTCTTGGAAACAGCCAACTATCAGCTCCCTTTCCGTCAAGACCGGGCCTGAAGCATCTACGAGGGTGAGTCAAATGAAAACCTTAAATTTGAAATAACAAATCGAAATTTCGCGTCGTTATCCTGTAAGTTGGTAAGCGTGCCACAAACAAAGTGCAGAATGGCCTGTAGGTGGCAGCATAGTGCAGATGCACACATACTGTCTCAGTATCAGTATAAAGATGGCCACCCCACTTGCGACTTGCACCAGGGAAGAACAGCGTTCTGTTATTCGGTTTTTGCGTAGTGAAGGTGTGACACCTATTGAAATTCATCAATTCATCGACGAATGAAGGTTCAGTACAGTGATGCATGTTTGTCACAGCAGCCAGTCTACGAATGGACTAGGAAGTTCGCAAATGGTATGACGTCAGTGGAAGATGCTCCTCGTCCAGGTCAGGCACAAAGAGTTGTGACTCCACAGAACATTGCAGCATTTGAAGCCATAGTGAAGGAAAACCGCCGAGTGACACTGAATGACATTGCAGCATGTTTACAGATTAGTCATGGGTCAGCACACCACATTGTGCATGATGTGTTCCAGTTTCACAAAGTGCCTGCAAGATGGGTACCACAGCAGCTGACTCCTGAAATTAGAGAACGACGTGTTGATACTTGTGAAGAACTACTTCGGCTCTTTGAACGAGGCGGTGATGGATTCCTTGCAAGAATCGTTACTGGGGACGAAACCTGGGCTCACTTCCACCAACCGGAAACGAAGAGAGCGAGCAAGGAATGGCGCCATTCCTCATCACCAAAACCAAAGAAGTTTCGAACAGAACCATCAGCAAGGAAGGCCATCCTGACTCTTTTGGGACGAAAAAAGGCGTCATTATGGAGCATTACATGCCTAGAGGGACCACTGTCACCAGCGCATCATACACAGATTTCCTAATAAATCATCTGTGGCCTGCAATCAAATCAAAGCGATGTGGATTGCTGTCAGCAGGTGTCCTTTTGCAACATGACAATGCAAGGCCCCACACTGCCCGTACAACAGTTGCAACAATCACAGACCTGCATTTTGACTGTCTTCCTCATCCACCTACTCACCAGACCCTGTCCCAAGTGATTTCCGTATGTTTGGACCACTCAAAGACGCAATGGGAGGAAAAAAGTTCCGTTCTGATGAAGAGGTACGCCACGCGGTGCATGAGTGGTTGCGCGGACTACCAAAAGAAATTTTTGTAAAGGAATTTATGCACTTTGTAAGCGCTGGAGGACTTGCATTGAGCGTGGGGGGAGATTATGTTGAAAAGTGATACAGCTTTGTACAACTTCTGCACAATAAACAATATTTAAAAAATATTTAAGGTTTCCATTTGACTCATCCTCGCAATTCATTTCCTACAACATGAGAGTAACTTTTCCACGGAATAATGGGAGACGAACTGATTTGATAAATCAAGGATGGAAACAGGTAACAACCTTATTATAATCTACTGCAGAGAAACATCTATCATCTGAAAAGAAAACCACAGTTGATATAATGGAATTCATACACTGAAAAAGGCACTGAGGACTGTAGCAAAAGAGCCTGGGGCAAGATAGTGCTTGTAGGTCTGGGAGATAATGCTCCGTCAGTCAAGAAAAACCGCACACAAGTTTTTAAAGGACAAAAAGTGGAACACCTAGGTGAGGGCAACCAATAGAGATGTGATCAAATTATAGCGTATAGCGGTAGAACGAGGCAGAATACCATAGCGGCTGCATGGACGTGTCTGGACTGATTGCAATTGCATTTGCCAGTGGCTATTGGCCATAGTAATGTCAGGTGGTCACATTGTGGCAGCTAGCGGGCAACAAGATCATTGGTTCCCAGAATGAAATTTTCACCCTGCAGCGGAGTATTTTTAATGTGTTTTACGTTGTGAAAGACCGAATGGCTCCGCTAATAGTATCTCTGATAGCCACAGCAGCAGAAGACAGACTGGCGACTTCAAACGTATAGGTAAACATTAACTTGAGTTACGTATTTGCTTACAGTTAGTAGAGCAGGGACACTTTTCCTGAAACTGACAATTTGCATATACAATTAAAGGCATGTCAGAGTTGAATTTTTATGTTTCACACTTACACTAGAGTGAAAGATTTGTTTTTAGGATACCAACTTGGGAACATGGCTACATATTTGTCGGGATACCGGTACCTCACATGATGCGCGCTATGATGGTAACTTTACAGCTACCATGCATTCTGCATACAACAAAATGTTTTATAGTTTTCTGTTACTTTAAGGTAACACGGTAAGTATTTATAGCGCTCTTCAGTTTGAAATAGACAACAAAAATAGTAAACATTTCGTTACATGCAGACTGGATGACGATTTTCAGCATCACAACTAATAGTCATGTTATGTACCCGTATGTGAACAAATTTAACGGTATTCCAAATTATTCTAGACCTAAACCTTTCACCATAGCTTAGTTTTACAGCTCGTAATGTCTAAACTGACAGTCTAACGTAAAACATTTAACATCTAGTACTACTACTTTTGGCTAAAAGTTAACATATACCAGAGTTTAACGTACAATAATTTTTCGGAATGAAGAAAGCCCACTGAAGCAGGTACGTAAAGTGCAGAAAATATCTTGCATAAGACGCAATGGAAGATTTTTCTATGAAAAATTTTCTATGTTTAAAAAATCTGTATCAAATCAGCAGCTATAAAAGTTCAGAGTTGGTTTTTACACCAGAAAATTCTCCAGTGTCTACTATAACTTAGCGAAAGCAAACTGTATTTGCCCGTTCTGACTGTATTTGGAGTGGGCTATCTTAGGTGGCCCACAATAAGGAGGGCGAACATTAATCAAACCGACAAACTGCAGGGAGGGATTCATGACTGCAAATGGAGGAGGAAAGGTCCCATGAACATGTGTGCGGAAATTTGTCTTTGCCACGGTGGATGTTGCTGACTAATGACGTTCCTTCTGACCACGTACTGTGTGTTCCTTGGGTGTTTGATTGTTGCAGTGTACTGTAAGCAGCAGAATGCCTGGAACGAACCGAAACTGTTTATGTGAGGCCAAGCAGATGGAAACGGTCGAGACGCAGCACGGCTATACCAAAACAAGTACCCTCACAGACACCAATCTCCTCACACAACATTTCAAGCCGTGTTTTACGTTTGTGTGCTCGTTTCCATTTGCTTTGCCGTACGCAAGCACCATCTCGGCTTGTTCCCGACATGAATACCGGACCATTCTGCTGCTTATAGTACGCTGCGTCAATCACACGGCCGGCAATACAGAAAGAACACACGGTATGTTATCAGAGAAACTGATTTATCAACACCATTACCATGGTAACGATGGATTTCCCGACATGTTCATAGGACATTTTTCTCTTCGTTTCTAATCAGGAATGTGTGTCTGCAGTGTTGGTTTTAATAATAATCAGCCTGTAGACAACTTTTAAGTATTCTATTCAGGGACAGAGAGTGATTTTGTTTAACCTGCATTCAAGGATGAAAGGATTTTCAGGGCTGAAATGGAGACTGACTACACAGCTCATACCCCTGACAAGGGAAACTTCACGTCCCTCCCTCCCTCCCCCCCCCCCCCCACCCCCCAGATGGGTGCGTAAATGAGAGTGTAGTTACAAGCCGTCACTGACTTCAGTATCAAATAATGACTTTAGTATTATAAATTTATTTGAATCTCATGTTTTTCGATTTACACCCCATAGAATTTAGCTCACTTTCACACTAGATCTACTTGAACAAGAAATACAACACTGCTACAACACATTACAAATCACAACTTACATTCGTACCGGTTAAAGGAGGCATTTCATGTGGCGTCTTGACATTTGTAAACATTAGTGCACTGTTCTCTCCAGTGAGTCACGAATTCTTCCAGCACACCGTGATAATCTCATTAAACTAGACAAAACTGTACAGTTTACTGCTCCACTTCTACCATTTCAACTGGAATGCTAAGCACTTCACTTTAGACATGACCTAAGGCAGAAAAATTAAGAGGGTCGAGGTCAAGTGAGCGTGAAGGTCACGATACAGGCCCCGCTGGACTTTTCCATCTCTGACGATGTTGGCTAAACGTTCCGGTGAAATGAGTGCAGTTAGAGGGAGACTTAATCGGAAACTTTCGATTTGTACCTCAATCATGCCTGAGTGGATGTCAGATAAATCGCACCGTTTTCGAATTTACGACAGTAACTGCACTGTTTTCGCGTCCAGTTAGCCCTCCTCCCCCC
Organism: Schistocerca americana; assembly: GCF_021461395.2. Lineage (NCBI taxonomy): Eukaryota > Metazoa > Arthropoda > Insecta > Orthoptera > Acrididae > Schistocerca > Schistocerca americana. The sequence continues at coordinate 900,581,397 of NC_060120.1, read as the reverse complement.
ACTTGATACGCTATATATACCCTCCACTGCTACTGCTACCACATGCCGTCTGTGAGTGGTTATTTCGCTTTGACTTCTAACGGACTGCATTCACAATGTGTGCTGTATAAATGTACTTAGTCTGCTGACCTCTATTTACCTGTGATTCTTGAGTTTCTCCCGGCGTATTTGATAATCAAAATATCTATGGGTGTACTGCCGGTCTACAGTATCCAACGGGCACAATATGTCGTCGATCATACATGTCGCCATCATCAGGTGAACTGACTGACAGCTCCTGTGAACGTACCGGCGAGGAGATCCGTACGCTACGGCTGCTCAGGGGGAACTGGGTTCGGTCGCGGCGGCGTCCGATTTAAATACCCTCCGCCCGCGGCGCGCTCCCTCCGCTGTCCGCTCCCCGCGCCACGGTCGCGCGGTGGAACAGATTGCGACGGCGTCTGAGATGTCTGTGTGATGGCTCTGTCCGCCGTGGTCGTCACAACTACACGTTTGCTCGATTTACTCTATTAACCCACTCGCTGGTTCCCAAGCCTTGCTAAGATTATAGCCAGTCACGGTTTATGAGGTGGTCATTGGTGCGAATTTCGAAGGCCGCGAACAACGCTGTCCCAGTATCTCTACGTCTGTACCAGAATCCTCGTGCGTTCATACTTCATAGCGTGATTTTCCGACAAACAATGTTCAGCGACCGCCGACTTGCTCGGATACATCAGTCGAGTGTGCCTCTGGTGTTCACGGCATCGATCCTCGACAGTACGCATCGTCTGACCAATATACGACTTGCCACTGACACGGAATCTGGTACACGCCGGCCTTCCTCAAACCGATGTCATCTTTGATTATGTATTTACCTGTTAATATTTCTGAGGTGTTTTTAGTAGCATAGAGCAATAACGTTATTGAAGTATGTTTACTGTACCTCATGGTACGAAAATTTAACTTAAAATTCTCCAATTACTATATGTTAAGAAAATGTGTCTACTGTCCCTGGATTTTGAAAGTAACAGGACTATTTTCGAAGGATAAGAGTAGATATGATCCTATTATACAATAACAAGATTATGTTTGTCATATTCTACAGTTACACCAGTTGACTTGCAACATGGTGTTAGTTAAACTGGAATGTAACAAGTTGTGGTTAGGTATGGAAACGTAAAGGTGTCAAGTTAAATAGGGCGCTAATACTGTGAGAATCAATAAAAATTAACTCCTCAAAATTCACTTAACCCACATTCATAGGGACTTCTGGAAGGAAGTTACACATGTCACCCCACGCTAAGACGCAATAATTGTGTCGTACTGTCAGAAGAGACTACATGTTCCATGTTTCATGTTTCATGCAGAAAGGTCTGCTGCGTCAGAGGTAACAGTTGCCTCACAGTGCGCGACTGAAATGGAGCGCCAACTGGAAGCATATTCCGAAGCTGAACGGAAACTTACGAGTCTTGTGGGTAAAGCGTGTATAATTTGCATACAGATTCATCGTAGAAGACTGGCGGTATATTGATCCTATCCAATATCGCGTCCAACCGTAGTCAAATGGTGCAGAAAATCAAGCTCGCGCAGACATAGGAGATGCTAATCTTAAAATTTAGCTCTTTGACGACGCCACTCAATTTTTTAGGCAAGCTGAAAAACATCTTGAGTGATGCAAGTTTTTCAACAATTATGACGTTCATACAGTGGGTCTTTAATGGCTGCCTGACCAAGGAGCTGATTTCTGTTTTCGAGGAACTGAACGATTGGTAGAATGTTCCGAGCGTTTTAAGTTTGTGGCAACGTTGAAAAAACAGTCATGTTTCTGTGTCACTAAAGTGTAGCGCAGCATTCAGTATAATTAAGCTGTCCCCGTAATAATATGAAATTTACTTTATTAAGTCCCTCGTACATCAAGCATTACAGTTTATTCGTAGTGTACATTTACTTTAATCAGTGGATGAAGTGCACCGTTTAAATTCAGTATCGGTGCTGCCTTTTGAAGCTGTACAAGGATTCAGAGCCTCAGAGAGAAGCCCTACATATTAGACTGCTGCTTAAGTTCTTAGCGTTTTTCGGATGTCTATTCGGGTTGATATGGGTTTATTTATCGATCGTGATTTTTTATTTTTTTTACTGTTGCTGTTTGAGTGTACATATTGTCATTTGGAGATACTGACTGGAGCTATGGACTCTAGAAAATGTAGTGCCAAGTGAAGAAATCTTAACATTTACAACATATTCTTCTGTTTGAGCTCAGTAGGAGGGTGACAGCAGAGGAGGCCGCCAGAAACATTTGCGCCGTGTATGGGGATGATGCCATTGGGCAGAGCACTGCAAGAAAATCGTTTTCTCGTTTTAGTGAGTATTGTTTTGACATTAGTGACTCCACGTTCAGTAATATCTTCGGGGTTTGATGATCGTTGGAATGCATTAATCCTCGATGCCCACGTCAGTGAGCTCGATAACTGACGAATGTGGTAACTGTTCGTTCTACCGTAGTACGACATTTGTATGCAGTGGGCAAGGTTCAAAAATTGGATGTATGGGTACCTTACACTCCAAGCCAAAATCACATAAATCAGCAGGTGGCAGTATGTGCATCTCGTCTTGCTAGTCATAAATAGGCTCGTGAACAATACCTACCATTTCTATCCTGCATTGTTACTGATGACAAACTGAGTCTTTTATGCTATCAGAAGAAAGAGAAAGGAATGGGAGCGCAAAAGAGCAGCAACTCACCGTAAAAAGCTCTGTGCGCATCCACACAACAACGTTATGCATCAACCATTAAGACGTTTTTCAGACTCAGTCCGAGAACAACGACCAGGAAGCTTGTGTGAAGTGATGGTAAGCCATAATAGTGCCGCCCCCATGCTGCTTGGCAAAAAACACTACATAGGAGTCTGGAAGTCATTTCACACCCACTCCATATTCAGAAGATCTTGCGCCCCCCCCCCCCCCCCCCAAATTCTTTTCGTTGTCTAACAACCAATGCACTGTCTTTCCGGATGAAAACGCTCTCCGAACATGGATCGACTAGTTGTTCCCCTCAGAACGTGTTTTCTACAGTTGCTGAATCTAAAAGTTACCACAGCATTGACAGAATTAATAGTCGAATATATTATTGATTATTGTACCTTATGTTTATTAAAGTTAATAAAACTGTTACGAACATTCGCACCAACACTGTTCTTAATAGTTTTTCATTAGTGACTAACAAACCGAGTGTTCCGTCTGACTTATTTATTGACTTGAGAGGTGTCATCTGCTGCATGATCTAACAACAGTGCATGATGAAGCGCCTACCTGCTGATGTGGATGATGAAGCCGTCGTCGACGCCTCTGGCCAACATGTCCTGCACTGCTTCTCTGGTGCAGATGCTCAGACCCAGCACATTCACGTCCAGGACGCGTCTCCAGGAATCCGTAGGTGCAGCTGCAAAAAAAGGGTTCTACTCTTAAAGAAACCATGACAATATAACACCATGCATCAATAAATGGCAGTTTCCAGTATAATGGAAACAGCATTAAAGAAACGAAGACATGCACTGACAACGCTTTCATTATCATCCTCATCCCATAGAATAACTTCAGTACAGTTAAGTCTACAGTTACTTCCAACTTCCTCAGGAGCAGGCCTGATAACTTAAGCGCTTTGAAAATATGGGCGGTTCAACACACTGGTCACTGACGAGATTAACACAGACGTTTGGTCGCAGAGAGACATCAAGTGAACAGTTACGACAAATCGGAGTGCTTGCAAGAAAATGGAAAATCTGCAGTTAGTGCCAAGCTAGTTGTGTTCCACAGTAGTTGGCCTAAGAGAAGCGAAAACTCTTAAACAAAAATGTCATTAAGTCAAAAATCTTTCATAAGTGACAGTGGAACCTCCAAGCGATGACCAGTTGAGAGGTAACGGAAATTTTCGCCCGAAAAACGAGTAACTTAAGTTCCTTAACGTACAAGGCGAAAGGTGTCTGGAGCAAGCAAACTATGTTGCAGCTAGAGAAGGCCTGCAATTTTTGTATAACGAATTATCCAACTGTAGTAGCTACACACATTACAGGCGCATTCCTTGGAAGGAAAGCTACCGTACTTAAGGCATGCTCCATAAATCTAATGCCTTACGAAATGTCCTCCCTGAAGATGGTTTTTAAATCTAAGGTAATACAAGGGAAACAAAAATGCAGCTGCAAGGAAACAGACTCGATGGAATAAAACAGTAACAGCTTGAAAGTCCTGCGGTTATTGGTGCGCAACCGAGTCACCGAAAATAAATTAACTTCATCTATAGAAGTTTGTATACACGACTTATTAATGAAATGATCTTGATCCGTTCGGACGGAAGAACAACGCACTATAACGAAATCCCTGTTTTCAAAAATTTCTCGCGAATCAAAATTCATACGAAAATGAGTGTCTATAAGGGCTCTTTTCAGCAGTTGCGAGATAGGGCAACGCATTTCAGAAGAGGGCGCGCATCTCGTTAACAAACCCACACCAAGGCGGGTCCGAAATTTTAGACAGATCAAAAGACTGAACAGCTGAATGTGGCCTTGGACGACCGGAGCTTATAAATCAATGTAATTAATAACCTGTAAGCGCAACGAGGCACAATATGGTTCATTTCGCACTCTGACAATAGGCGTTGTGTAAAATATGTCTCACTTATGAATTCTGATTAAAACATGTGAAAATTCGTTTCTCTGCAATGTGTGTAACTTTTTAAATAGTCTCAACTGACACTGTACACCGCTTTGTTAACGTGTCTCAGACAGGTTCACAATGTCATGCCATAAATAATATACCCGAAGCACTTGCTTCTAAAAACTTCTTGCTGCGATATTTATGACTAGGAAAGGAATTTTTATAGCCACCTATCTTAGTTCCTGATCGACGAAACGTGTGCCAACACAGATGTCATACTTATTTGTTGGAACAATGCTAAGGAAATGCAATTCACACGTGAAAGAGGTCGCTTACGAGATACTCGTTAGATAATTTTTTTTATTCTGTCGGCCCTTCGGATTTTTAGTTGCATTAAAGAAAGAGGAAGGGAGACTAAGGGTTTTAGCAGGTTGCCTTGAGGCGCAAAAGTGTATTGAGTGTACAAACGTTTTGAGATTACATGTACATGCTGACGGAAAAAAATTGCATCAGCAAGGAGAAGATTTGAGACAAAACGAAAGGTGGTAGAAATGTTTCTACCTCTAAAGAAGTCTATTCATATTTTGCGTCACTCCCAAATCAGGTTTGCTTTAAATACACTTTGTAACGGTCGTGAGGGTTAGTTACATTTGAGACGACGTGGTGAGTTCATGTTTATGAAGAACGCCTTTAAGGCGACACAGATGCCATTATAAACTCGTTAGAGTTTGAACGAGGTCGTTCAACAGGGCTACGAGGAGCTGGATGTTCCTTCTGCAACACTGCAGAAAGACTGGCAGGAGTGTAGCCACTGTACATGATTGCTGGAAGCAATGGTTAGGTGTACAGCTCTGTATTATGTTGCATATGCAAAAGTAATTTGAGTAGCACTTTGTCCACAGCAACAAACTTATGAGTCTACTTCGAGGACAGCTCCGAGCCAGACGCCCTGTAGGGAGCATTCCACTGACCCCCAAACCACTATTTGCGACTTCAATGGTGTCGAGCGAGAGTTCATTGGAGGGCAGTGTAGTGGTTGGGTGAATAAACAGGCCAAAATATTAGGTCATCAGTCCCTTTTATCTCGACCACACAGGTGTGACTACATGCAAGAGATGCCCTAGCACACAAAACCCAGGGAAAGAAACCCCAACGTCTGTCAGTTCAATGAAGACTGAAGGACAAAAAGGAAGAAGTGGGGATATAGGAAGAAAGGCAAGCGAGAGGTCCTGTCTAGGGAGCAGTCAGAAGGCCCCCAAAGCAAAATGCAATGAGAAGTAGATCCCCAGCCTCACCACTTACCAGGGGCACTCCATTCAAATTGTCAAGTGCAAGAAGCACGAACAGTCATATGGTGAACAAGTCTAACAGACCATGTGAGACAGTGGGGAGAAGAGTAAAAGAGCAGGTAGGGTGAGGGCCAGGCTGGACCACCAAGCCCTGTATGGACAGAGAAGGCAGTAGAGTGTTCGACAACACTTCAGTGGCCAAATATTGTTAAGTGGCCATCAAAAAGAGTGGTGAAAGACCCCTTACCAAATAAAAAGTAAAATTAAGTCTACTGCTGAGGTATTGCCTCCTAATATCAAGTGTAGGAAGTCAGGGAGATTAAGAGCCTGATGCAGGACAGCTAGGTTGGGACAGTCCAGTAAAATGTGACCACTGTCAAACGGGAACAACGAGAACAGAGGCATGAGTCATACTTACCTGATTCACGTTCATCCCCCCCAATGAACGTGAATCAGGTAAGTATGACTCATGCAGAGCTGGAAAACGACAATAGAATCGTTTCCAGCTGTCTGCATGGAGGACCACCACACACTTGTAGTCTCCATTTCCTGTAGGTAGTTAAGTGAAAAAGTAAGCCATTCCATGTTACTGATTCCTGAAACTTTATGGCATAATAGCAATCCGAGTTCTGTTTCCAGAATACAGATATCAAGAATTCGCTTAATGGTAGTCACTTTAGCCAATCAGATTTCATTTCCTGGAATCCCAACGTGGCCTGGGGTCTATACAGTCAGTTTCCACATTGTTCAAGGGCATACAGGAAAACTTGGATAACCATGACCAAGGGATGGCAAGAGTAACACTGGTCGAGAGCTTCCAGACTGCTCAAGGAGTCGCTGCATATGACAAAGGACTCACCATTGTAGGAATGGATACGATGAAGAGCGTGAGAGATGGCTACCAACTCCACAGTGAAAACACTAGCCATCCAGCAAGGAGCGCAGTTCAGTATGTCCCACTTAAGCATAAGCAACCATCGAGCCATTAGTATAGACTACTACTGTTTAGACTAGTTCTAAGCTCTGGGATGCGCCGAGGATGAAGAAAAATTAGTGGAAGAAAGCCTCAGGATGACCTAAGTCTTTCAGATGGACAAAGCTGTGGTGAAGGAATGCATCACAAGGGTGTATGCGAGTGGGCCCAGAGGAGAGATGGAGGAAACAGCGGGTGTTCAGAGAGGGATCAGATGTGGATTGCGATCTTATTACCTGATCTCTGCCGCTGTTGCAGGAGACAGATTTCCATGGCTGGAAAAAGGAGACGGTATTTTGGATGTTTGGGGAAGCTGTAACTGTATGTAGCATAACTGACAAGCTGCTGTTGGCCCCAGCCTCCACAAGTAAGCGGAACAGTAGTGTTACTCAGGAAGCAAAGTGTGAGGGTAAAGCCAGCACTTTCGCTTAAGCTGGCGAAGATAGGGAATCCAGGTAAAACAAGCATCTAATCCTAAAATGGAGGAAGTATCCACCACAATGAGTTGTTGGTCGTCAAGGTAAAGTTCTGGATGTGGGTGAATGGAACAAAGTCTATCGAAGTGCATGGCTTGAGTCTTAGTGGAAAATCGAAAACCATGGGTGAGTGCCCACCACTGCGCCTTTGGATGACACCTTGCAGTATGTACAGCGACGCCCACACTTTAGGAGAAACAGTAAAGGCAAAAGTCGTTAGCATACAAGGAGGGTGACACTGAGGACCCCACAGCTGCTGCTACACCTTCGATGGCTACTAGAAAGACAAGGACTGAGTATAGAGTCCTGCAGGACCACATTCTCTTAGATATGAAGGATACTGTGGGAAACCCACTTTAAACTGGAATGTACAGTGCGACAGGAGGTTCTGGATAAGTACCTTTGGGGACACTAAGGACATTGGGCTGCCTACAGCAGGCTGCCAGGTAAGACATGGAAGGACCAAGATAGTTTCCCATCGAGCATGAGCCCCAATAATTTCGTAGTGTCAGTGAACGAAAAGGTAACAGGCACAAGATGAACAGATGGTGGAAGAAACCATTTGCGCCACCAGAAATTAATAAAGACTTGTCAGTGGAAAAGCGAAAGCCATTGGCGATGCTACAAGAGTGAAGACGACGAAGACAGCGCTAAAGACGCTGCTCAATGAGACAGGTCCGTGGAGAAACAATAGATGGCAAAATCATCTACAAAAAGGGAGCCAGAGATGCCTGGCAGGGGAGAGGTCTTAATAGGGTTAATGGCGATAGCAAAGAGGATGACGCTCAGGACGAAAGCCTGAGGCGCACCATTTTCCTGAATTAAGGTGTCTGACAAGGCACAACCCATACGCACCTTGCAAACACTGTAAAAATGTCTGAAGGAAACATGGCAGGCGCCCATGGAAGCCCCACTTGTAAGGAGTACAGAGGATACCAGTTCTCCAGCAGGTGTCTTAGGCCTTCTCCAAATCGAAAAACACGGCCACAGTCTGGGATTTTCGCAGAAACCCATTCATGACATGGGTAGACAAAGTAACAAGATGGTCAACTGCAGAACGCTGCACTCTAAATCCACACCATGCTTTTGTGAGTAAATCACGAGACCCTAGCCACCACACCAGCCAGGCATGCCAACTGGGTACGAATCATATGTTCTATCACCTTGAAAACAACTGCTTAGAGAGATGGGGTGGTAGCTAGAAGGAAGGTTCCTGTCCTTACCAGGCTTGAGTATGACTGGCTTCACGTCAGAATCTGGGAAATTTGCCCACTGCCTAGATGTGGTTGTTCATGTTAAAGTGCTTGCCCACAAGAGAAAGGCGCTGCACTATCTGAATCTGGCGCTGGGGCAGAGGTGAGATCATGATCTAGCTCCTTCATAGTAAAGGTTGCATTATAGGACTCCCAGTTCTAAGAAGAGAAGGGAGTCGCCTGAGCCGCCTCCGCTCATTTCTGATGGAGGAAGGCAGGGTGATAGTGAGAAGAGCTTGAAACTTCTGCAGAATGGCGGCCTAAGGTGTTTGAGATAGCAATAGGGTCCACAATGATATCGTCTGCTGTTGTCAGGCCGGAAATAGGGGACTGGATCTTGGTCCCCAAAAGCTGAGGTTGGCCCTCACGACAGGGGAAGGAGTGGAACTATTAAAAGAACTAGTGAATCAAATCCAGCTAGCTTTTTTGTTGTACTGAAGAATGCGACGACACTTTGCTAGCATTTGTTTACAATGACTGCAGTTCACCAGCGTAGGTTGAAGGTTAAAAACGCGGAGAACATGTCTCCCTACGCGAATTGCGTCACGACGCACCTCAGTTCACCAAGGGACTGTGACGCGACTTTGTGAAGAGGAAGTGTGAGGAATGGAATGTTCTGCAGCAGGACGGATACAGTTTGTGATATTCCACTTTGTCATCTCAGCTGGGTAAATTCTGTTCTTCGAAGGTTGCCAGGGTGGAGTAAAGCTGCCAGCCAGCCTTAGCTGCCATTTGGGTGAGCACACAGGTGGGGTAGGAGTCGTCAGCAGACAGACAGCACATGGGTAATGGTCGCTCGAGTAGGCGTCAAAGAACGGACCACTCGAGATGATGGGCAAGCTGGGCAGTGCAGAAGGATAGGTCCAAATGGAAATAGGTGTGCAAGGAGTCAGAAAGGAAAGTGGGTGCTCCTGTGTTAAGGCAGAAGAGGTTGAGTTGATGAAGGGTATCAGCTAAGCGGGCACCTCTGACAGGTTCTGTGAGAACCCCAAAGCGGATGATGCGCATTGAAGTCACTGAGTAGCAGAAATGGGGGCGGTAGCTGCCTAAGAAGCTGAAGGAATCCGCCCTGGTGACAGCAAATGATGGGACATATATGCTACAGAGGGAAAAAGTCCAGCAGGGAAGAAAAAGGCAGACTGCAACAGTTTGAAGACAGGTAGTCAGGGAGATGGGCTGACTATGAATGTCATCCCACAAGAGCAGCATGACGCCCCTATGGGATGGAATTCCGACCTCAAGGGGAGGTCAACACGAATTGGTACAAAATGTTAAAGTTCAAAGCGATAGCGAGGGCGCAATTTCCTTTTCTTAAGGCAGAGTAAAAGGGAATGCTCTGATGCTAAATGGAGCTATAAATTCTATTTGTGGGACCGAAGGCCACGAACGTCCCATTGGAGGAGAGTCATCATGAGATGTAGGGGTATCACCTCGGCAGCTGCTGAGTGACTGCCTATTTAGAGTCGCTACTACAGGACAGAAGCAGGAGTATCCTGCTCCATGGGGACCACAGAAGCATCAGCTTGCTTGTCCTGTCGGCCTGTGGAGTCCAACGCTGAAAAACAGTTGGTGTTTAACAGCGACAAGGGCCAGCCGGGCTAATGTATCATATGGTGACATCGTCTATGATGATCTTCGAGTTAGCAAAGGAGAAGACAGTTTGCCTTTGGTTGACTTCGAGGCCTTCTGGTTAGAGGATGACGCGTTTGGCTGGTGGGACAGGAAATCTTCATGGGTGTACTACTACTACTACTACTACTACTACTACTACTACTACTACCACCACCACCACCCTTTCCGACCTAGGTTGTGTAGCTGGTGGCTGCGCCCCTTGAGGCAAGACTGACAGCTGTTTGCTACCTTGACACTGGGCGATTTCACAACCTCAGAGCTGAATTGGAGGTCTCATGTCTGCATGGCCATGTCCTTCATAGAGCGAGGGGGTGACAAGAACAGAACTATAGCAGTCAGACAAAATGCAGAGTTTGCACCTAGCCAGTAACTTGCAAGTGACTGGGTAAGGCACTTTTTCCTTCACCCGAATCTCTAACAGCCCACCCATCAAGATACATGGGACAATACTGAGATGCAGCGGCATGGCCGCCATTGCAGTTTATATCGCAGGGAGAAGGAGGCGGATTATCGCCCTTGTGCACATCCCTATCAATGGTTACACATTTGGCTGGGAGTCGACAAGACGCTATAGTATGGTTGAAACAGTGACACTGGTAGAGGCTCATCGGGTTTGGAATGTATGGCTGGACTTTGATAATTTCATAGCTTGCTTTGATCTTTGACAGAAGCACCACTTTATCAAAGGGGAGAAAAGTGTGAGTGGGCACTAAGGAAGAATCTACCTTTTTCATTACACGATGGACGGCAATGACACCTTGATCAGAGAGGGAAGGTTAGATTTTGGCCTCAGACCGTCGACCAGCCTAGAGTAAATGACACCACGTGAAGAATTCAGAGTTATATGGGCTGCAACACGAACAGGATAGCTCTAGAGAAGCTAGACAGCAAGCAGTTGTGCTAGACAAGCAGAAGAACCTAGTATCCAAAAGCAAAATGCCATTCCATAACCGAGAGCAGGATTTCACAGGGCCGGCAATTGCATTAACACCCTACTGAATAACAAACGGATTTATTGTGGTGAAGGACTGACCAATTTCAGTACATGAGACCACGAAGAACCATGGTGCAGCAGGAAGTGTCTTGATCATTAACTTCATTACGTTTACGTTTTGTAGACGTTGACTGAAGATCATTGGCTCATTGCAGGAAAATCCCCATGATTGCCAGTGTCTCCGATGTCGCGCTCCTTCCAACCAGGAGCCCCTTAACAAGGGGCTCTCCTGCCTTATGTGATTGGGAGGTGACACCCAATGGAGGGAACAAACACCCGATGGAGGGAACAATTGGCAACTTGTGAAGGTTGCAGCTCAGGCAGTCAACCCGCCCTGGGCCTGGTCTTTACCAGGGTGTACATGTGAACCCTACCTGTCGATGGGGGGGGGGGGGCGGCGGCGGCTGGGAATTACGTGTTACCCAGTCACCTGTTACACATCAGCCTTCAGGAGCACACAGGGAGAAATAAAGATTAACCCCAAACGCCGAAATGGAGGAACAAGAGGACATGGGAAACAAAGAAAAGGGAGCAAAAAACGAAGGTGAGACTTCGCGAATATCGAAAGGACTCACAGGGCAGAAGGGGGAAAATGCTGCTGAGGCTGGGACCCCATGGCAGCCAAGCATGAACCTGCTGAAGAGTGGCAAGCATCCTGGGGACTCTTAAGTTAGCATCATATGGCACCAGGTTGTGTGTAGCCAAAGAATGGTTTTGGCTCCATCTGCAGTTTTAGAACACAAAATGCAGGTTGATTATTTTTAGATACTGAGGATCAAGCATAATCAAGAACAAAATGGCGTCTGAAGTAGTGTAGATGGTGGCATTAAAGGTGATACTAGATATATCTGCAGGTATCTGATACCCATAGACATGGAATCTTAGCCCAGACCTGCTAAGGCGAGGTGTGTGGTCTGATGATTGACATGTACTGTTCCCAGGATTCTCACTTCAATTTTTTTTAGTTGGTGCAACCAGGGACAGAGCTGCTTGAAGGCAATGAGGTGCTCCATCAATTGGTGCCACTCTTGGCATTGGAGAGCCTGCCTATGTAATGGCCTCAGCAATTTCTGATTATCACCAAGGTAATGTGATATTTAGACAGGCCTCAGGAATAGTGTGATCGCTGAAAGCATGCCTGTAATTTTAATCTGGACTGCCTCATCGTTATCTCCATTCAGCAGGGAACCAAGGGCGGCAGCAGAAGTGAAAGCACCCTTGTCAAGACTCGAGAGCCTATCTGGGCAGCTGTTCAGGGGAATAATGCTGACTGAGGGAGGGAGGGAGGGACAGGAAAATCGGGAAGTGTTCACTACCACATGGTTCATCAAGAACTGTACAGTTGGGAGACAAGGGCTGCAAATATGAATGTCTGATCGAGAAAGTTCTGTGTGTCACACTTGAGAGGGTGGGGTGCCACCCAGTCTCAGCAGTGGCTATTTGGTCAATCCATTGCTCTGAGTGCCTGTGCCCAATCGCAATGGTCATCTATTCCCAGCATAGATGAGAGGTTCTCAACTCTGGCACAAACAGTGAAATCCCCGTGTGGTCAGGGACTAACGCCCTGCAGTTACTTTAAGACTCACCAAGCAATGGGATGAGTCACAGGATGCTACTTTGAGTGACCTTCCCTGCATGATTTGCAGTTTTAGAGAATTTTGAAAAGTGGTGGCAAGTCCAACCCAATAATGGGGGACCATGTGTGTATTTAATCAAAAGTTTTAGAGAATGCTGGAAGTGGAAAGTCGAGTCCCAGTAATAAACGAGGTCCAAGTAGGGTCTGGACTAAGGAAACCATGTGATGGAGAGGCATATTAGGATAGGCACAATATAAGCTTTTAGCACACACCTGAAGTAATGTTGCGAAGGCTGGGGATCTGTGGTAGCCAAGCACATATGAAAGAGTGAGCCCAGGATAGAGTTGTGTTTTCTGATGAAAGCTGGTGATGCCCACATGTTAGAAGGCCAGTTGAGGGCCTACAAACAACCTGTCTCGGTGCTAGACACACTGGACCTACACCTGAATTTATGGTGTGGGGCGCAATCTCATGACTGTAGAAGCACTCTCTTCGTTACCTCAGATACACTGACAAAATTTGTGCGTCAGTCTGGTACTGGACCTGTTGTGCAACCATTCAGGAGAATCATTCTAGACAGCATTTTCAACAGAATCTCGCTCGCATATATACTTTGTTGTAGGGTGTCTATATGTTGCGTTAGCGTGCTCGACCATCAGATCTCTCCAATCAAGCACTTATGGGACATCAGACAGCAACTCCAGCGGCATCCACAACCAACATCAACCGTCCCTGTACTGACCAAGTCCAACAGGCATGGAACTCCATCCCATAGACAGCCGACACCTGTACAGCAATGCACACACGTTTGAATGCTTGCATTCAACATTCCGGGGTTTACATTGGCTGTTAATGTACCAACATTTCACATTTGCAATGTATGATCTCGCGCTTACACTAATCTGGGATCGTGCAATAATTATCTCTAGTGTATTACCTAGACAAATTTATTCCAGAAATTTCATCACTCTACATTATTTTTCTGTTTTGAGATTTTTCCGTCAGTGTAAATTTTATTCTTAAAACGACATGTCCCAAGGTGAGAAACTTTCACAGCTCTGTACCTCATGGAAATTCACTACCTTGTATTATCTGTGCGAAGATTAGCAATTCCCACCCATTTAAACAAGAAACCAGATAAGAATTTTTGTGTAACTTGCGATATTTGTCATGATTTATTGTGATGCAGAAATTTTTGCAACAAGCAAACCGTTGAAAGTAATTATCAGGTTGAATGTTTCAAGTGAGACATTGTACCGCGAGCGATGAAATTCTTGAAACTGCCAGAACAGAATCTGAACGGTACGAAACTATGCGAATCAGTCTGTAGGATGGGTTACGTCAGATCCCACACATACGTTCCAGTTAGTCATGGTTTCATCTCTGCCGCCGTTCCATGTCTTTTCTTCATCTGTCCGTTGGTTAGGCCCTGACACTAGCTGTACAGACTGTCTAAGACCAAGATATTCGTGCTTGCCTTGGCAAGTGTTTCAAACTCACCTGGTTTAGTGTCTTTCGCAGCTAGCACTTTCACATTCGTCCCTAGCAATATGATATATTTCTTAACTTCCTCTTATCTGGCTTGATGTGATTGAGTGTCCTGGCGTGCAGGCTATGTAGGTAACGAGTCAAACTTCACTGGTAGGATCCTGTTCTGCCAGGTCCAGAAAAGATCTGACAGTAGCGGGTTAACACCCAAGTCGACCAATGTGGAACGAAGACTTATCACTTCCACAAAACCTGTATCGTTACAGTTATCAAAAATAAATAAATATGACCCTGTGCCACTACCATGCAGGCAGCCCTACATGCGTCAGACCAATGCGGCCTATTAGAGATTCGCACAGCACTACATTGCAAACACTAACAGCTTTCAATAAGCTGATACAGGAACACTTTAGATACACATATCTCAGTGTTACCAACTTTACTATACCATATTCTCATTCAGCCGACAGAAGTATTCAGGTTTTCAGAGTATTTAATGAAACTATCAAAGGACGACGGGCCTTCAGTAAGCAGCACAGCTCTTTCTCGGCCAGTTTCTGTTGAAAATATGCCTAATTTGTTGTGAGACAGCGTGTAATATTGCTGCTTCAGCCCGTGTTTCATGAAGTTCATACAGGTGGCGTCGCTATGCGTTGCCTTCAAAACCATCTGTAACGGAGGTGCGTTCCAGGCAGAGAGCTGTCACGACGTATCGTGCGGCGGAAAACCAGAGCATCGCAAATATTCATACCCGCCTGCAAAATGTCTACGGAGACCAGGCAGTGAAGAAATGCACTGTCTTTGGACGAGGCGTCTCACTATCTCAAGGTCGCGCAAACCTGTCCAATCTCCTGCGTGCCGGCCGACCTCACCCAGCTTTGACTCCTGTGTTGGAAGGTGCGGACACATTCGAGTTGATCGACGAACCTCTAACACCTCTCTGCACAGACGTCTGTTAGTGATGACAATCATCCACCAGTTGGGACAATAGTGTTCCTAGCCGCCGTAACAGGAGATCATGAAGAGCAATGAAGGATCATTGAACCGAGCTGCTTGCGCGTTACGCGGCTGACAGCTTCAACGAATATCGTCGCAGGCGATGAAACGTGGGTTTATCGCTTCGGACTGGAAACAGAACGGCAATTAAGTGGCGCCGCATCAACCCTTCCCTGAAGCAAAAGATCAAAACCACACATCCTCTGCTGGTAAAGTTATGGCGAAGATCTAGGACCGACTATTGTATTTCATGTCCCTCACGGTGAAACCATTAACTTTAATGTATTGTGCTACCCTTAAGAAATTTAAGACACGATTTCAGCGTGTTCGTAGCCCCAAAAATGCAAACTTCTCCATGACAACGCTAGGGACCCGACAGCAGCTCTCAAAACTTCAGTGGACTCTTCTTGCTCATCCACCCTGAATACCGGTCCTCTCACCTTCTGAATTCCGACTTTGTCCTAATGAAAGATGCACTCCGCGGGAAGCAGCACATGGAAGATGAGATTACTGATGCAGCAAGATGTTGGCCCCGAAATCTATCAGTAGAGTGCTACCAAGCGTGTACACAGTTCTTCCCACTGAAGTAGCCTAAGGCCGTCGCACTGAACGGAGATTATATTGAAAAATAGGGTTTTGTAGTCAAAGAGTGGGGACTAGTGTGCTGTATTGGAATCCTGAAAACCAAACTGCTTTCACAAAAAGGAAGGTGAATCATTACTTACTGAACGGATCTTTTTCAGGCAATGTCCGTAGATCAAAAAGATCACATGCAGACGAAATAACGACGCCACTATTAGATATTGTCCTCTCAATTTTAGATCATGGCTCTTGACCACTACCTCTTATCTTTGGCCAGTAAAAAATTCAGTCACAAAACTCTCAGGAATGGCACCACTATTGTATCAACGCTGCCTAACGAGAATTGTGTACTCACATGTCAGCTCGCTCTCTTCAATGATACCAGCGTTATTGACCAAGACATCAACACCCGACAAGTTATCCTTTATCCACTTGAAGGCTGCGAGAATGCTTTCTTCATCGCTGACGTCCCCTTGGATTGCGTGCAGCTTTCCTGGGGCATTTGGCAACTCCAACGCCTACGTACATGAAAGAATACATCGAATAATCATTAATGGACAGTGAGATTTTTATAAATTTAGTGTCAGTTGACAAATTACGATATACTATGGATTAAATATGATATTCAACATAGGGGTAGATCTCTAGCTTTGTTATAACCTCGTCCTGATATAATTTGTTTTGTTGTAATTTGTGTGTAATTTATTGTGCCCTTATGTAACTGCAAATTATATCATGGTAAGACACACACTTCGAGGAGATATAACGTCAAAGACATGGCCTAACGCTTCGCGGCACGTACATGGACGCACAGCTACAAATGAATACCTGGGCAACGCCAGGTTTCCATGTTAGTACCGGAAATTACACTAACATATTCCAATTTCTGTATTAGGTAATTCAGAGTTCTTGTATTCACCTTTCAGTTTGTTATAATAAAATGTTTTACGTAAGGAATGAATAATATATATGGTTTTTTCCAAAATCAGAAATGGTTGAACGAAACAAGTGTTCACGTGTCAGTGAGACACTAAATATGGGGAGCAGTGAACTTAGACCTCGGTATACGTTGCGTACTAGTATTTCGTCAAAAATCAAATTTAGGTGTGGGTATGGAGAGGGCTGGGCAATAACATCAACGCAAATTTCCACTGCAGCTGTATTTAGTGCCATACAGTAGTGAACACTAGAACAGCGGAAGTTGTCAAAATGACAGTCACTTCTTTCCTTCATCGTCATATACAATTTACTTCGTTAATGAAATCTTATGGCCGTTCATAATTTTTCCTCCTCTCTGCAGTGACGCATTAAGATTTGCAAAATGTTTTTATCGTCTTACATTTCATTCGATATACCTAGAATGGCGGAAGGTGGCAGTTTCATCTCAGTTTCTCTTTTGAATAGATTATCCAGTAACGAAGCGGCAACAATGAGCGGTCAGCAGTTCTGCTTATTGTTGCAACTTAGCGCGTGTAAGGCCCAATCTAACATTTCATGTTATATCACTCAGGTAAACATATACCGTCTGCGAGGAAGTTCTGCTGTGTTTCATCTCAGGTAATTGCGGAGCTGAATTGGAAATTAACTTAACTGGTGATGATTATGGACCTGAGAACTGAAGACATTGTGAACGATTGTGAGCGATTACCTGAAGGGAATTCATATGCTGATCTACGTTAATCATCACTTTCCTCACAGCAGGCAGCCTCTACGAAGATGCTTGCTAGGGATGGAACCGTTTGGGAGATTGCCAGCTTCCCATCTTCTGGAAGGAGGTCGGCTGGGAACGTTGTGAACGAGAGAGGTGGTCCCACTGTTTACGCTTGCCAAGGAGTAGAATACTGCCACCAGTGCCTTCCGTCTTATTTTGACTAAGCCATACTACGTCATTAAGAAATACAGGGAATCAAATGTTAGAAAAACTGACTGGACTCATTAAGGAACTGGGAAAAACATGTATGCTCAGGGGTGTCATTTGTAGAGAAGTATGTCTGGATCTCTGGTCGCACTCTCGTGGGAGGGGGGGGGGGGGCTAATTTTATCCAAGGACATCACGCCAAGGGACTGATTACAGGAGCTTCAAGATTTCTTCGTTTCGATGAAAAATCAGAGCTGAACGTCTGGTAGCCAACAAATTCGCTCTTATCTGAAATTTGGGGAAGTTAATTGAAAACCGTATTCGTTCTTACCGCCCAGGAGAAGATTTAACGGTTGACGGGCAACTATTACCAAGCAAAACAGTTATTCACTCAGTTCATTCCTAACAAACATTTTCAATTCTGGTTGACTGTCGATTTAACGACAAAATATGTCTAACGCTTTCCCATACCTCGGCAAAGAGAACACCCAAAGAAGCAACCACTTTGAGAGTACATCGTTCTGCGGCTCATGGAGCCATTTGTACGCCAAGGAAGAATGTGATGGCAGACAACTTCTTTACCTCTCTTCAGACTGTTAAAAGAAAACATTACTTGATACGACATCCGTCGTGAAATCTCCGCTTAAGTAAGGAAGTCCAGTGTTTAAATACAGTACGGCACCATCCTGCATCATAGTGGCAACAAAGACTGCACGATGACTGTATACCACGGAAAGAAGAATAAGAACGTCTTTCGCCTGCCGGCACTGCATGCTGAAGCAGCAGTAAGCAAGGATGAAAATAAAACCTCAAATCATAACATTTTACAACGCAACTGAGTATAGGGTTGACTGGTTTCATCAAATGACCCGTATATATACAACGAAGTTTGTTTATCCACAACATCTTTGACATGGCGGAAGTAACTGATGGTAACAACATAGTAACAAGAAAATCGAAAGCAAGTAGTTTATACTCCTGTCTAACGAACTCTAGGAACGAAAGAGCAAGAACATAAGGCAAAGGACGAGGATACTGGACAGAAATCACCTAAGAAACGGAGGAAGTGGCAAATTATCCTCTGCGAAGGCAACAAGACCAGTGAAAACTGAAGTGCCACAAAGGTGTGAGGGGGGGAAAAATGTGCGCATAAAACAAATCACCTGTGCTAAGTCCATCTAACAGATTCCAATGATTTGAGTGGAAAGTAATATAAAGACGTGCGTAGAACGCGTACGAGAGTAATATGGACTAAAATACGAAATGTGTCTAGGAAGTTGTACGGATAGTTAAAAATGAAAATTCGCATTTTAGGATACTTGTTAGCATTAGCAACAATGAATTTGTAAGATACTTTGTTGCTGAAATAATTATCAGTTATTGTATTTATTATGATTACTTGAAAAGGTAAGGATTGTCCAAAACTAGAAATACTTGTTTCAGTCAAATACGAAAATATTTTATGTAGGGTCAAAATGACCCTTTTCCGCCGTTTTAGGCATGTGAAACGCCGTCGTTCTAGTGTTAAGAAGAAAATTTAAGATTGTGCGATAAATTGTGTTAAATATTTGACGTGTTACGACGCTATACTTTGAGAAAAAACAATATTTTCCCGTTGTCACCCATGGTCGTTTAGCGCAAATTTTTCATTCGGCAAGAGTTTAAAAATTCCTGAACAGTTGTCGAATACAAGGAAATACTAGTTTTCCAGCAATCTGAAGAACCAAACACGTTGCTAAACTTTTCGTTTAAACAGTTCTTGACTGTTACATATTTTCACTCAAAATTATGTTTCGTACTGATAAAACTATGTATAGGTCGATAAACATTAATTTTTCAACGCATAATTCTCAAAATTATTTGTTGTATAAGGTAATATGAAAAACAGTGAACTTACTGAAGAACATAACATTACTTAACGCTTGTCAATTTGTTAACTGAATTTTTCCCATTTACATAGCTATGAGAGCTATGTAAAGTTTCTGTACAAAGCCTTTAGCGTTGAAAGGGATATCCTTAAAAACCTAATTATGGAGAAAGTCAGGACGGAGTGACAAGGCGAGGGCAGACCCTGTGACCCACAAATACGACCAGTTTCGACATACTAGTAGGGGGAATGGGGCAGTAAATTCAGTCTTGTTTGTTTACATCACAATTCCGTTTACGAAAAGAAATGAATTGTAAGGTCATGACTGGATCTGTTTTGGATTAGTTTGAATCCTTAGGAAATTTGTACATCTCACTTCTGTAATCATGCTTACGCAGGAATCTAATCATATGCATATATACCGCAGACAGCCGGTAATTAGGTCGACGAGCAAGTGGCGTAACGGGCTGCTTTCAAATCAGCCATCTTCTGTGCTCTTACACTGGAGTTGCACTTTTTGCAATATTTTTTACTCTTTGGCAAGACAGATGTATAGTTTATATATTGTTATCGTAAAGAAACTTCACGAATGTTTATTTTGTGGAAGGAAATACTTTCATACGAGTCCCTTTAAGCCCACTGGTCTAACAACTTTACCCTTTAAGGAAAGTCGAAATCTTTCTCAGCAAGTGGCATTCTGGTAACGTAGCACTGGTGCAATTCGAAACTCTCACAGCGATCGCATACAGTCTGTATGTATCAAGTTTCTGCAGTAAGGACACCTGTTGATAGCTAAGCCCTGCAATATCTCTGAACAAAAATAATCTGAGCCACACTACCTGTGCTCTTAAGGGCTCATACGTACATTGGTAAAGTCTTACGACATATCGCATGCACATATCTTCAATTTTATATCGTTTCTAGCAGTCATTGCTTAACATCCTTCTGCTTAGCGTTTTTGGTCACTCAGGTTCACATGCACAAGAATGAGTATGCACAACGCAAAATTGCGGTGCAAAACCATGCGCGTGGAAGTTTATTGATTAGAACGCAGGCCTTGTAACATTCGTCCAGACGTTCCGTATTTTATGGCATCGTTCCTTATTTGGCTTGCATCCCGTTGTCCGACAAAATACATAGGGGAAGCTTATTGTCCCGTTTTTCGTTAACGGTCCGATAAATTTCGAAGATACTGTTTTCAAGTAACTTGTAGCATAAGCAAATTGGGAACGAATGTGATCATGTACAAATAATGAAAAAATACACAAACGACGTTATGCGATTTTAAATCCTTTGTTTGGTAGTTTTAATGCTTTAACATGGCTAGCAGTTTGTCTCTTCCACTTTCTTTTTACATTTCCTATTGCTTCAGTTCGCTAGGTTTAGAAGTGTGGTTTTAGACGGTTAGAGAGATGATAAATCACTTGATACGATATATTGCAAACTTTTCAGAGAAATGGCAAAATGAATGTATTTACTAATGAAATTAAAGTTGAATTCCCATATCTGAAACAATAACAGAAAGCAAGAAGTTATTTTATACCATCAAGCAGGCTAGGTGTTTCACCCAAAACGTCACGAACTGTCTTTTTCCGAAACGTGCGTATAGTGATATGATCAAGTAAAGCGTCTTGCTGTTGAGGAAAGTTCGTTAGCTTTCCACGCAACGGGACAATCATTCTCTCAGATCAATGGACTGCACTGCTACAACCATAAGGAAGCTGTTTGAGAAGAAATTTACCTATTTAAGAACTTTTTGGTGAAGTTAACCATGTTAAAAATGAATGTAAAGTGAAGAACCATTACTAAGGAATTAAGTTTGTTGGTTAGAAATAGTCTAGCATTTCCAACTGTGTTGCGTCTCAGGATATCTGCTGCAAAAATTTGAAACTCATGACTGCGTTTGTGATAACTAGTTGCCACCAATGCTGCTGCACAAAGTATGTTGTCTATCACAAATGCGTTCTGGAGTGATGAAAATAATAGGTGCAGTGTGGAAACGGTTAAGGAAATACTTATAAACTCATTTTCAGGATACTTGATGAATTTATTTTTATAAAATTCTATTTGAAAATATTAAACTGCTGAATGCATACTTTTTCTATAAAATACGAAAAATATCAGAAACTACCAACCGTGAAACTTCCGTGGCAGTTGAGTGAAAAATAAGTAACCGATGCAAATAATTTATGTCTACCCTAGTTAAAGACCTCGTTATATTTATACTTCAGACACGTCCGAAAGAACAGACAATTTATGACCTGCAGCCGTCTAGAACGAAATTAGAATCAATACCTTCAGCTGCTAACAGACGTTGATATATATATCAACGGGGACAGGTGAAATGTGTGCCCCGACCAGGACTAACCCTGGATCTCCTGCTTACATGGCAGACGCTCTATCCATCTGAGCCATGAGGGCACAGAGGATAGGGCAACTGCAGGGACTGTCTCGCGCACGCCTCCCGCAAGACCCACATTCTCACCTTGGATGTCCACACACTACATTCGTAGTGTCCCACCCCAACACACTCGTGGGAGACATTCTTACTAAGTCCCGTAAGAGTTCGGGGAATGTGTGTGCATCCGCACAGATGCGTCATGGCCGGTATTGTCAGAACTATATATTCGGACTTGTCCGAAAGGGCACCATATCCATATAAGTATATAGTTCTGGCAACACCGGCCATGATCTCCTCCTGTGCGGATGCACACATTCCCCGAACTCTTACGGGACTTGGTAAGAATGTCTTCCACGAGTAATGAGTGTGTTGGGGTGGGACACTACGAATGTGTCTGGACATACAAGGTGAGCATGTGGGTCTCGCAGAAGGCGTGCGCGAGATAGTCCCTGCAGTCGTGCTATCCTCTGTGCCCTCGGTGGCTCGGATGCCAGCACGGTAGCGCAGCGTGTTCGGCCAGAGAGCCGGTTGGCCTCTGTAATAAGAAACAGTGGAAGGATCAACGAAATGAACTTAACGCATGTCATGCCGTCCGCAACGACCAAACAACGATCAACAACGAACAAAATGAAAAAATGCAAAAAAAAATGGACAGAGCGTCTGCCATGTAAGGAGATCCTTGGTTCGAGTCCCGGACGGCGGGGGGCACATTTTCTCCTGTCCCCGTTGATATATATCGATCGGGGTCGACAGAAGCGTCCGATCCCACGCATCGGCTTTGACCCGTGACGTAAGGCTGTTGTGTGTGACATGACGGCGCGGAGTTTGGTTTGAGTGTGGCTGTCTCCAGTTCTGTTTTATTTTATTTACTTTTCTGATCTGTTCGTTCTATCTCTTGAGATTTTTTTAAAATTTAAAAACACTTATTACTTATTTTAATTATGTTTCCTCGAATTTCTGTTTTAGTTTATTATATTTATCTTTCTGATCTGTTCGTTCTATCCCGTGAGATTTTTTTTAAAAAAAGACAAAAAACACTAATCAGCTACTGAAGCATCTTTATCTTCTATGGGTTGCAGGGGTTACGACCCCTGGGGAGGTGGGTGGGTATTCATGCATGGCTGTCTTCACTTACACGTTGTAGCTACGCAAGGCGTCTAAATTTGTTTATATTTAGTTTGCCCCCCACCCAAAACACCCCATTTCCCGCGCTTGTCCTGTTAGTGTCATTAGGCTTCTTGTGGAAAGTGTGTGTGTTTTTGTTTCCGCCATATTTGTGACGTCATGGGTCAAAGCAGACGGGTGGGATCGGACGCTTCCGTATTTCCTATCGATCGGCATTTATACTCCGCAAGCCACCCAACGGTGTGTGGCGGAGGGCACTTTACGTGCATCGTAGCATAAACAATTTTAACACCAATCTGCTACGAATTATACTGTACAGAACTAACGAAAGTTTCTAGAAAATGTTTCTTCACTTCAATATCTAATCCGTGTCCCATATTTTGCTTTTGTAACTGGTCACCTACGTTAGCAGTAACAGGTTTCCTCCTGAAGTTTATGTTCAACACACCGACAACTCCACATCTCGTGCTTAGGGCTCAGCGTCGCTAGCCCTTCATCGCAGGATCTCTGGATCTATTCCCGCCCGGTTCGGAGTTTCCTTCTGCCGGAGATTGGGCATTTTCATTGTCCTCAGCATTTTCATCTCAGCTTCACCGACGCACACGTCCCAGAAATGGGCGTCGAACAGGAAGACTTACCAGACATCCGCCCGGCCCCAGACGTTGTCTGCCGGCCGGTAATGCCGTACCATCACTCCATTTCAACGAACCGAAACCATAGTTAGATTTCTCACAAGCTTAGGCTTCAGAGCTGTCGTATTAATAAAATGTCCTGGTTTGACCATTCTAACTATTCCAGTCTGCGCCGCATTCGTAGGGATGGAAATCTGAACATCAAGGAGATTGGATGCTGTAGCTGGCTTTCTAATTTGTCTATTTTAACTACTCTAACTGAAGACAGGCGAAAGCCTGATACGCGTAATAACCTATATAAAAAAATAGTGACTGGTTGCTGTACTGATTAAAATATACACAGCCACTAAGCTCTACAGCTAGTAAAATAGATAAATTATTGTGATTTCACCTCTCTTTAACCAGAAATTACTTCATAACAATAACCCTTTTTCGAAAAAAAAAAAAAACTGGAGTTAACGAAGCTATTTCATAAGAATTCCTTTCAAGTGGTCCCTGACTTTACTCTGTTCATTGGAAATTTAACACGGAAATAAACACTACGCCATGTTCATTATTTTTCCTCTAGTTAACACCAGAGTACAGCAGCGTGCTATCATCACAGTTGTTGCGCGGCGTCGCTACTCGCACATCGCCTTACGGGATTCTGCATATAACTTTAAACTGCACAACACACCCCTCCTCGCTACGATGTCCGTACTAGGTGAGGTACAGGGCGTAGATCCAGTAG
The DNA here is from genome assembly GCF_021461395.2 of Schistocerca americana. Classification (NCBI taxonomy): domain Eukaryota; kingdom Metazoa; phylum Arthropoda; class Insecta; order Orthoptera; family Acrididae; genus Schistocerca; species Schistocerca americana. The sequence goes on along the minus strand of NC_060120.1, from coordinate 900,556,895 downwards.
CCCATTTCTAGAAGCTACTTCTGAAACTTCTTTGACGAGGAAACCCCCAGGAAGTGTATTTCCGCAAGCTAATGGAAGCAGTTTCAAGCATCTTGCGGCAAATATTTGCCACTTATTGGAAGTGTCAGACCTGCAGAACCTTATTCAATACCGGCACGGAAAGGTCGTCTAGAAGGAGAAAGCAAAGACAGATGGTCCGAAACAGATGTACCATTGGAATCAGACATAATTGGTTACCGACAGCCAAGAATGTGCGATTACTTTGTATGACCAGGAAAGGAAGTAAACCGACAGTAAAGAAGTCATTAAATTTTAACTTTTTAATGTTAGCATTAATATTTTTAACAAAAGCAGTAAATACTGTTTCCCAAAAACTAATTCAAAAGCGATCTCCATGTGAAAGCTTACCGCAATTTTTGTGACCTATATCCGAATATTTTGTAGTACAAGGTATCGTTTGACGTTCGAAATTTGCACGCGTTCTCATTGTTTTTAATCTGAAAAAAGTGCTTTGATTTTGTGTAATTGCTTGATAAATATTTATGCCTATCCATTTCTTACACAGGTATTTGTATTTTCTTAACTTTTGTCACAACTTCTCTTCAATAATAATGCAACAATGGCGCCTGCTTTCGTTTTTAAACACGACGCTGAAGTTCCATTTGCCTATCTCGTGTTAGGACTTACGTAAAAACACGCCAGTACTTTTAGCGAGTTCCTAAAACTAAAGTAACCAAGCGACTTGCATAAACAAACTTGAGCAAGTTTTTAGTCTAAGCACATCATTACTTACGGATGACACTTGCTAATGGACAAGCCTTTAGGCTACAGCTGCAGCATGAACTTATCGCAACAGCCGAATGAGGTAAGGTCAAATTTCCGTGTATGTTATGCTTAAAAAAGCATGTACAGAATGCAAACGCTACAATTTCAAATTCCACCGAATTTTTAACATATATACGAAAAAACAGTGCATGCTAAGCGCATTCTATTTCTTGCTGCTTTTCATGGTTTTCCGAGTCCATATTTCCCTACATGAAACGAAGTAGCCTCACGCAGTATCACAGCACCTACGTATGACAAAACACCTCAATAGCACCAATGACGGGACACAAAGCGATTATCCAATGAATTTGAAACACGAACTGTAGCAATTGAACATTCAACATGGTGACCGGCAAAACTAATGTCTTTCAATAGTTTCGCGTGTCTCACTGTATCATGCATATTGTAGTAACAAAGTAAGTAGTGCCTATTTCCAGTAACAACTCTGCGCCCGACCACGCAGTTGCAGATAATACACCAAACTGCAGAGGATACGAGACAACCAACACAGTCTATGAACGCTGCTCTGTTTTTTGGCGCTAATAATTTTATCTATATACAAAGAGATGTAGTCACGACGCGAATCTTTAATGGTCAGTATCATTTTGAACGGCAGGAGCACTGTTTTGGACGAAGCAAGCAAAATGACTTTGGGAAGGAAGAATTTATGGGTGTGTCAGCATGCACGTTAACGTGAAATACCTGGAGGTAATGCACCTCAATTGCAGTCCCAGCTTTGGCGTTAGTCCAAAAATTTCTGCATACGTCTCTTACCGCCTTTTCACTGGCTTCTCATTTGATCGGGGAGGAAATTTAAAACCATTCGCCAAGACCAATATAACCTGAAGAACGTCTAGCATTTACACATTGATTATTAGCAGCTGGAGAAAGTAACGCGAGTGACCGTTTCGCACTTCAGTAGCTGCTACACAGTGTACCATATTTTCTGATGCCTCCAGTTTCATGCGAAGCACTTTAAGGATTTTATTAAAATATGTATAAAATCAAGCAATGAAACAGGATTACTGAAATGTGAGATGTGTACGACCTATCACATAGGCTATGTTTTAGAATTAGCTATATAGTTTGATGCCTGATAAATGTCTTAAGCACGCCACGCTATCAAATTTCTAACACTAACCCATGAAACCTGTAATTACAGACACCATGAACGTATACAACGAGAGTGAACAGGCCTTTAATTTTAAGCAGCGCTCTAGATAGATATTCGGAATTTACTTTCAAGGAGTTTTGTTTTGCTTTTTCTTTTTTCTTTTTAATTCCATTACCTGAACAATTGCAAGCAGCTAATTTAACGTCCGTCTCCCGTCTCCCTTAGGACCTTTGAGTGCTGTGGATCTTTTTGAGCTCAGATGCACGTATACATAGCTCAATGCAACGCTCTCTGCAGACAATTCCATCACTCATGCGACTCATGTTAACGAAGATAGACAAGATAGACGAAAGCGTTCTGTAGAGCTAAAGCTGGAATAGATTGTTCCCGAAATTCCTTTTATGGTTTGCTGAAAAGCCAACAAGCACCGGAACACGAGCTAATGCGAACCGAGCACGACCAAATGCAGTTTTCTCACTACCGCGTAGCGTCTATATCAGTGTTCTCGTCCCTTCCGCACGTTCGTTGTGTGTTCACATAAGGGTAAAGAATGCTTAATCGAGCTGCCTCAGCGCGGCCGGCGACACACAGTGAAATGGGATGAGCTCTGACCTTGACCCTGTCGACCCTCCGCGCCAAGCCAACGACAGTGAGTCCCTGCCTGAGCAGCTCCTGCGTGATGGCGGCTCCTATGCCGCAGCTGGCCCCCGTCACCAGCGCAACGCGATCCGCGTATCTCTGCATGCTCGGACACCACAGCAAGCACGAAAACTGAACACTCACTGCTCCTGCCCACAGACTATACTGCCGAAGTGTGCGGCGGCGGCTACGGTTAAGGCCACAGGCTGTCGCTCTGAGCGCCACCTATATGCATACTTGTCAACAGGCGGCTGGCTTAAGGCCCCAACACACACACCAACCGACCGACCGACCGAAAAACTGGACGTGTGTAGGCTTTTTGGCCGACCGACCGGCGAACGTTCGTCGTCGCAATGTCAGGCTTCCAGCCCGACAGCCGGCCCCCCTTCCACTCCTCGCAACAAATTGTGCCGTTTGTAGGGCAGTCGTGCCAGCCGCTCGACAGAAGTTCGTCTTTTGTCACTGTGCCAATGTAATCACTGAGTCAAGTCGGTAGGAACGTGCACACGAAATTAGTCAGTCGGTCGTTTGGTGCGTTTTTAGGGTTCTTTAGTACATTAAATTTCTCTGACAAAGTTTATTTGTCAGATATATTTGATGTAATGTAATAGGGAACTTCTCTTCCCACGTCCCACCCGGTCTCCATATCTCCACCCTCCTTACCCTCTCCCAAGATGGCTTCCGCCAGCTCCCCCTCCCTGATGATGCCCTCCTCCCCTCCATCTACCCTTCCTACAAACTTTGATCCTACCACCCTCTTCCTGTGTTTGCTCCTTTGGGCACCCTCCCTCCCTTCTCTCCCCCTTCCCACCCTCCTCCATTTCTCCCTACTCCTCCCCCAGGCTTCCCCTCCCCTGTCCCTCTACTTCTCCTCCCATCTCCTCAGCCATTGGCATCTTTGCTCTCCCCTCTCCCCCCCCCCCTTCCCTTCTTCCCCTCTTGGCAGGTCCCCGCACTCACACACGCTACGTGGACATTCGCGCGCCGGGGATCATCGCCATTAGTGTCTCATGTATGCCGTCGTGTTTAGTGTTCACCGTCACACTCCATCATTCACCAGTGCCATCGACATCTTCAGTGTTTGTGCGTCGTGTCAACAGTTTGTAGTGTGGATTGTCATCGAGTGTGAACGGCTTCATCTTTTTTATGTTCATGTGTCTATTGTTTTTTCCCCGCCGTTTTGTTCCAACTCATGTGTCTTCTCTGTTTTACCGTTGTAATATCTTTGGCTGAAGAGCGGCGTATTGTGCTGCTGCCAGCCTACCTGTTTTTATACGGGTATTAAAATCACAGTAAAGAAAAAAAAGGAACTTCTCTCAAATGTTGCCTTTGATCAAACTTATTTTTTGAAATGTAGCTCCTTAAGGGGCCTACAGACGTACAAATTTATCAGCCGACCAACCGACTAATTTCGTGCCAGACTGGACACGTCCCGACTGACTGCACTCAGCCATTACGGCGCCGCACTGTTCCTATCACTGGTTGTGATTTGTTCATCTTACATCTATTGAGGGCGTGTTCTACGAGATCCTGCTTGGTGTTACACGGACACAGAAGTTTTGATTTGCTTTGGCTTTTTTACAACTAACAAGGCCAAAGAAAGTTGAGAGAAATGGTCAAAACAAAGAAACACATTCATCCACGCTCTGTTACTTAAGAAACTGGCAGCTGATTATTTTCGGAATTACTTAAGAATGACTATAAAATATTCTTTTCGGATGTGTCCAACTTCCTCAAACCAAATTTGACGAAAAACATATAGTCATGAGAGAAGCTGTTAGTTTAGAGGAGGGACGTTAGCTACATTACGATTTCCAATCACTGGATAAAGTTACGAGGACCCCAAATTTAGTGTAGTTGTATCCCCACAATTATTTTCTAAAACGGTTCCTGAGACCTGCAACATGATTTATAGTTGCACGAGGAAATACACAACAGTAAAGCAAACCAAATCAAACATATTATGTTCCTGTAAACTTCATGAACTTATTTACGTACGTAGCATAAATGTGTGTGTGAATTCCTAAGGAACCAAACTGCTGGGGTCATCGGTCCCTAGACTTACACACTACCTTAACTAACTTAAAGCAACTTATGCTAAGGACAACACACACCCGTCTACTGTAGTTTTTTTCTTTCGACTGATAGAATCAGAATACTTCATCAACCTTTGCTAAGTGCAGAGTACTTGGATTCTCTTTATTTTCCTAAGCTTCGTCATATATGCGCTTGTTGTTGGCGTAATTGAGATTATTTGAGTCGCTGAAACTGGGTCACGCCGGAGCAGGGTGTCTGGCTATCATTTCAGTGGTGTTCGGATTGTGTCCAGACTGTAGATGAGTGTCTGACGTGATCTCAGCCGTTAAGCTTGGTAACGTAGGGACACCCCTTCGTTGAGTGTCTTGCGAAAGCCCATCGTCACAGAACGCATCGGTTCAATAGATGTTTGATGCTGTTTGAAGCGCAGAATCGTTCGAAAGCCGTTCGCATGAATTGGGGTCCGTTACCTGGTAATCCTTTTGGGAATCCAAGACTGAAGAAAAATCAAGACACATTTATGGAATTTGTCGGCATGTAAAAAGAGTTTGACAATGTGAAATGGTTTAAGATCTACGAAATTCTGAGAAAAATAGGGTAACTTACAGGGAAAGACGGGTAATGTACAATATGCACAAGAACCAAGTGGGAACGATAAGAGTGGAAGACCTAGAAAGAAGTGCTCGGATTTAAAAGGGTGTGAGGCATGAATGTAGTCTTTCGCTCGTACTGTTCAATATATACATGAAAGAAGCAATGACGGAAATAAAGGAAAGGTTTAAGAGTGGTAATAAAATCATAGGTAAACGGATAACAATGAAAAGATTCGCCAATGACTTTGCTATCCTCAGCGAAAGTGAAGAAGAATTACAGGATCCGTTGAGCGAAATGAAAAGCCTTATGAGTACAGAATATGGATTGAGAAAAAACAAAGAAATACGAAAGTTGCGAGAAGTAGGAGAAATGAGAGCAGCGAGATTCTTAACATTAGCATTGGTGATCACAGAGTACTAGGGCTATTGAATAAAGAATGATCATTTTTTTTTAATGGTCATAATTTCTCGCCCTAAAATTTAATCTTACGATATTCTGTAAGCTTAATGTGCAACAAACGCGCCGCGTGGAGTGGCCGCGAGGTTAGAGGCGCCATGTCACTGACCGCGCGGCTCCTCCCGCCGGAGGTTCGAGTCCTCCCTCGGGCATGTGTGTGTGTGTTGTCCTTAGCATAGGTTAGTCAAAGTAGTGTTTGAGACTAGGGACCGATGACCTCAGCAGTCTGGTCCCTTAGGAAGTCACAAACATTTGAACATTTTGCAACAAACACGCCGTAATAGTTTCATTGTTGGGACTCCTGGTTCCCGCCTGTGAGAGGCAAGCAAGGTCAGATATTTTCAGTATCGCCTAGAGATGGACAAACTGAAACACGTAACTGTTTCGAAACTAATGAAACAGTACGATGTAATGTTTCGATACACTGTTTCGAAACAGTGAAACAGTTTGTGTTTTGTAATCTAATAAATCTACACATTTTATCATCTTGAATGTCTACTGTATAAGTATGTCCACATAAACATAAATGAGGTGCGAGAGCGCTAATCATATCGTAGAAAGTATGAAACTATCACTTAGGCGTCTTGGCAGTTTCGTATTTCCTTCAGCAAATGCGCTGCTTTCGTGTCGTGTGACTTTCATACTTTTCAATTGGCTGAGGACAGCCATAGCTGAAGACAGAAGAACCACCACGAACGGAACTGGAGGTGGGAGCAAACTGCAGAAACAACGGATATGCTACTGGGATTCCCACATTCCATTAGTATGGCTAATATACCCATCCTACTAATTTCCATGCACACAAAGGGAATCATTGTGGATAATAGACACAGTGACTATGGACTCACAAATAACATCAAATAATTCGAATAAATAACAAAATATAACAGAAAAATTTTTTTGTGTTTCAAGGTGTTTCGAACCGTTACTATAAATTTACGATGCTTCCTGTTCACCATTACACTATCAGTGATATGTCAAACAGATTCCCCGCTGTTGTGCGCCCTAAAACACTAATAATCATCATAATCATCATCAAACAGATTGCTTGCAATTATACCTACATCAAATTTATGTACACGTCTAATAACTGTCACTCTACGTCTTTTTTTATTTAAAATGTTGTAGTCTTACTTGCGTTTCTTAATACGATTTCTGTACATGACCAGAGAAGCGTATGTTATAAAAAAAGTGTAATTTAACTGAATGATTTTCACATATTTATTATTTTGAATGTGAATAGTATGCGTTGTTTTATTGTTTGGTTAATGTTTATAAAGCAGATGTTACGCCATTTCGGAATAGAACAGTCAGCTAGAAACGAAGCTTTATTTTCGGATATCTTAAGCTTCATGCTATTGCTTGTCAAAAGATTTCGACACTCTTGAAAGTGTTTCATGAAGTGGTATGTTGTGTTTCAGTACCTGTGCCGAGCCCGAATCTCGTCCGACACAGAGCGGAATGAAACATCACTGTTTCGATACAATTAGTCCGTTCCAGGCACAGGTGGACTGAAACAGTCTTATTTTGAAACAACGATACAGTTTCTGTGTCTGGCTCGAGATCCGAGACAGGGGCGGAATGAAACACCACTGTTTCGAAACAGTGAACCATAGCCGTTCCGAAACACTGAAACAGTTCCAGGTATCGATACACTGTATCGAAACATAGAAACAGTGGCCAAGTCTAGTATCGCCTATCGATGCAATTGAGGTAACAAGCGAGGAACAATATGCGGCTTTGAAATTCTGTTTTCGTCTCAACAAAGCTTCAGCTGAAACTTACAGAAGGCCTATGAAGAGTCTGTTCTTCCCTACAGTATATCTCGAAGGTGGTTAAAATGTTTAAAGAGGGGAGACAATCAATTTCAAAGGAAGGTGGACCAGTGCTCCAGTAGCTGCTCTTACGGAAGAAAACGTCAACACTGCTGCTGTCATTGTAAGAGAAAATCGACGAATTACCTTAAGATCACTTTCTGAAATACTGAAAATTTCATTGGGTGCCACCCACGTGTTAGTGACAGAAAAATTACACATGACACGTGTTTGTGCGCGATGGGTTCCAAGGCTGTCGATTCCAGAACAAAACCACATTCGCATGCAGGTCTGCATGCAGTTAAAGTTGAAGATAGAAGAGGATCCGGAGTTTCTTCCAAATGTAATCACTCCTGAAGAATCTTGGCTACATCATTTTGATCCCGAGAGAAAACAGCAAAGCTCAGTGTGGAAATATCCTTCATCACCAACCCCCAAAAAAACAAAAGTGGTTGCTTCTGCTGGGAAAGTTATGGTCATCTCATTCTTTGATATTCATGGAATGGTTTATCAGCATCTTGTACCTACCTGTACACACATCAGTAACTGGACAATACTACAGGGAGCCCTATATGACTCATCAGAAGTAGTGGTGAAGGCTCTGGAGGCGATTTGTAGGACCTCTCAAAAAATGGTTTCCAGCATGTATTTGAAGACTGGCAGAAACGCTGGGACAACTGCATCGCATTCATGGGAGACTACATTGAGAAGGACCATCAAAATTATGAGGATGAGTAAAGGTATGTTGTAAAAAAATTATGATCGTTCATTATTGAACAGCCCTCGTAGATGAAGTTAAGGAATTCTGCTACGTAAACAGCAAAATAGCAGCTGAGGGACGGAGAAAGGAGGACATAAAAAAAACTAGCACCGGAAAAAGGGCATTCCTAGCTAAGGGAAGTCTTCTAGTATCAAACATGAGTGTTAACTTGCGGAGGAAATTACTGAGAATGTATGTTTGGAGCACAGCATTGTATGGTAGTGAGACATGGACTATGGGAAAACCGGAACAGAAGAGAATCGAAACATTTGAGATGTGGTTCTACAGACGAATGTTGAAAATCAGGTGGACTCATAAGGTACGAAATAAGGAAGTTCTCTGCCGAATCAGCGAGGAAAGGAGTATATGGAAAAGAATGATAAGAATAAGGGACAGGATATAAGACGTCTTCCAAGACATCGGACAGTAGCTTCCATGGTACTAGAGCGAGCTGTAGAGGGCAAAAACTGTAGAGGAAGACAGAGATTGGAATGCATCCAGCGAATAATCGAGGAAGTATGTTACAAGTGCTACTTTGAGATGAAAAGATTGATACAGGAGAGAAATTCGTGGAGGGATGCATCAAAGGAGTCAGAGGTCTGATTACTGAAAAAAAGAAGTAGAATAACAGCAGACAATTTTCGCATTAACCAATCTCTTAAAAACCGATTAGCTGACAGCCAACCCAGTCGCGACTCATATGTCAACTCTGACATGGACTGAAAATCGATATTAGAAGCTATAACCCGGCAATCACTCCCACGTTTCCAGAATCGATATTGAGTGTTTACGTGAGCAACGACAAGTGGTATTGGGAAGTCGGACTATGGAAAGCCGGATTCTGGAATCAATGCAGGTGTAAAGTGTGTGGATTGAAGTAAAAGAGGCACGTATTGGACTGATCATTAACTATTCGTTTCCCTTATTTGACTGGAGGTAACCACATTCCATTTTTATTAGATGCAAATAAATGCTAATATATTTCAGTAATTAACCAAATAGAATTGTTTGGTAGCGACCCTATAGCTGATTAATTTGCACAGTTTCATACCAACTCTTTCCTTTAGCGCAAAGCCCCTCATACAATATCAATGGATGGTGACAGGACATTCTCTGACTCTGTGCTCACTAATGGGACTATCTCTTTACTTATATGATACTTTGCTAACAATTCCAAATCTCCTCAATGTTGCAGTAAAATAATATTGCACCAGCGATCATTTTTATCTTCCATCCATAGCTTTTGTAATCGAGTTGGGTATAATAAAACAGTATTGCTGACATTAATTTTTAATCATCTCTTCTTCAAAGATATCCATCTCCTCGTTTTGAGTTCACCGTCATCCATGAGAAAGGTACTCTTTCTTTCTTCATAAAAATCTGCGTGGCTACTGATATCCTTACCAGTGGTGTTCTAATATAGAAATCGTTGTCCCGAACGAGAATTCGATAGAGTGTGAATAATGGAATGGCAAGCGGGGAAACTAAACTTTAATTGAAAAGTCTGGAAATATTGGGATGTTTCAATGTGGTAGGGAGATGGTGTTGAGTGGAAGGATATTGGGTCACAAATTAACTATCGTACTTACTAAAAACAGAAACCAATTTATTGAAACACAGAAAATTATACAAGATAATCTGAGCAGCTACCGCCAGAATTAATCAAATTAATTTCGATAACACAACTGTTGGTATATATTGCATTACTTTCAGAATAACTAAGTAAAATTGTAAGTAGGCTGTTTAGGTTTTTTTATTGGTAACGCCACCTCTGTATAAAAATCACTGGCTGTGCTGTGTGCAGTCTGTGTCTAGTTTGCATTGTTGTCTGCCATTGTAGTGTTGGGCAGCGGCAGCTGGATGTGAACAGCGCGTAGCGTTGCGCAGTTGGAGGTGAGCCGCCAGCAGTGGTGGATGTGGGGAGAGAGATGGCGGAGTTTTGCAATTTGTCATGAACTGCTATATATATTATGACTATTAAGGTAAATACATTGTTTGTTCTCTATTAAAATCTTTCATTTTGCTAACTATACCTATCAGTAGTTAGTGCCTTCCGTAGTTTGAATCTTTTATTTAGCTGGCAGTAGTGGCGCTCGCTGTATTGCAGTAGTTCGAGTAACCAAGATTTTTGTGAGGTAAGCGATTTGTGAAACGCATAGGTTAATGTTAGTCAGGGCCATTCTTTTGTAGGGATTTCTGAAAGTCAGATTGCGTTGCGCTAAAAATATTGTATGTCAGTTTAAGCTCAGTCATGTACAATTTTTCAAAGGGGACGTTTCATATGTCGACCCTTAGCCGAAGATACCTCACTGGAATCTTCTGATTTTTTTCTTGTAGTTTGTGTAATTAGTGTAGCTATTGTTTATTGCTAGCGCGTAATTGTAGAGAGAATCTCCTTTGTAGTTGCAGTCTTTCATTGTTGTACAGTAAAACAGTTGTGGTATGCATGTAGATTTGCAACAAGTATTTCGCAGCTGCGCTTGCAATTAACTACATATTATTTTCAGTGCTATGTTAATGTGTTCTCTTATTTCTGCTCTTCAAATTGTGCTTTTCTGTGAAATATTGTGACAATAATGGCGTGTGAAAAACGTAACACTAGGCTCCAAAGTAAACTGATAAATAATAGTGACGACGAGTGTAGCTTACCAGCACCACTGTGTAATGAATTAACAGACATTCAAAGTAGTAATTTGGTAACTGTGCATAGGGAAATGGAGCGGCGTCAAATAATGGTGTAGACAGTGAAACAGGTAGTGAACAGGGAAGCATTATCGATCGATCGGTTGGCAACAGCTCGCCTCAGGAATCGGGAATGACAGAACACAATATTGCAAATACTGTACACTCAGGTTTTGGGTTCTCACCGTTTTCTCAAATGAGTGAAGAAACATTTTCTGCTTGTCAAAATGTGAATGTTGCCGGTGCAACTTCACTGCCGAAAAGCACTGAGGAACATGTTTCAGACACCAGTGCATTGTTATTACAGTTAATGCAACAAATGGGACAAAGGCTACAAAAATTAGACACAATGGAACAAAATCTTCAAAAGTTAGACACAATGGAACAAAATCAGAGACAAACACAGCAAAAGTTAGACACAATGGAACAAAATCTTCAAAAGTTAGACACGATGGAACAGAATCAGAGACAAAAGCAGCATAAGCTTCAAAAGTTAGACACAGTGGAACAAAATCTTAAAAAGTTAGACACAGTGGAACAAAATCTTAAAAAATTAGACGCAATGGAACAAAATCTTCACACCACGCTTGAACAAACACGTGAAGATTTGACTACTGAGTTACATAAAATCGAATCGAAATGTCAAAAAGTCTGTAACGACGTAAAAACACAAATTTGTGAGCATTTTCAACCTATTTTTTCGCGGCATGAAAATGCATTACAGAATCACGAAGCAGCCATAAAAGAACTGCAAATTATTGTTCATGAAAATCATGAGACCTTGCAAGCTAAAATTGACTCAGTTGCATCTACCGATTCGGTTACACAACTTGCAAAAACTCAGGAAAACTTAAAGGACACAGTAGAAAGACACATGGAGGAAATTAGTACATTATCAGAGAAAGTAGTTGAACTTTCGGATCAGGTCACTAACTTATCTACAAAGGTAGATGATGATCTGAATGACACAAGACCTGTAGCCTTCACTGACACAGAAGAGTATGAACAAATTAGGAAATTCAAACAAAATCAGAATCTAATTAATACGCAACACCAAAGAGAAATCCGGGAAGTACAAGATCAGCTGACACAGGTAATACAAGAATTACATATTTCAGAGGACACTCGCGCCCCAATACAGGAAGAGGGACATAGAAATACGGAACAGCCACAAAATAATAACACAGCGCATTTCGGAAATTATGAAAGAAATTGGCAAGATGCTACGAATTTTGAAATGGAACCGCCGAAACGACGTAACAATGACCGATATGCGACTCGCCGACATGATGACTTTGACTATAAGCTGTTCATTACTACACGTAAATTCAAAACATTTAAGAATTCTGGCAACGACATTCATCCACAAGCGTGGCTCCATCAATTCTCTCATTGTTTTCCTCCCAACTGGTCATTAGAGCACAGATTAGAATTTATGTGTGGCTACTTAGAGAATGAACCAGCTGTAAGAATGCGATCGATCATTCACGATTGCCACAGTGAAGGAGAGTTTTACCATGCCTTCCTCTCAGCATATTGGTCTCAAGCCACACAAGACCGAGTAAAACATGGCATCATAATGATGAAACATTTCGAACAATCTGAATTTTCCAGTCTTGTGAAATATTTCGAAGACATGTTGCATAAGAATCAGTATCTTTGAAACCCATACAGCCCCTCAGAACTCATCCGCATTTGCTTAATCAAATTACCTGAACATTTACGGCATATTATTTTAGCAGGACGTTGCAAAGAAGACATTGAGGCTTTTCAGGGACTGTTACAAGAACTGGAAATTGACACTGACAATCGGGGAACGCGGAAACATGAGCACAACAATTACAGGTCACATCTGTCACAATTTCATGACGACAGAAATAATAACTGGACACGACAAGGCTATTCTCACAACACATATCGTGACCAAAACAGACACCACCCGTATGACAACCGTTGGCAGAGTAGTAATAATTACTGGGAAAGATCACCTCTCCGTGGTAGTGACTATCACAGAGACAATCAGAGAAACAGACAATTTGGGAACCAAAATAATTATTATCAAGGGAGACAAAATAACTTTAGACGCAACGGTCCAGCGCGCAGTTACGATTCAGGGAGAAATTCTCCACCACTTAACCGACAAGAAAGAAACTACAGGAACTACCGACATGACGACAGACGATGTGATCGTAACGACAGACCTGAATTGCATCAGAACTGGCAGGATTTAAACAGGGCAGGGCCCTCTCGTCACGGTGAATTTGTAGAAGCTAGGTCTCCTAATCCCAATAACGACGCGCGCCAACAAAGGAACAGACAATGACTCGCACCGCAGGCAGCCACCTGCGCCGGCTGGCTTAGAGGAAAATAAGACAGACGCTAACCTTGAGAAAAGATTTAACATTCCTTACCGACGTATAAAACATGACAATTGCTTTTCAGTTGAAACTCTACGTACTAGGAAGAGTAAAGGATTGCACCACATTTCACATGTAAAACCGTTTATTGAAAGATAATCTGCTTCTTAACTTAGTCTTTGGTATAAAACTTTTCACTTTACATTGCTAATATGCTTTGTCAGACTTAGAATCTGTTACAATGCAACAATGTTTGAAGTTAAATATCCAGTCAAGAACCAAGAGAACTTGTTTAAACAGAAATTACGAATGCATTGTTATTTCGAACAGACGACACAGTGTTATTGTGTGTGTACATTCTTGCTTGTTAGTTGCACAATTACGTAACGACTATAAGGCTCACATACTTAGAACATTTACCAGTACTGCTAATGAGATTTTAATGCAACATTTTGGTTTACTTGAAAATACATTCTAGATTTAAAGTACTTTCTGTGAGATACCAGATGACACAGTGGTTAGTTTATGTGACAGCTACACGATTTTATCACGACGCTACTAATGAGTGACAATTTACAATGTTGCTTTTGCGGTGTTTCTGTTTTATATCTGCACAGTTTTTCTGAATTATTCTGGAAAGTAAAACATGTTTTAGTAGTAACTTTTGTGGTATAGCAACAATGAGACAGCCTTTTTCGTGGCACAACAATACGTTATTGTACAGTACTTTCTTCATCACGCCAATAAACATAATAACTACGATATCTATTCGCAAAGCATTTCACTTTCGTTTTTGATGAGGTAAGTACATTGACTTCAGCAGAACTTTGCTTACAGAGGACGATAACTACGACACTTCCACAGAATTATCTTACAGCAAGACGCACATTTAGCGCTACAGGACACGCATTTGAGTGATCAATTTTGTACTTAAACCATTTATTTTTCAAGATTTTTGAATTACAAAGAAAGTTTTCCGTGATACATTTCATTCCATTGCTGTAATCTGTAACACTTGAGGATATAATTACATTTATCCTCAAGGGAGTACACGCCTACTTTGTGTACCATGTGTTTGGCAAGCACAAGGAACCCTAGCTAATATGGTATTTGCTTATACAACTTTACACATCGGTACCATATTTCTCTAACACACAAATTACACAGCTATTTGATCATTTAACTGAGAGATAAACATTTTTTTTACTACATCAGTGACACATGTTTACGTAATTACACAGTTGGATAACTTCACACTTATAAAATTGTATTTCGTCTGTATTTTGTGAACTGTTCATATTTTTTTGGAACCATTGTGATACTATGAGAGCTTTGAATGATGTATTTGGTATGGGATTATGATTTTTAAAGTACGTTTGAGGCAGCTGACACTTTTGACATGAGCAGAGAATTTTTTAGGTTTTGAAATTATTGGAGGAAGCTACGACGATTTTGAGAGTTGACTGAGGTGTTATGATGTTGTTTTACGATGACGATGTGTATTATGCTGTTGAGGTATGTTTATGATCAATAAGCTGATGCTATATGAGTTATTTGATTATGCTACATATCTGTTATGATGAAATATTGAAGAAGTGTCGACGAATAAGGTAAGGAATAATGAGTAGTGGTTAGGGACTCTGGTTTGTGAAAAAGGTTGTTGGAAACCAAGAATCGTACTTTAAGAGTTACGAAATGTGTGTATATGCGTGAATGTATCACAATGCTGGCGAAAATTTTTTGGACGCTGTTATATATATAGGATTTTGTTTCTACAGATGTGTAACCCAAATTCTTGACCTGTGAAATATTTTTATATGAGACTGCCGCAGTAGCGGAAACTACTGTCATAAATATTTCAGTAAGAAAGGTAAGCGACCTTGACATAATGCGTTTTGGACGCCCAGCTGAGAGGTAGTCGTCTGACAAAAGAAAGCCATTAGGTGCAAAAAAAAAAAAAAAAGAAGCCATTATCCTCGCTATTGACATTTTTTTGTCGAAAGCATCGCAAATACGTCACGCTCAAACTAGAAAACGTATGATAACACTGTGGCGCTCTTAATTTATTGTATTTACTGAAATGTCTAATGAAATGACGAGAAATATTTTATGTCTATACACCTGATTATGACTACTGTCTTTCTAATTGAGAGATTTTCTGTACTACCTTATGAAATGCCATATGGCTAATGAATGATGTTTCATGCCTTCCTTTGCACATAATTGCTCATTTTGTTTAATATCTAGTTTCTAGCTGCACTGCAGCATTGGTTAAAATAAAATTTTATAGATGTACTAATACAGTTATTTTATGCCTACAGATCCAGTCAATACGAAATTAATGATCTACTTCCAAGAAAACGAGGGCACATAAATAGACATTTCCCTTCACAGGAATTGCATAAATAATTTCTTTACGATTTGGTAACTTATCTGCTAGTGTAAGTTCTCGTGATGCATCACTCTAGTGTTAAGATGTGACATAGGTATTAGACATGGCCATTTTTAGTGTACTATTTTTTCTGCTTGAGCTTTTTCATGTTTAGGTATAAGTTATTTCATTTTCTGCTATTGTTTGCCAGGCATAGTGTTATTAAATTTCACTTTACATTACTCTGTTAAGCCAGTTTTACTACTGATTTATTTTTCTTGTTTGCTGCTCATTGCGTTATATTAGTTGTAATATTGCTGCTTGCTTGGCCAATTTGAATATTTTGTCATTGCTGTTTCTGTTAATTGTTTTGTACTGCTGCATTGCCTCGTCCCTTAGTTTAGCATCTGAGCTCAGTAGATTTAAGTTAGCTTAAGAGGGGGTAGCCTATAAGAGAATGAGTTGCGATGAATTTGAAGAAATGCACTGACAGGCTATACGAGAAAAGTACGGAAAGCAGGTATAGATAGGAGTTTTGGAAATAATGAAGAACGAAGGGAGATCTCTGAGAAGTAAAGAAAGTTTTGTTTGCAAAATACTGCAGTAAAACAAATCCTGTCCTTTCCTTGTGTTATCCCACTATGTGTTTGTGTACCCTTGTGTATTTCTTTTCTTCCTGTCTATGTGTACTGTTTCATAGAAATTTTTTTCTGTTCTAGTACTAAGCTTCATTCACTATGATGAGGAATACTGTTATCCTCAAATATAATTTGCATTTATAATATGTTATTTTCTTTGTAAAGATGTTTAGACATTATTTATTCTGTTTTGTTTTAATGCTCATGTGTGAAGTTGATGTTTCAAAAGTTATTCTGATCTTTTATGTATGTACTTATGTCATAATTCCTGTAACACTGTTGTATATGTTATTTCGATTCTTTTGTAAAGCCTGTATTACTACAAATGTTATCTGTATTGTTATGTTCTTCAATGATGTATTTTGTACCTTTGTAATTGTATTCTTATGTTATAAAATTGTAATTGACACCAGTTCATCATATTATTAACTTGTAAGTCATTTCACTGCACATGTTTCTGTTGGTCATAGTATATGGACAACATGTGAGAAGTAGGGACTGTTAGTGTTTGCACGTGTGTTAATAATTCAGCAAGGGACAGGATAACAGAATTGCTGGTTCTAAGGACAATTCCAAAAACTTTGTGAGTGCACAAGTGGTGGTTATGGACTTGCTATATTGTCCGCAAGACTCTTCGATGGTGATTGTGCACCTGCACAGTCACAACAGATGGCTGCTGGCCATCTCTACAAGGACTACAGTGGGTCTTCATCTTTGATGACTCACCAGTACCATTATTTCTACAAGGACTGCAGTGGGTCTGCACCTCTGGTGGCCCACCAGTACTGTAATCTCTACCAGGACTACAGTGGGTCTGCTCTGTGATGACCTACCTACCAATATTCTTCAAAACTTAGACTGACTCTGCGGTGGGTTTGCTCTGTTGTGGCCTATTACCTGTCTGCATGTCAAGAGTCAGCACTGTCTTTCCGTTGGAAGGACAAAACTACTTCTTCAAGACTGCATGGAAATCCACTACTTCTGTGTGCAATTTCTTTTACTAATGAGACTTTGTAAAAAAACTGTAATTACTATTATGACGAATGATCAGGACTATCTTTATGGACTGTGAGAAAATTTTAGCTTTTGACCAACATTGCATCAATAAGTGTGTGCCTTTGATTTCTTTGTTATTGTAATTATGAAAAATTTTATCAAATCATTATTGGCCACTTACCAAAACAATTTGTAAAATTTTTTGTGGGGAGCATGGGGGCTATGTAAGTAGGCTGTTTAGGTTTTTTTATTGGTAACGCCACCTCTGTATAAAAATCACTGGCTGTGCTGTGTGCAGTCTGTGTTTAGTTTGCATTGTTGTCTGCCATTGTAGTGTTGGGCAGCGGCAGCTGGATGTGAACAGCGCGTAGCGTTGCGCAGTTGGGGGTGAGCCGCCAGCAGTGGTGGATGTGGGGAGAGAGATGGCGGAGTTTTGTAATTTGTCATGAACTGCTATATATATTATGACTATTAAGGTAAATACATTGTTTGTTCTCTATTAAAATCTTTCATTTTGCTAACTATGCCTATCAGTAGTTAGTGCCTTCCGTAGTTTGAATCTTTTATTTAGCTGGCAGTAGTGGCGCTCGCTGTATTGCAGTAGTTCGAGTAACCAAGATTTTTGTGAGGTAAGCGATTTGTGAAACGCATAGGTTAATGTTAGTCAGGGCCATTCTTTTGTAGGGATTTCTGAAAGTCAGATTGCGTTGCGCTAAAAATATTGTATGTCAGTTTAAGCACAGTCATGTATAATTGTTCAAAGGGGACGTTTCAAAACTTAAAAAACAAAATATTTGTTGAGAACAACAGTTAAGTTTGAAAAGACTGATAGATTCTTACCACAGGGTCTACTCAGGTCACAGGACTATAAAATTAACTTGCATATACGACATCACAAATTTCAAAAACACATTGAAAATAGCTAACATGTCATTAATGTCAGACGTCTACTACCACGTGACTGTATGCAGATAGAAGGAAGACCGCTGGTTCCAAGAAAGCGGAGAAACCTGACAACTTTAAGTTCAAAGTACGACATAAGCGGGAGTTGCAGAGCTTAACAATACTTCATTCTTCATTTAAGTGTGGATGGCGAACGCCACTAGAGAGACAGACAGTCTCAGTAAACGCGTCTATCGTACCCAGGCCCCTTTAGCTGCACCCACAATATAAACAACAGATACATCAAGCTATCATCTAACATACGAACCATGAACCACTAATTAACAATTTGGATTCACAACACAAGCAGACACTATAAATACATCTGAAAGAGGCGAACGTTGCGCATGAAGCACCTGATTACAAAATAAACATTTTTTTAAACAAATTTTTATTGTAGGTGCGACCAAACTTATTCAAACAGTCGTAGCACCACTAGTTTAGTCACACACATTCAAAGAAACGTGACTTGAGTGAGATCATTTGAAGTATCCGTAAAGAAGGTGTTTACGTGTCACGATGGATAACCAGGATGGCGAGTTGAAGCTGCCACCATACTTTCTCGCAGATCGAAGAGCAAGTTGACAAATTCCCGATCAAGGGCTGCCATCAAGTGCCACCAAGTGCCATCAAGTAGGTGTTATGGCGAGTTCGCTAAGAATCATGAACCAACAGATGCTATCCGCCAGATGCCCCTGCACCCGGTTCTTAAAACTGGCAGACAGGAACCAAACCCGGCACTACAGTGGACACAGGCTTCTTGCAAATTCAAATGCTGAGAACAAGTCGGGTTACGTGCATCGCGCAGCGATAGCTTTTTCAAGGAGCAATCTTCACGTCCTCAGGCGACACTCAGTCCCAGCGAACCCACAGTGACCGAAAACGCCAACTTATAGCAGCAGTCCAAGCATATTGTCAGCCAAGACGTCACGGCGTTTACTCTAGTCGCTGTCAAACACACCGCTCAACCGCCCGTGACTTCCAGAGCGCCTCCCGGCCGCGACAGAGCTTAAGGGGAGTTGGGAAGCACTATCCCGACGATGTTAAATTCAGTGACTCGCCTTCCCTGTATTTCAAGAACCACTGTAATCATTGACATGAAACTTTTACAGGACATTAATCTGTATGTTCTGAGTCTACTGAACTACAATAATTGCATTTCAGGCACTGCTTACAGAAATAAAATTTTTTAATCACACTGTTAAAATGTTGTGTACTTTTTTGTACGTTATCCGAAATAATTTTAATTATACATAACATTATATTCTTCTTTTAGTTCAGAAGACTCAGGATATGTACGAGGGTCACTCCAAAAGAAATGCACACTATTTTTTTAAAATCAATCTTTTATTCTACATGTTTGAAAGTTTTACAGTGTGTAGATACATCCTTTAGGAACAATATTTTCATTTCTCCACATAATTTCCATCCCTCTCAACTGCCTTACGCCATCTTGGAACCAGCGCCTGTATACCCGCACGGTAAAATTCTGGACCAACCTGTTGGAGCCACTGTTTGACAGTGTGCACAAGGGAGTCATCATCTTCAAACCTTGTCCCACGAAGAGAGTCTTTCAGTTCCCCAAAGAGATGATAGTCACATGGAGCCAGGTCATGACTGTAAAGCGGGTGTTTCAGTGTTGTCCATCCGAGTTTTGTGATCGGTTCCATGGTTTTTTGGCTGACATGTGGCCGTTCATTGTCGTGCAACAGCAAAACATCCTGCTTTTGCCGATGTGGTCGAACACGACTCAGTCGAGCTTGAAATTTCGTCAGTGTCGTCATATATGCATCAGAATTTATGGCGCTTCCACTTGGCATGATGTCCACAAGCAAGAGTCCTTCGGAATCGAAAAACACCGTAGCCATAACTTTTCCAGCAGAAGGTATGGTTTTGAATTTTTTCCTTCGGTGAATTTGCATGATGCCACTCCATTGATTGCCTCTTGGTCTCTGGTGAAAAATGATGAATGCATGTTTCATCACCTGTCACAATTCTTCCAAGAAATTCATCTACACCATTCTCGTACTGTTCCAAAAGTTCGCTGCATACCGTTTTCCTCGTTTCTTTGTGAGCCACTGTCAATATCCTGGGAACCCACCTGGCACAAACCTTTTTTTAACGCCAACACTTTCAGTATTCTGCAAACACTTCCTTCCCCTATCCTAATGTTGCGTGACAATTCGTTCACTGTGATGCGCCTGTCAGCAGTCACCAATTTGTTAACTCTCTGCACATTGTCTGGAGTGTGTGCAGAACGAGGCCTGCCACTGCGAGGACAATCCTCAATATTGCCGAGCTCCCTTTCATCACGTAACCTGTTTGCCGACCAACTAACCGTACTGCGACCGACAGTAGCATCTCCGTACACCTTTTTCAACCTCTTGTGGATGTTTCCCACTGTCTCGTTTTCACAGCACAGGAATTCTATGACAGCACGTTGCTTCTGACGAACGTCAAGTGTAGCAGACATGCTACTCACGGGATCAGGTTGAACTAAATTTGACAACAAGTGGGAAGGATGTATCCAGACACTGTAAAACTTTCACACATGTAGAACGAAAACTGTATTTTTACAAAGATAGTGTGCATTTCTTTTGGGCTGCCTCGGGCATGGATGTGTGTGATGTCCTTAGGTTAGTTAGGTTTAAGTTCTAGGGGACTGATGACCTCAGCAGTTAAGTCCCATAGTGCTCCGAGCCATTTGAACCATTTCTTTTGGAGAGACCCTCGTATGTTATTACTCCCTGAAAATGTGAATACTCTACTCAAAGTGGTTTCTGAGATTTGGGGAAAAATGCAACCGAAAGTGTTAATTTTCAGGAACGGCTTCTGAAGTTTCAAGAGACTGTAACTCACTTAATATATGCTTAATTTTTTTTATTTTTGGTCACTCAAGAGCACCCTGCACCATACTGCATATCGTCCTCTTGATCTTTTTCCAAGTTTTTTCTTCTTTTCTTCTTTCTGGACTCCTTAGTGGCCAACTGTGCTGCATACTCTGCTTTATCAGTGCGAACCTTGTCCATCCGTTCAAGTTCTCTAATGCAATTTGTTCCAGGATTAATTCCCATATGCTTTAGCACTTTCACCCTATCAATGTTGCCATCATTAAAAGTAATAACAGTATCATTGACCCCCCCCCCCCCCCGCCACTTTAGTGTCTTCATTCCATCAAAAACATTTTTGGTAAGCGAGTCCTTATAAGATTACTGAACCACTCATTGGGATTCTGAGTCTGACCATGCAAACACTTTTTCAGTAATTCAGCATTTGCCAGGTCTCTGTAAATAGGTTTTATTATATCCTTGACCGCTGCTGGGATGGAATTTTTATGGCTGTATGAACTGTTTGAGTACTGCGCATTGCGGTAATTGCACCATGAATAAGGTACAGGAGGGCAAAGGTGGTGTACTGGTTTTTCATCAGTTGACAGTCTGTGGAAGAAGGTGGCCCATACTGTCTACTTCATTTTCAACAAATCCTCAGTATTATTTGTATTGGCCGTCCCATAATGCTGCTGTCTGTCAGCCTGCCTCTTATGGTTTTAACTTCAGAAAGTTTCTTGTCTCTCAAACTTTGTTTCAACTTCCTCAACCTGGTGCCCATGCTCTTCTGGACATGACCAACACATTCCAGTTTTGTGATAATCTTCTCACCATAAGGCTGAGCGGCTACCACACTGCTATATGCTCTTGAGTCTCTATCACCTAAGACTTAGTGTAACACACTCCCCTTTCGTTCACAGATCGACTAAAAATTTCAATAGCTGTAGAGGCATACCACCACTTGTTCCTTCATAATTTCTGTCACAGATATGCCCTTCTTCATTCCCTGATTTACACTTATAACAATGTTTGGTTAAAATCTGAAAATTTATTACCTTTCCAGTATCCACAATGGTCACCGTAGCAAAAAAATTCTTGGAACTGTAGCCGTGCTTCTGCCAAATGCCATCAAAAGCTACTGGTACGTCAGTCACACCATCATTTATTTCAATGGCTTCGTTTGCAGCACCCTACATAGACTCACATGCAACAGATTCCACAGCAGCTCCAATAAATCCTGCATACTTGTCGACTTTACAAGGTGGGCGTGCCATATTCATCATGGGACACATTGTTTCTGCTGCAGTGTGTCCTTTGCCAATAGCTCTCAAACCATAAAAACACCTAACATTTACTTCAAAATAATTATCTTTACACTTACCAGAATTCCAAAATGAATGAGTATATTTACAACTGGCACAATTAATGATAAGTTTCCTGGCTACTCCATTTGATACCTCACAGTCTTCATGTGAACTAATTGGGCCTCCACATATTTTACAACACACACATTCACCTAACACCGTTGTTGGGATGTGTAAATCTATCAGAATATAACCTAACCTGCCCTTTAGATCACTTTCGTTTTGAGAAAACTGTGTATCACAAAGTTTTATTTTAATCTTCGAAGCACTAATGGGTCTTTCTCTAGATACTGACGAGTTTGCCTGTATTTCATTGTCTGTAACTTCACACGCCGCGTGTTGAAAGCAGTGTCTCCCTTTATTCGAAAATCTATTACCATGAAACCCACGTTTCTTAGAAACACTTCGTTTTGGCGTCATACTTCACTTTTTGAGAGATTTACCAATCTGTTCATCACTTTTCCTCGGAAAAACGTTACCACTTTGACCTACAACGCGTGTTTATACTACAACGCGTGTTTATACTATGAAACGATACGATACTGTTTTTGACAGTGCTACGAATACAAAGACGTCATTTAACCTTTATAAAATAGCAATCCGCAGCCTTTTATATAAAAGATTGCCGATTTTATTAGGTCTTGAAGTAATGCAAGCAAAAATTTTAACATTTTCAATCGGTGTAGACTATATTTAAAAAAAAACTTCCCCTGTGAGTATGTAAGTGATATATATTTATCATTTTATTCGGAAAATTGCAAATTTTATTATGTGATAAAAATCTGAAAATTTGAAAAAAAAATCCGTTCTAACTCCCCCTAAATGCTGCCCCACAGACCTGACTTCTGCAGGCGACAAACAGCTCGCGGACAGAGAGGCTAGTAACGAATGGAAACTGTCAATATCAAAACGTCCCCGCATGGCGCAGATGTCACCTTGTTTTAATAAAAAAGCAAGGAAGGAAACAGTCTTTAGAGCCAAGTTCTAAACTTCACTTATCGAGCTCCATTTCAAGTGAATAAAATTCTCACCCAACAAATTAATCATAGTTAGAAGTCACACTATCCCGAATAAAAATTCTCCGAGACAGTTTTAGGTCAAATAAACACTTTTACGCGAAAATATGTTCGGTTCAATGTATGTGCATGGTGCCTCTCCGAAAACTAGTCTGAGACTGTGTGAACGTTTCTCGAGGCTTATCAACACTTTAACTTAATTTTACCAATCTAAAATATTCACTCACAGTGAATACATGTTTTCATCCTGAGTATTAGTCTATAACTGCTTGTGTATTGCTGCGTAGGGCTTTAATCTGTAACATACACCAGTGCCTGCAATGGATGAGTTATAAAACTTGAGGTCGCAGGACTGTGTGGACGGTGACAAGGCGAATATCTACCTCAGCGTCAAGCAGGGGAACATTGGTGATGACTGACAGATGGTGGGGCAGACGGACTGGCATTCTTTGAAACATATGTGGGCCATGACGTGTCGCACGAAAGGTTTGCAGCATATCTCGGAGGTGATTCATGTAGACATAATCGGAAACCTGTCTGAGGCGTATTGCTATTACACATCAGTGTGGAAACATGAGATTTCCTGCTGACCAAATGGTCCTGCTGGTAGGTGAGATAGAGTGACGGCATTTTCATTTTGTGCTGTGGGCTTGTTTTTAGTGCTATAATTGCAGGAGTTGAGAAAAGTGCCTAACCCTGGAGCTGTTGGGCTGTCTGCTTTGGAACATGGAAGTATGGTCTCAATAATGCGACCAGTGGTTTGTTGTATGTAATGACTATTAACTTAGTCCTGAGTATATAAACATGGAAACTCTTAATTGAAAAAATAATTGCTAAAGCCTCCTTTTCTATCTGTGCGCGGTTCTTTAGGGTGGTTGTAAACGTCTTTGACACATAGGCAATCACTTGCTCTGTACTGTCTGCGTTTCTGTGTGCCAGAACTGCACCAATTCCATATGGAGAGGCATCCAGCACCAAAACCAGTGGACTTGGTGGTGAAAAGGGTGTAATGCAGGACGCAAAGCGCAGCATGCACTTCGACTGCCTGAAAGTGTACTCGAGGCTAGCTGTCCACTTGTAATGAATGATCTTCTTCTGCAACTGATTTAGAGGATACATAATATCGGGCACTTGTGGTAGGAACTTACAATAATAATGCAACTCCTGTAAGTTTTTGGGGGTGGGTAAACAGTGAGGTCAGTGTGCTGGACCCCTTCTTTTTTCAACAAGTGTCCAAGGTATACCTCTCACTCATGAAAAAACTGTCAGTTGTGTAAACCGCACTTTACCTCTGTATCATGAAATGTAGTAAATAGGGAGCAGAGGTTGCACAGGTGGTTCTGACGCAAGTGATCTTGACAAGTCATCGAGATAGTTAGTACAAGCAGGGATGGACAGGGTTAAGTGTTCCAGGTATCCCTGGAATATAGCCAGAATAGAAGATCCCGAAAGCCAAGCTCTTTTAACTGTATAAACTGAGGGAAATTTTAATAATTTTGATGCATTGTGACTCCTCATACAGCATGATCTACAAAAACGTGTTGGTGAGGTTTAGCTTAGCAAAATATTCTCCTTCGACAAGCTCTGTGAGGAGTTCCTCTGGGTATGCCATGGGCTAGGTTTCCACCTGGGCCTGGGCAATGATTGTCGATTTAAAACCTCCACATAGCCAGGGGAAGCTGTTGGGTTTCTTGACCACTGCCAGGGGTGTGGAACAAGCGCTGGCTTTAATAGGTTCAATCACCTTAGCCTCATGGAGGCAGTCAGGTTCTTGCTTAACGGTTGTGTGAAAGGAGATGGGAATGGATCGTGCCCAACAGAAACGGGGCACTATGAGTGGATGCAAGGAGATATGAGCCTAGAAACCTGTGGTGCGTCCTACTCCATTTTCCAATATAGCTGCAAAAGTGGCACAGAGGTCGTCAAGTTACTGGAAGGGAACATTGGCAGAGACAACTTGAACGTTGTCAGTGATGGAGAATCCAAACAACAAGAAGGCATCCAGACTGAAAATGTTTCTGGCTAAAGGAATATTGACAACAAACAGCATTAGCAATAGTATGAACCGTTTTGTAGCTGGCGGTGATTGTAAATTGACTCTGGAGGGTAATATTACTATCATCATTTGGAACCAATGTAAGGGAGGGAGGGGGCCAATTTTGGCGAACCAGATGAGCGTATGTTTTGATTTGCACCAAGTAAATGATAGCTATTGTATCCATGTAGAAATGGACATCCTGGTTCCCATTTGTGAGGTTCATAAACAACTTGGTAGTGGAAGGGACGCCCTGCGGAACAGCTGTCAGAAGTTCATGCACCATTCCTTGACACAATCGGTGAATGAAGCCCGATTGTCTCGACGGTTAATGGCAGACGGTTCAGAGATGCCTATATTTCCTACAGTGGGTTCAACAGCGACCTACACAGTCTGTATGAGTTGGTACTGTGAAACAGTCTGGACATGTTGGAAGAATTTGCTGGCCATGCTGATGGGGCGTGTTCAGACGAATAATCCAAGAGTTAAAGGCAAAGACATAACAAATCTACGATCAAAACAAGGGTGTGTATTGAGATAGGCCAGAGAGCACAGCGAATAGTCAACTAAGGACAAAAACGTTGCCCGGCTAGCTGTAGAGTGCAGCCGCGAGCACTAATTGGCCGGCAAGGTGGGTGGTGGTAGCCCTGCGGCATGACGCGGCCGGCACTTCAGAGGCGAGGCTAGCTCCCGCACATGTAGCAGGGGGCTTTCAGAATTGCCAGGCCGGGATACCAGAAAAATGACGAAAGGAAGAGAGATTATTACTTACTAAATTTTCGCTGTTCACGCAGTAAAACTTCAGCGTCAGGCACGAGGTTTTAATTTATTACTTACTTACTTTGCGGAAGGTATGCACGTACACTGAGATGACAAAACTCGTGCGATAACGATACGCACACGTACAAACGGCGGCAGTATCGTGTACACAAGTTATAAAAGGGCAATGCATTGCTTACGCCGTCATTTGTTCCCAGGGGATTCACGTGGAAAGGTTTCCGATGAAATTATGACCGGACGATCGGAATTAACAGACGTTGAACACGGAGTGGTAGCTGGAATTAGGAGAATTCAATATTCCGAGATCCACAGTGTCAAGAGTGTGCTGTGAATACTAAATTTCCGGCATTACTTCTCACAACGGACATCGCAGTGACCGAGGGCCTTCAGTTAACGACCGAGAGCAGCGCCATTTGCGTAGAGTTGTCAGTGCTAACAGACGAGCAACACTGCGAGGAATAACCGCAGAAATGTGGGACGTAAGACGAACGTATCCGTTAGGATAATGCGGTGAAATTTGGTGTTAATGGGTTATGGCAGCAGCCGGCCGATGCTAATGCCTTTGCTAACAGTTTGTGGCTCCTCTCCTGGGCTCGTGACCATATCGGTTGGACCCTAGATGACTGGAAAACCGTACTGGTAAGAGTCGACGGTAGGTTTCGATTGTGGTGCACACCCCACAGAGCTATAGACCCAAGTTGTCAACAAAAGCTGCTGGTAGCTCCATAATAGAGTTTGCTGCGTTTACACGGAATGGACTGTGTCCTCTGGTCCAAATGAACCAATCATTGACTAGAAGTGGTTAGGTGTGGCCACCTGGAGACATTTGAATCCATTCATGAACTTTGTGTTCCCTCGTCACTGTACCACAGTTGTTCGTGGGTTGGTCTCAAGAACATTCTGAACAATTCGAGGGACTGATTTGGCCACCCAGATCGCGCGGCATGAATCCAATTGAATACTTATAGGACATAATCGAGAAGTCAGTTCGTGCACAACATTCTGCACCGGCAACGTTTTCGCAATTATGGACGGCTTTAGAGGCAGCAGACTCACAAGGGGAAGGCCTAAGACACGGCCAACCGATTGGGCTCAAATTTAGCAGATCGCTTGTGTACAACCTAAAACGAAGGAATCTAAGATATTTTGGGTCAACACCCCCGCGCTTTTGAGAAAATCACCCCTAAAGGTTATGACGAGCAATCCACTCAAAATTGGCGGGATCGATAGATAATTGTAAACAGAGCATTTTTCATCATCAGGTACGGGGTCCTAAAACGCATACTTTTCCAGAAGTCCAGGAAAGAAACTTTTACAACTGCCGCTTCTCTACCCACTTGGTAAACGCTCGTCGCCAACAGCACCGAGAGCGCAACGCCCCTGGTAAGCCGGCACGGTAGCTCAGCGTGTTCGGTCAGAAAGCTTGGTTGGCCTCTGTAATAAAAAAAACTGAGTGAAAGGATCCTCAACGAACTTGCACGGATGTCATGTGACGTCTGCAACGACCAAACACAACGATCAACGACGAACAAAATGAAAAAAAAAAGCTGTAACTGGCTGATAATAGGAGAATCCGGGTTCGAATCTCGAAGAAACCTAGCGGCTGTTCTTCTTTTCGTTTGTATTTTTTCATATTGATAGGGATAGGAGGGTTAATAAGGTAAGTAAATCAATAAGGAATGGTAATAATAGGTTATGCAAATAAATTTCTCAAACCTCTTGGGATAGTAAACAACTAAAATGTTACTCCAGGTCACTTTACAATGGCTCTTCCAGTCACTGTTACGTGTCCTCACTTTTATTCGAACAACTAGATGGATGGTACTTGTCATATAAACATTCGAAACAAATATACTCACGGCACCAAGAACATCTAATGAATGCAGTCTTTCGACAGCCACACTGTTCCTTCCGAAGAGCCAGCGGAAAACAAACTTGGTTTACATTTAAAAATATGTCTTTTTAGGGAATTAATTTTGATGCGTGCCACGCATACGATATCATTGCCTGAAAAATCGGTGCTGAAAGTTGGTTATGGATTACGCTGTGAATAGTTATTGCATCCGTGCTGTTGTGCAATTCCCGCTGGGTTTCCAGAAGCACATTGCAATTCTGAGGCCTGGAAATAAAGTTTTTACCCTGGCTATAGAAATAAACATCAAACGGTTGGCACACAGATGTGCAGTTTGGCGGTATTACTTTTACTGAGCACGTCGGCTGACCCTCACCATCTATAAACATTGTCATCTATTGTAGTATTAATTTGTCCACTCCATGAATCCAATATTAGACAAAACTTGTTATCAGAAACGTATGGTTTGAAAACATTCTCAAGAAATATTCTGTAAATCGCATTCGTCAGTTTCCTGGATTTGGAGCAGGTAATGTAAACATTTTTCAACGAGTCGGTTAAACGATTGACCTCTTCCATTACCCGAGGACCAAATGCAACATTCGTTTCCTATAAACACAGGAGAACCTTAGGCAACACTTTTCCAGAGGCTGTTGTAAGTAGGCTGTTTAGGTTTTCTTATTGGTAACGCCACGTAGCGCTCTGTGTGAAAATCACTGGCTGTGCTGTGTGCAGTCTGTGGCTAGTCTGCATTGTTGTCTGCCATTGTAGTGTTGGGCTGCTGGATGTTAACAGCGCGTAGCGTTGCGCAGTTGGAGGTGAGCCGCCAGCAGTGGTGGATGTGGGGAGAGAAATGGCGGAGTTTTGAAATTCGTAAGACTGGATGTCATGAACTGCTATGTATATTATGATTGTTTGTTCTATATTAAAATCTTTCATTTGCTAACTATGCCTATCAGTAGTTAGTGCCTTCCGTAGTTTGAATCTTTTATTTAGCTGGCAGTAGTGGCGCTCGCTGTATTGCAGTAGTTCGAGTAACGAAGATTTTTGTGAGGTAAGTGATTTGTGAAAGGTATAGGTTAATGTTAGTCAGGGCCATTCTTTTGTAGGGATTTTTGAAAGTCAGATTGCGTTGCGCTAAAAATATTGTGTGTCAGTTTAAACACAGTCATGTATAATTTTTCAAAGGGGACGTTTCATATGTCGACCCTTAGCCGAGGATAGCTCACTGGAATCTTCTGATTTTTTCTTGTAGTTTGTGTAATTAGTGTAGCTATTGTTTATTGCTAGCGTGCAATTGTAGAGAGAATCTCCTTTGTAGTTGCAGTCTTTCATTGTTGTTGTGGCATGCATGTAGATTCGCACCAAGTATTTCGCAGCTGCGCTTGCAATTAACTAGATATTATTTTCAGTGCTATGTTAATGTGTTTTCTCATTTTGCTCTTCAAATTGTGCTTTTCTGTGTTGTCGTGTGAAATATTGTGACAATAATGGCGCGTGAAAAACGTAATACTAGGCTCCAAAGTAAACTGAGAAATGACAGTGAAGACGAAAGCAGTGTGTTAGCACCACTGTGTAATGAATTAACTAATGTTCAAACTAGTGATTTGGTAATTGTGCATAGGGAAATGGAGCGGGCGGCAAATAATGGCGTAGACAGTGAAACAATTAGTGAACAGGGAAGCATTATCGATCGATCGGTCGGCAATAGCTCGCCTCAGGAATCCGAAATGACAGGACACAATCTCGCAAATACTGTAGATTCACGTTTTGGGTCCTCACAGTTTTCTCAAATAAGTCAAGACACATTTTCTGCTTGTCAAAATGTGAATGTTGCCGGTGCAAACTCACTGCCGAAAAGCACTGAGGAACATATTTTCAGACACCAGTGCATTGTTATTACAATTAATACAACAAATGGGACAAACACAGCAAAAGCTTCAAAACTTAGACACAATGGAACGAAATCTTCGAAAGTTAGACACAGTGGAACAAAATCAGAGGCAAACACAGCAAAAGCTTCAAAAGTTAGACACAATGGAACAAAATCTTCGGAAGTTAGACACCACACTTGAACAAACACGTGAAGATTTAACTACTGAGTTACATAACATTGAATCGAAATGTTAAATGTCTGTAATGATGTAAAAACACAAATTTGAGAGCATTTCCAACCTATTTTTCCGCGTCATGAAAATGCATTACAGAATCACGAAACAGCCATAAAAGAACTGCAAACTATTGTGCATGAAAATCACGACATCTTGCAAGCTAAAATTGACTCAGTTGCATCTACCGATTCAGTTACGCAACTTGCAAAAGCTCAGGAAAACTTAAAGGACACAGTAGATACGATTTCAACACAAATGGACACTGAAACTTGGTTCAGAAAAACACACAGAGGAAATAATTTCACTATCCGATAAAGTAGCCGAACTTTCAGATCAGTTCACTAACTTATCTACAAAGGTAGATGATGATCTGAATGACACAAGACCTGTAGCCTTCACGGACACTGAAGAGTATGAACAAATTAGAAAATTCAAACAAAATCAAAATCAAATCAATACACAGTACAAAAGAGAAATCCGGGAAGTACAAGATCAGCTGACACAGGTAATACAAGAATTACGTGTTTCAGAGGACACTCGCGCTCCAATACGGGAAGAGGGACATAGAAATACGGAACAGCCACAAAATAATAACACAGCGCATTTCGGAAATTATGAAAGAAATTGGCAAGGTGCAACGAATTTTGAAATGGAACCGCCGAAACGATGTAACAATGACCGATATGTGACTCGCCGACGTGATGATTTTGACTATAAGCTGTCCATTACTACACATAAATTTTAAACATTTAAGAATTCTGGCAACGACATTCATCCACAAGCGTGGCTCCATCAATTCTCTCATTGTTTTCCTCCCAACTGGTCATTAGAGCACAGATTAGAATTTATGTGTGGCTATTTAGAGAATGAACCAGCTGTAAGAATGTGATCGGTCATTCACGATTGTCACAGTGAAGGAGAATTTTACCATGCCTTCCTCTCAGCATATTGGTCTCAAGCTACACAAGAGCGAGTAAAACATAGCATCATAATGATGAAACATTTCGAACAATCTGAATTTTCCAGTCTTGTGAAATATTTTGAAGAAATGTTGCACATGAATCAGTACCTGTCAAACCCATACAGCCCCTCAGAACTCATCCACATTTGCTTAATCAAATTACCTGAACATTAACGACATATTATTTTGGCAGGACGTTGCAAAGACGACACTGAAGCTTTTCAGGGACTCTTACAAGAATTAGAAATTGACATTGACAATTGCGGGACGCAAAAACAGGAGCACAACAATTACAGGTCACATCCGTCACGATTCCGTGATGAAAGAAATAATAACTGGACACGACAGCGCCATTCTTACAACGTAAATTACCAAAACAGACAACACCCGTATGACAACCACTGGCAGAGTAATAGTTACAGAGAAAGATCGCATTTCCGTTGTAATGAATATGACAGAGACAATCATAGAAACAGACAATTTGGCAACCAGAACTATTATTATCATGGGAGACAGAATAACTTCAGACACAACGGTCCACCGTGCAGTGATAATTCAGGGAGAAATTCTCCACCATTGAACCGACAAGAAAGAAACTACAGGAACTACCGACATGACGACAGACGATATAATCATAACGACAGACCTGAATTTCATCAGAACTGGGGGGATTTAAACAGGGCTGGGCCCTCTGGGCAAGGTCAATTTGTAGAAGTTAGGTCTCCTAATCCCTATAACGACGCACGCCAACAAAGAGACAGACAATGACTAGCACCGCAGGCAGCCACGTGCGCCGGCTGGCTCAGAGAAAAATAACATAGACGCTAACCTTGAGAAAAATTTTGTTATTCCTTACCGACGTATACAACATGATAATTGCTGTGAAGTTGAAACTCTGCGTACTAGGAAGAGTAAATGATTGCACCACGTTTCACATGTAAAACCGTGTACTGAAAGATAATCTTCTTTTTAACTTAGTCTTTGCCATAAAATTTTTCACTTCACGCTACTAGTACAATGTGTCACACTGAGAAACTGTTAACATATAACAATGTTTTGAAGTTAACCATCCAGTCTAGAACCTAGGGAACATATTTAGATAGTGTTTGCGAATGCATTGTTATAGTGAACAGTCGTCACAGTGTTATTGTGTGTGTACATTCTTGCTTGTTAGTTGCACGATTACGTAACGACTATAAGGCTTACATACTTAGAACATATACTGCTACTGCTAATGAGATTTTAATGCAACATTTTGGTTTACTTGAAAATACATTCTGGATTTAAAGTACTTTCTGTGAGATACCAGATGAGACAGTGGTTAGTTTATGTGACAGCTACACGATTTTATCATGACGCTACTAATGAGTGACAATTTTCAATGTTGCTTTTGCAGTGTTTCTGTTTTATATCACACAGTTTTTCTGAATTATTCTGGAAAGTTAGACATGTTTTAGTAGTAACTTTTGTGGTATAGCTACAATGAGACAGCCTTTTCCATAGCACAACAATATGTTACAGTACAGTATTTTCTCCATCACGGCAATGAGCGTAATAACTAAGATATCTATACGCAAAGCATTTCACTTTTGTTTATCATGAGGCAAGTACATTGGCTTCTGCAGAACTTAGCTTTCGGAGGACAATAATTACGACACTTCCACAGAGATTATCTTACAGCAAGACGCACATTTAGCGCTACAGAACACGTATTTGAGTGATTAATTTTGCACTTAAATCATTTATTTTTAAAGATATTTGAAGTACAATGATACAAAGGTTTTCCGTGATACATTTCATTCCATAGGTGTAATCTGTAACACATGAGGGTATAATTACATTAATCCTCAGGGGGGTACACGCTTACTTTGTGTACCATGTGTTTGGCAAGCACAAGGAGCCCTAGCTAATATGGTATTTGCTTATACAACTTTACACATCAGTACCATATTTCTCTAACACACAAATTACACAGCTATCTGATCATTTAACTGAGAGATAAACAGTTTTTTTACTACATCAGTGACACATGTTTACGCAATTACTCAGTTGGGTAACTTTACACTTATGAAATTGTATTTTGTCTGTACTTTGTGAACTGTTCATATTTTTTTGGAACCATTGTGATACTATGAGAGCTTTGAATGATGTATTTGGTAAGGGAGCATGGTTTTAAAGTATGTTTGAGGTAGATGACACTATTGAAATGAGCAGAGAAATTTTTTTTAGGTTTTGACATTATTGCAGAAAGCTGCAACGTTTTTGAGATTTGACTGAGGTGTTATGATGTTATTTTTACGGCGATGATGTGTATTATGCTGTTGAGGTATGTTTATGATCAATAAGATGATGCTACCGTATATGAGGAATTTGATTATGCTACGTATTTATTATGATGAAATATTGAAGAAGTGTCGACGAATACGTATATGAATAATAAGTAGTGGTTAGGGACTCTGATTTGTGGAAAAGGATGTTGGAAACCAAGAATCATACTTTAAGAGTTATGAAATGTGTGTAAATGCGTGAATGTATCACAATGCCGCCGAAAACTTTTTGAACACGGTTATATTCATAGGATTATGTTTCTACACATTTGCAACGCAAATTCTCGACCTGTGAAATTTTTTATATGAGACTGTCACTGAAATGCAAACTGGTGTCGTAAATATTTCAGTAAGAAAATTAAGTGACCACCTTCCCGTAATGAGTCGTGGGCACCCAGCTGCGCGACAGTTGCCTGGAAAAAAGCCATTAGTGTGTGCCTTTCAGAGGCACAGGTGGAAAAAAAGGGGCCATTATCCTCGCTATTGACACTCCTTTGTAGAAAGTATCCCAAATACGACACGCACAAACTTGAAAACATATGATAACACTGTGGAGCTCTTAATTTATGATATTTACTGAAATGCCTAATGAAATGACGAGAAATATTTTTATGTCTATACACCTGATTATGACTACTGTCTTTCTAGTTGAGAGATTTTTTTACTACCTTATGAAATGCCATATGGCTAATGAATGATGTTTCATGCCTTCCTTTGTACATATTTGCTCATTTTCTTTAATATCTAGTTTCTAGCTGCACTGCAGCATTGGTTATTATAAAATTTAATAGATGTACTAATATCACTATTTTCTGTCTACAGACCCAGTAAAGAATACGTTTATGATGTACTTTCCTAGAAAAGAGAGCATAAATAGACATTTCCCTTCATAGGAATTGCATAAATATTTTTTTAATGACTTGGTAACTTTCTTGCAGAGTAAGTTTTTGTGATGCATCACTCTAGTGTTAAGATGTGACATAGGTATTAAACATGGCCATTTTTACTGTAATGTTTTTTCTGCTTGAGCTATGTCATGTTTAGATATAAGTTATTGCATTTGCTGCTGCTGTTTGCCAGGCATAGTGCTACTAAATTTCACTTTACATTACTTTGTTAAGCCAGTTTTACTACTGATTTATTTTTCTTGTTTGCTGCTCATTGCCTTATATTAGTTGTAATATTGCTGCTTGCTTTGCCAATTTGCATTTTTTTGTCATTGCTGTTTGTGTTAATTTGTTATGTGCTGCTGCATTGCCTCGTCCCTTAGTTTAGCATCTGAGCTCAGTAGATTTAAGTTAGCTTAAGAGGGGGTAGACTATATAAGAAACTAACTATTATGAATTGGAAGAAATGCATTGAGAATCTATAAGAAAATGGTTTGGCCAAAAAAGTAGTGTACAGTGGAGAAAAACTATTTTTGAAATAGGATGTGAATAGAATACAGAAAGCATGTTTGGATAGGACTTTTTGGAAATAATGAAGAACGAAAGGAGATCTCCAAAAAGTAAAGAAAGTTTTTGTCTGCAAAATACTGTAGTAAAACAAAGCCTGTTCTTTCCTTGTGGAAACTCACTATGTGTTTGTGTACTCTTGTGTATTTGTCTTTTTCCTGTCTTAATGTGTTTAGCTAATAAGAGTTATGTTGTAGAATTTTTCTGATAATATGTTATTTTCTTTGTAAAGATGTTTACACATTATTTATTCTGCTCTGTTTTAATGCTCATGTGTGAAGTTGATGTTTCGAAAGTTATTCTGATCTTTAATGTATGTACTCATGTCATAATTCCTGTAACACTGATGTATATGTTATTTAGATTCTTTTGTAAAGCCTGTACTACAAATGTTATCTGTATTGTTATGTTCTTTAATGATGTATTTTGTACCTTTGTAATTGTATTCTTATGTTATAAAATTGTAATTGACACCAGTTCATCAAATTAAGTAACTTGTAAGTTACATTTCACTGCACACGTTTCTGTTGGTCATAGTATAAGGACAATATGTGAGAAGTAGAGACTGTTAGTGTTTGCATGTGTGTTAATAATTCAGCAAGGGACTGGATAACAGCATTGCTGGTTCTAAGGACAATTCCAAAAACTTTGTGAGTGCACAAGTGGTGGTTATGGACTTGCTATATTATCCCCAAAACTCTTCAAGGGTGATTGCGCACCTGCACAGTCACAACAGAGGGCTGCTGGCCATCTCTACAAGGACTACAGTGGGTCTGCATCTTTGATGATCCATCAATACCATTATTTCTACAAGGACTGCAGTGAGTCTCCACCTCTGGTGGCCCACCAATACCGTAATCTCTACCAGGACTACAGTGGGTCTGCTCTGTGATGACCAACCTACCAATATTCTTCAAAACGTCGGATGACTCTGCTGTGGG
This sequence comes from Schistocerca americana, assembly GCF_021461395.2. Classification (NCBI taxonomy): domain Eukaryota; kingdom Metazoa; phylum Arthropoda; class Insecta; order Orthoptera; family Acrididae; genus Schistocerca; species Schistocerca americana. Next base: position 900,521,001 of record NC_060120.1, on the reverse strand, counting down.
TTTGATCTGTTGTGGCCCATTACCTGTCAGCATGTCAAGAGTCAGCACTGTCTTTCCATTGGAAGGACAACACTACTTCTTCAAGACTGCACTACTGCACTTCTTCCGTGTGCATGGTCTTTTACTGCTCAGACTTTGAGAAAAACACTGCAATTTTACTGTGATGAATGACCAGGACTGTCTTTTTGGACTGTGAGAAAATTTTAGCTTTTGACCAACATTGTATTAATACGTGTGTGCATTTGATATCTTTCTTACTGTAATTATGGTAAAATTTTTCAAATCTGTATTGGCCAGTGCCCAAAACAATTTGTAAAATATTTTGTGGGGAGCATGGGGGCTATGTAAGTAGGCTGTTTAGGTTTTCTTATTGGTAACGCCACGTAGCGCTCTGTATGCAAATCACTGGCTGTGCTGTGTGCAGTCTGTGGCTAGTCTGCGTTGTTGTCTGCCATTGTAGTGTTGGGTTGCTGGATGTTAACAGCGCGTAGCGTTGCGCAGTTGGAGGTGAGCCGCCAGCAGTGGTAGATGTGGGGAGAGAAATGGCGGAGTTTTGAAATTTGTAAGATTGGATGTCATTAACTGCTATGTATATTATGATTTTTCAACACTATTAAGGTAAATACATTGTTTGTTCTCTATTAAAATCTTTCATTTGCCAACTATGCCTATCAGTTGTTAGTGCCTTCCGTAGTTTGAATTTTTTAATTAGCTGGCAGTAGTGGCGCTCGCTGTATTGCAGTAGTTCGAGTAACGAAGATTTTTGTGAGGTAAGTGATTTGTGAAAGGTATAGGTTAATGTTAGTCAGGGCCATTCTTTTGTAGGGATTTTTGAAAGTCAGATTGCGTTGTGCTAAAAATATTGTGTGTCAGTTTAAACACAGTCATGTATAATTTTTCAAAGGGGACGTTTCACTGTGATGGCATATTGCGCCGTGTACGAATGTGTTAGTTTGTTTTTACTACCAACTGCTACAAGGGTTCGTTTTTCTCCCTTATGTGATAACGTGCGTAGAATGTTCACGTGATACTCGCACCGTGTTTGATCGGTGTTGATCACGTAATCACGATTAAAACCGGTCATAAGTTACGACGTTTGCGTGCTGAAAAGAGCCGCCACTTTCTGTATGTCTTCCATATTTTGTACCTCCTTATGAGAGACGTATTTAGTGACGTGCCGTTGACGAATTTTATACTCCGATTTGAAATTTCTTGCAAAATGATGCAGCAAACGTAAAATCATTGTTGGTCGTATATTGAAGCGCTTCACGTGCAGCCCACTCCTGAAGTATTCTCGTTGTTACATTCTCGTTACGACAACAAGATTCGACAAATCGGTCGTATGTCCACTTATTTATCGCCTGATATTTGTCGTATCTTGTCCCTCCTTTAACGATATCACTTTCCTACAATTTCAAGTCCTCCTTCCTTTTCAGGGCTGTTGTTGCTCCACTCTTTTGCAGTGTTTGTAAGTTCCAATTTGGATGATCCCTGGCTATCGCTCTCGCCTTCACTTTTACCTCAAGGGGTATAGCGCCGTAGTTCAATCGTTTAGTAACCGGTTCGTAATACTCATCGAGAACAGATGAAGCACATATTCCCAGTGACTTGGAGATTTCCGAAGTGTTATGACCATTTTGCGATTCACTAGTCGGGATGCCTTCCACTGAATCACCTTTTGCTTCGTCTTCATGGTATAGTACTTCAGTATCAACAAAAGTCATTTCGTTCGTCAGCTCCAAAAATTGTTCGACGATAGCCACTCCTATCAATCTGGAACGCCGAGAACCAGAACTACCTGCTTCCGGTAGTGCATTCATAATGTATCTGTCTTGCAACACTTATACAAACCAAAACACAGCGTCGGTAACTTCCCGCTTGCCATCGTCTGTGACAGGCTCCCGACTATATATTACAGCGCTAGTCGAAGGGTGCACATCCTCTTTTATTAAGATTACGCTTATGAAAGATAGGACACAACAAACAATAACTAGTTACTACGACATAAACAGGCGAGCTAATTACTACAAACTACAAACAGTACTCGTCATACGTTACTTGCGGAAGAACACTGTATTCATTCACAAAACTTATTTCATTCGGCGCATTAACGATGAAAAAATCGCTACATGTATCCGCGAGGTTCGCAGCAGTCTAATGACGGAAAACTACTCTTTCTATTGACTTCTATAAGGCTCGTGCTGGACACCTTCACTCTTCCAGGTTCGCAACTATGATATGACGAAGAGGCAACCGGGACAACTTAACTCTCCCCGCGTGCATTCTGTCCCGTGCCTCGCTGTAAACAAACGTCGCGCGGTTGTCTATCTGTGATCACTCGTGAGGAATTCGCAGCACTCTTACTCGGAGTTGTTTTCATGTGAGAAGGCTTAAAAGTTTAATACTTTACTAACTCACAGTGTTTGGGAAATTATTTGCCTACCTTATTATTATCATTCCTTATTGATTTACTTACCTTGTTAACCCTGTTATCTCTATCAATTGAGTTATGAAAAAATGCAAACGAAAAGAATAACATCCGCTAGGTTTCTTCGAGATTCGAATCTGGGTTTTTTAATTCCCTGCCAGTTACCTTGGCCGTTGCGCTATTTTTTAAATTTTTGTTAATCTCATTTCGTTCGTTTTCGTTCGTTATATCCGCTCTGGGCGGACGTCGAAAGACACCCGTTTCAGTTCGTTGTTGATCCATTAACTCAGTTCTTTTTTATTACAGAGGGCAGCTATCCCTCTGACCGAACACGCTGAGCTACCGTGCCGACTTACCAGGGCCGTTGCGCTGTCGGTGCTGTTGGCGACGAGCGTTTACCATGTGGGTACAGAAGCGGCAGTTGTAAAAGTTTCATTCCTCGATTTCTGGAAAAGTATGCGTTTTCGGATCCTGTACCTGATGATGAAAAATCCTCTATTTACAATTATCTATCGATCCTTCCAATTTTGAGTGGATTGCTCGTCATAAACTTTAGGGGGGATTATCTCAAAAACGTGGGGGTGTTGACCCAAAATATCATAGATTTCTTCGGTTTAGCTTGTACACAAGTGACCTGCCAAATTTGAGCCGAATCGGTTGGCCGTGTCTGAGGCATTCCCCATGTCAGTATTTCTGCAGGGGCTTCCAACGACTTGTTGAGTCCATGCCAATTCGACTTGCTGCACCATGCCGGGGAAAAGGTCGTCAGACACGGTATTAGCAGGTTGTTGTTGTTGTTGTTGCGGTCTTCAGTCCTGAGACTGGTTTGATGCAGCTCTCCATGCCACTCTATCCTGCGCAAGCTTCTTCATCTCCCAGTACCTACTGCAACCTACATCCTTCTGAATCTGCTTGGTGTACTCATCTCTTGGTCTCCCTCTACGATTTTTACCCTCCACGCTGCCCTCCAATACTAAATTGGTGATCCCTTCATACTTCAGAACATGTCCTACCAACCGATCCGTTCTTCTAGTCAAATTGTGCCACAAACTTCTCTTCTCCCCAATCCTATTCAACACCTCCTCATTAGTTATGTGATCTACCCATCTAATCTTCAGCATTCTTCTGTAGCACCACATTTCGAAAGCTTCTATTCTCATCTTGCCTAAACTATTTATCGTCCATGTTTCACTTCCATACATGGCTACACTCCATACAAATACTTTCAGAAACGACTTCCTAACACTTAAATCTATATTCGATGTTAACAAATTTCTGTTCTTCAGAAACGCTTTCCTTCCCATTGCCAGTCTACATTTTATATCCTCTCTAATACGACCATCATCAGTTATTTTGCTCCCCAAATAGCAAAACTCCTTCACTACTTTAAGTGCCTCATTTCCTAATCTAATACCCTCAAAATCACACGACTTAATTCGACTACATTCCATTATCCTTGTTTTGCTTTTGTTGATGTTCATCTTATATCCTGCCTTCAAGACACTATCCATTCCGTTCAACTGCTCTTCCAAGTTCTTTGCTGTCTCTGACAGAATTACAATCTCATCGGCGAACCTAAAAGTTTTTATTTCTTCTCCATGGATTTTAATACCTACTCCGAACTTTTCTTTTGTTTTCTTCACTGGTTGCTCAATATACAGATTGAATAACATCGGGGAGAGGCTACAACCCTGTCTCACTCCCTTCCCAACCACTGCTTCCCTTTCATGTCCCTCGACTCTTATAACTGCCATCTGGTTTCTGTACAAATTGTAAATAGCCTTTTGCTCCCTGTATTTTACCCCTGCCACCTTCAGAATTTGAAAGAGACTATTCCAGTCAACATTGTCAAAAGCTTTCTCTAAGTCTACAAATGCTAGAAACGTAGGTTTGCCTTTCCTTAATCTAGCTTCTAAGATAAGCCGTAGGGTCAGTATTGCCTCATGTGTTCCAGTATTTCTACGGAATCCAAACTGATCTTCCCCAAGGTCGGCTTCTACTATTTTTTCCATTCGTCTGTAAAGAATTCTCGTTAGTATTTTGCAGCCGTGAGTTATTAAACTGATAGTTCGGTAATTTTCACATCTGTCAGCACCTGCTTTCTTTGGGATTGGAATTATTATATTCTTCTTGAAGTCTGAGGCTATTTCGCCTGTCTCATACAAATGGTAGAGTTTTGTCAGGACTGGCTCTCCCAAGGCCGTCAGCAGTTCTAATGGAATGTTGTCTACTCCCGGGGCCTTGTTTCGACTCAGGTCTTTCAGTGCTCTGTCAAACTCTTCACGCAGTATCATATCTCCCATTTCATTCTCATCTACATCCTCTTCCATTTCCATAATATTGTCCTCAAGTACATCGTCCTTGTATAGACCCTCTATATACTCCTTCCACCTTTCTGCTTTCCCTTCTTTGCTTAGAACTGGGTTTCCATCTGAGCTCTTGATATTCATACAAGTGGTTCTCTTTTCTCCAAAGGTCTCTTTAATTTTCCTGTAGGCAGTATGTATCTTACCCCTAGTGAGATAAGCCTCTACATCCTTATATTTATCCTCTAGCCATCCCTGCTTAGCCATTTTGCATTTCCCGTCGATCTCATTTTTGAGACGTTTCTATTCCTTTTTGCCTGCTTCATTTACTGTATTTTTATATTTTCTCCTTTCATCAATTAAATTCAATATTTCTTCTGTTACCCAAGGGTTTCTAATATCCCTCGTCTTTTTACATACTTGACCCTCTGCTGCCTTCACTACTTCATCCTTTAAAGTTACCCATTCTTCTTCTACTGTATTTCTTTCCCCCATTCCTGTCAATTGTTCCCTTATGCTCTCCCTGAAACTCTGTACAACCTTTGGTTTAATCAGTTTATCCAGGTCCCATCTCCTTAAATTCCCACCTTTTTGCAGTTTTTTCAGTTTTAATCTACAGTTCATAACCAATAGATTGTGGTCAGAGTCCACATCTGCCCCTGGAAATGTCTTACAATTTAAAACCTGGTTCCAAAATCTCTGTCTTATCATTATATAATCTTTCTGAAACCTTTTAGTATCTCCAGGGTTCTTCCATGTATACAACCTTCTTTCATGATTCTTGAACCAAGTGTTAGCTATGATTAAGTTGTGCTCTGTGCAAAATTCCAGCAGGCGCTTCTTCTTTCATTTCTAACCCGCAATCCATATTCACCTACTATGTTTCCTTCTCTCCCTTTTCCTACTACCGAATTCCAGTCACCCATGACTATTAAATTTTCGTCTCCCTTCACTATCTGAATAATTTCTTTTATTTCATCATACATTTCTTCAATTTCTGCGTCATCTGCAGACTAGTTGGCATATAAACTTGTACTACTGTAGTAGGCGTGGGCTTCGTGTCTATCTTGGCCACAATAATGCATTCACTATGCTGTTTGTAGTAGATTACCCGCATTCCTATTTTGTTTATTCATTATTAAACCTACTCCTGCTTTACCCCTATTTGACTTCGTATTTATAACCCTCTATTCGCCTGACCAAAAGTCTTGTTCCTCCTGCCACCGAACTTCACTAATTCCCACTATATCTAACTTTAACCTATCCATTTCCCTTTTTAAATTTTCTAACCTACCTGCCCGATTAAGGGATCTGACATTCCATGCTCCAATCCGTAGAACGCCAGTTTTCTTTCTCCTGATAACGACGTCCGCTTGAGTAGTCCCCGCCCAGAGATCCGAATGGGGGACTATTTTACCTCCGGAATATTTTACCCAAGAGGACGCCATCACCATTTAACCATACAGTAAAGCTGCATGCCCTCGGGAAAAATTACGGCTGTAGTTTCCCCTTGCTTTCAGCCGTTCGCAGTACCAGCACAGCAAGGCCGTTTTGGTTAGTGTTACAAGGCCAGATCAGTCAATCATCCAGACTGTTGCCTCTGCAACTACTGAAAAGGCTGCTGCCCCTCTTCAGGAACCACGCGTTTGTCTGGCCTCTCAACAGATACTCCTCCATTGTGGTTGCACCTACGGTACGGCTATCTGTATCGCTGAGGCACGCAAGCCTCCCCACCAACGGCAAGATCCATGGTTCATGGGGGGGAAACGAATCCCCCAAGCTAGGGCTGAGTCTCAACAGATCGCAGCGTGGCAACTGCTCTACCGAGTACAACATCCCGCCCGGTACTTAAGTCGTCTACAGACGATTCCGAGTCCCGACAGCGAAATATAGACACCCATGGTCGACCGGTAGGGGCAGGACGGCGCCGGGAACAGACCCCAGACAGCGCCGCCCGAGTGGGGCCCGTACGGCGCGGCGCCACGTGGGTCGACGGCGCCTAGTAGAGTCACGTATTTTCGAGCCTTTCGACCCTCGGGACTCCTTAGCGATATCGTTGCCACAATGGCTAGACGGGATTCGGCCTTAGAGGCGTTCAGGCTTAATCCCACGGATGGTAGCTTCGCACCACCGGCTGCTCGGCGAGTGCGTGAACCAAATGTCCGAATTAGCAGGTATCCCACGATTTTTTTCACCTCAGTGTATACCACTGAATGTACGTGGCAAATTATATCAATGTACAGCACATAATTTAGAGGAAATGACATACTAAACATTGAGAAGAGTGAGAAACTAGCTTTTCTTGAAAAGAAGCGCAAATTGTCCGATCTGCGCTCATGCAGATTTACTGGTGTCTTATTGGACACAGCTTCTCAACAGAGATAATGACCCCATGAAAACAGAACCATAACTTCGAACTTGATTTAGGGCACATTAAAAAGTTCTAAAAATTAAAACAAGGAAGGAAATGTTGAAGTACTATGAAATAATTGCCGTTTTTTGTATGGGAAGAAAATATTTCCAGTTACGAAAAACGAAACTCCTAGAAAGCAGACCAAGGAAATATTTTCTAGGTGTTAAAGGCTGTTCAAGTGCAGTTCAATCAAGGAAAGAGAACTGTGGTGATAATGAAATACATTTAGCGTAATGTCCAAAAGAAGGAATTACAAAAAGCGTTTGAATGCCCACTGAATCGTATGACGCTGAGCAGGACATCTGGGCATCGAAACAACTATTTAGCTTGAGCTATGAATTAAAACGATGCTAATGTCTTCCTTGCTGTATTACTACCCGTTCTTCAAAATAAATCTATCCAAATTCCAGCAAACATAGACCACAGTCAATGCGGAATGCTACATCGCAATATCTACGCATGGTATACTATACATATTAACAATTAAAGAGACTGGCGTGGTGTGGGTGACTCACTTGTACGTGGAGCCCGATTTTCTAACATATTTCATGAAAAATGACATGTAACGGTTATCATATGTAGAAGAGATTGTATCTTTGACACCAATGAACCAAAGATGTTGCCTGAGTGGCAGAATCGATTATAAGTAGGGGCACACGGAGAGCAGAAGCATTTGCTGTTGCACTCTGTTAAAGGTAGGATCTAAGACTTAAAGCTAATGGCTAGCTCTGAGAATTTAACTGTTGTGTGAGGTAAAGAAATTTTGTATATTTAGTTTTAAGAATGCAGGAACACAATGTGGATTATGCTAAATCTAACAGTATCGTCCCTTGAATGTAGGAATCAAGCGTTTTCCATCAGATTTAATGTATAAGTTGATTAGATATACCCGATTTGTAATATTTTATGTGTTTTGTAATCCTTATACAGACAAGTTAATTTTTGAATCTATTTTGCCAAAAGATGTAATACCTTTTGTCATGTAACTATCCAAGTATTGTTAACTACGTCAGTAAGTGAGAATTGTAGAACAGTTGAGAAGTTCACCGATTTTGAAGTTAGTGTAAAATGTTTCACATCATATTCTGTGAAAGAAAAACTTTATTTTGAATACAATTTTTTGAACTAAAGAATTCAGTCTTAGCATATTGCCTTATCAGTGCCTGAGCCTCTTCCTTGTTGTGTTTGTTTAAATCCAATGAGTATTTTTTAAAGGAAATGATTTTTCAATCAGAGTCAGAAAAATATTAATGTGCAAGAATCAGAAAAGTATTAATGATTGTAACAGTTTCAATGCTGGCAGCATTGCACAGCGCTGTGCCAGTATCCAAAATTATCACTGCAAAGTTATTCGTTTATCAACTAATCTACTGACATTATTTGTATGAAGCTATTGCACGGGCGGCATTGCACTTCACTGAGCCAAGATTGAATATTTTGTATGCCTGCTGTGGACAGAACAAAATACCAAGATTACATCCGTTGCGACTAAAGAGCTAAGGAAAATGTACTTCATTGTTTATTTGTACAGGGAATTTTATCAGTTTATTGCACAGGCTTAGAACTCGGTGTTCACGAAACTGAGTAAACTTCAGACAGATTAAATTCGTTACAGGCATTACTTACTGGTTTTCTGAATTAAGTGGTTTAATTTTTTTTCTTTGGACCTTTGATTGTAGCACCATACACAATCATTAACGCGGCTCCAGGGAGGTAGGGTCCCCTTCCCTATTCCTCCACTGGGGTAATCCCTGTCTGTCGCATCCACGTCACGGGAGTGGGCATCCTACACTTCAACAGGCCAAAGTGCTAGGATGGCTGAGTTCAGGCAGGGACCCAATCCTGTGGGGTATAACACGGAACCCATGCCCAGGGTTACGAGTGAAGAACTTAATGGCAGCGACGGCGGAGAAGGCAGACTTCGGAATGGCATATCTGGCAGATGAGGCTACCCTCCTTTCTGGGGTATAATGAGAAGGGAACCACTGCCTTGTGGCGGAGGAGAAACTCCAAAGGCTAAATCCTTTCATGAGTTAGGCCTAGCAAGCCAGTAGGAAAGTCTTCATATATTGCTTTCAAAACACAGATGAGCCTCGGAACGACCCACTCAGGATTTGACCCCACTGCTTCTTCAAGTACTGGTGCGAATGATGGGAGATCTGATGATATTCATCAGTACAAGAAGATGAAACCAATTGGATTAAAAAATAACCTGAATACTGGCACCCTTAATATATTAACCCTCAATGGAAAAAATGGAAGTAATGACAGATGTAGTAACAGAGATAAAGTTAGATATATTGGGATTAAGCGAAACAATGTGGAAGGGAAAAGATGAGAAGAATTTGAGAGGAGGAGGAAAACTGTACTGGTGTGGGAACAACAGGTTTGGAAGAAATGGTGTGGCAGTGATGGTGAATAAAAATGTACATAGCTGTATTGAAGGTGTGAGATATATATCAGACAGGATCATAATCTTAAACCTGAGATTCCAAAAAGAAACACTAAAAGTAATCCAGATTTATGCACCTCAAGTGGGATGTAGCGAAGTAGAGAAGATGGACTTTGAAAATGAGTTAGAAAACCATATAGAGAGTGCTAACATAGCGATGGGAGATTTTAATGCACAGGTAGGCAAAGACAGAAAGGGATTTGAGCAAGTGTTGGGATGTTTTGGATATGGTAGCAGAAATGAAGAAGGGGAAAGACTCCTGGAATTGTGCCAGAGGAATGGAATGAAAATAGCAAACAGCTGGTTTATTAAGAGAGAAAGTCATGTTATCGCCAGATACAGTTGAGATGGAAGAACCAAGTGTGTAATTGATTATATTCTAGTAGATAGGGAATGGGGAGAGAAAGTAACAAATGTGAAGGTAATTCCAAGTGTGAGTGCGGATGGAGACCATAGATTACTGGTGGGACAATGGAAAATGAATCAGCATGTGAAAAATAGAAAACAGAAGAAAGTGATGGGGATACGGGATTGGAAACTGAAGGAGAGTGAAAATGCTGAGAAGTACAGAGAATTAATCACACAAACATTTCCAAAAGATGTTTTCTGCGATGTAGAAAAAGAATGGAGTTTATCCAAAGACACTTTAGTCGAAGCAGTGCAAAAAGTGTGTGGTAGATCATCTGGAAAGGAAAAAGTAAGATAAACAAGTTGGTGGGATGATACCACAATCCAAGCAGTTAGAAGAAAAAATGGAGCATGGCGAAAGTGGTGAAAAACTTAGAATAACGAAGACCATAAAAGACATATAGAGGAAAAGGAGAAGTGCAAAGAGATAGTGGAAACAGCAAAGAAAAATGCATGGGAAGAGTTTACAAAAAAACTTGAAGAAGATGTGAAGAGCAATAAGAAAATATTCTATAAAATGATGAAAAATAAAAGGAAGGCTTCTGAAGTACCAGTAAAGATGGAAACAGAGGACGGTACTGTGATTGAAGATCCAGGGAATATAAAATATGTCTGGAAGGAACATTTTAAGAAACTGTTAAACGCTGAGGAGCAGGTACACGAGGAAACAACAAATAACGGAGAAATTGAGAGAAGTTGGGAAGCAGAATTAGGACAAATTACACTGGAAGAAATGGAAAATACTTGAGAAGAAGACGAATGGGGGGAAAGCCCCAGGACCTGATGAAGTATCAGTGGACATGATAAGAGCAGCAGGTCCAGTGGGAATGCTGTGGCTGTATAGAGTATTATCAAGTGTGTGGAGAATTTGTACAATACCTGACGATTGAAGAAGAGGAGACATTGTTCCCATCTTCAAACAAGGCAATAAAATACTTTGTAAAAACGACAGAGGAATAACCCTTATGAGTCATACAGCCAAGATTTTTGAAAGAATTTTACTAAATCGAATAAGTGAAAGGACAGAAAAGGAGCTGAGTGAATAACAGCATGGGTTTAGGAAAGGAAGAAGCACGATCGACCTGATATTTTCTATCCATCAGCTAATGGAGAAAAGCTGGGAGTATAACAAAAGGCTGATAATGGTTTTTATAGACATAGAAAAGGCATATGACTCAGTTAACAGGGAAAGACTATGGGAAGAAATGAAGAAAGATATAGAAGATGGATACATTCATGTAATAAATACAATGTACAGAGCCCACAATTGTAGAATTAGAACACCACTGGGGAGCTCTGAATACTTAGAAATAAGACAAGGATTTAAGCAAGGAAGTATTCTATCTCCTGCACTTTTTAATGTTGTGATGGAGGGAATGAATAGGGCAGTTAAAGATATAGCAAAAGAAAAAGACAAAAAGATGATTTTTGTAGATGATATGGTAATATGGGGTGATAAAGAGGTAGATGTACAGTTACAACTTGATGGGTGGAAGGAAACAATGAAAAGGTATGGATTAAAAACAAATAAAGATAAGAGTGAAGTAATGGTATTTGGAAGAGAGAAAGGGATCAACAGAAATATTACCTTGAATGGAGAACCCCTCAAAGTGGTAGAAAGTTTCACTTATTTAGGGAGTGAAATATCTAGGAATGGAAGAATAACTAACGAAATTAATAGGAGTTTACAGAAGGGAGGCAATATATACACCTGATTTGGAATAAGGAAACTTCAGAAAAAGCAAAACTCCTCAGGTATAAGAATTATTATTTCCCTATTGTCACTTATGGTGGATAAACATGGACAATGACAGAAAGGGACTGGAGCAGACTGCAAGCAGGGGAAATGAAATTTCTCAAAGCACTTAATGGAAACACAAGAATGGACAGAGTATGGAATGTAGAGATTAGAAAGGACCTTAAACAAGAAAGTATGAGAGAAGAAATTGGAAAAAAGTTACTAAGATGGTATGGGCATGTTAAGTGGATGCATGGGTAGAGATTCCCCAAAATTATTCAAGAACTAAAGGTGGATGGGAAAAGACCTAGAGGGTGCACAAGAACATGGTGGAAAACGGGAGTGAGAATATCTGTGGAAAGGAGAGGTGTGACCTGGCAGCAAGTGGAGGAAGAAATGTGGTGGGAGGACCGAGCCAAATGGGGAGGACTAGTCAGCACCCAGACCTGACAGTAGCTGGAGCGGGATCCGGATACAGATAGAATTTTTCTTTGTATTACAGTAAAACTGATTAAGCACGCCATTTCCTCAACAGCACATTACACAGTAAATTTCCGCAAGACAAACATTATGAATTGCATATCCAACAACAAATTGAATTATATTAAACAAATATAGAATGTTACACTCGTTTCTTTCTAGTTCAAAAAATTGTATTCAAAATAAAGTTTCTCCTTCAGAAAACCTGATATGAAACATTTTACGTTAACTTCAAAATCAGTGAACTTCTCAACTGTTCTACAATTCTCACTTACTGACATAGTTAACAATACTTGGATAGGCACATGATAAAAGGTCTTACATCGTTTGACAAAATGCTGCCTAAATTGAAACTGTTACAAACACTAATACTATTCTGAGTCTTGCATATTAATACTTTTCTGACTCTGATTGAAAAATCACTTCTTTTAAAAAATACTCATTGGATTTAAACAAACACAACATGGAAGAGAATGAGACACTGATAAGGCAATATGCTAAGACCAAAGTATTCAGTTGAAAAAATTGTATTCAAAATAAAGTTTCTCCTTTACAAAAATCTGATATGAAATATTTTACATTAACTTCAAAATCAGTGAACCTCTCAACAGTTCTACAATTATCTCTTACTGACATAGTTAACAGTTCTTGGATAAGTTCATGACAAAAGGTTTTACATCGTTTGACAAAATAGATTCAGAAATTAACTTGTCTGTATCAGGATTACAAAACATATAAAATATTACAAATCAGGTATTCCTAGTCAACATATACATTAAATCTGATGGCAAATGCTTGGTTCCTACATTCAAGGGACGATACTGTTAGAATTAGCATAATCCACATTGTGTTCCTGCATACTTAAAACTAAATATATCCAAATTACTTGCCTTACAAAACTGTACTATGCTGCATCCACAGGCCAACAGCTAAATTCTCACAGCTAGCCACTAGCTTTAAGTCTTACATCCTACCTTTAACAAAGTGCAACGCAAATGCTATTACACTCTGTGCGCCCCTACTTACAATCGATTCTGCCACTCAGGCAACGTCTTTGGTCCAGTGTGTCAAAGATACAATCTCTTCTACATGTGATAACCATTACATGACATTTTTCATGAAATATGTTAGAAATCTGGCTGCATGTACAAGTTGATCCCTCATGCAGTCATGCATGCTAATATAAGAAGTCAGTATCATAACCAATCTCGTAAGTAATGGTGAAAAAAATGTTTTTAGGTGTAAAACTTCTGTGACAGTCTCCCACAAACACCTCCAATTATGTGGCACAAGGTAAGACAGATTTTCCTAGAAAGGACACAACTTACACGAAATATATATTAACATCATACAATATCACAGTGAGGAATCATCAATATAATCCTCATTATTGGATTGTAGCTCAGGGTATGAACACTCATTAAACATCAATATTCCATCATTATTCCATAAAATTGGTGCAGTTCATGGCATGAACACTCATTAAATAATACCCTTATACCCAATAAAAAATACAAAAAAATTATCCTTAATCCGAAATCTTTACAGGTAATATGCCTAATTTACTTAGTCACCAAGAGGAAATTGTTTATAAAAGCCTGCCAGAAAACGGTGTGAGAAGTGTCAATGACGTTTAATTCCATATCAGTTGCTTATGTCATGCTTTATATGTACTGATTTTCCTGCTCTTTCATGTACTTCTATTTATGAGCATAATGTCTCGTTTGAATACAATGAGACTTTGGTACACTGGTTTTGCAAAATTTACAGACTGGATGAGAACATGTAATGGACATGAGGTACAGGGTACATTGATTTCTTAAATCTATGTAGGTGAAAGCAAGTAAACTGGTGACATAATCAAGTACAAGAGGTATACCGCAAATTAGAGCACAATAATTGGCATAAATGAAACTTGGCAACTTTAAAAACTACAAGGGTGATTAACTTAACAGGAAATGTAATAATAATTCATCAGACAATATCATAAATTTCAGCATAGTATCATACAAAGTAGTACATTACATGGTATCAGTAAAGACAAAATAACATCAAAAATAAATGATCATAAGATATATAGAGGCTACACACTAAAGGACACAAATTCTTATTATGAAAAAATGTTTCAGTTACACTTTGTAGCGGTCAGACTAATCAAGGGATGTGTTCCGCTGGACACAGGTCAAAATAAATGTTCTCTTTCAGTTGTTGTTTTCATGAACACCTGTATGAAAACAAAAAAAAGAGAATAAGAAATAAGCAACGCCTACACTTACAGCAAGAGAACCGACCTTCAGTAAATATGGTGCCAGGTACCAACTGTACCTTTGTACTGGAGTGAGACTATGGTGACTTGTTTAGCTGCTCTTGGACGCTGGACCAACCTACTACGGCTAATGCTCTGATGTGAAACTGCAAAGAATTGGACTTTATAATGCAGCCACGTCTACATGAATATAAGCTTCAGCCATGCAAGAACCGCTCGTTAACCATTTTCCCATTATTTTCTTGACAACTAGGGATATATTTTACTCCGAGTTTCACTAATGTTATGCATCTTCTAACAACATGATTTTAGAACAATTTGTATATGACATGACCAGACTTTATATTTACTACCTATGCACCAGAGCACCTGCTTGCTCAAGAGCTCAGTGAATTGTACTGTATTTACGATTATATTGTGATGATTATGTAATAACTATTATTCATATTGTAAATACTTATGTAAAAAATTTGCCCTATGTTTGGTGTCCATTGCACATCCAGACCATATGGTAGATTTAACAAACCCTGTTGGAGGGCTATGTGAGGGATCCACTTGTACATGGAGACCGATTTTCTAACATATTTAATGAAAAATGACATGTAATGGTTATCACATGTAGAAGAGATTGTATCTTTGACACCACTGAACCAAAGGAGTGGCCTGAGTGGCAGAATCGATTGTACGAGGGTTGAATGAAAAGTGATGCCTCTACCTTCGTTAATTGGGTTTGGATGGGAATATTTTAATAAATCAAACGCAGAAATAATCCATAGAATGTGATCTTTATTTACTAATATAAACTTTTCCTCATAATCACCAGCCAACTGGATACGTTTCTGCCAACGATGAACAAGTTTTCTGAGGCTGTCACGGAAGAAGTCGACACTCTGTTTCCGCAACTACAGTCTCAGAGTTCTCTCAACATCTTCATCAGAAGCATAATGATGTCCTCGCAGATCGTCATTCTTTATTGGGAACAGATGGAAGTCGGACGGTGCTAAATCTGGACTGTATGGAGGATGCCGTACAGTGGTGAGATTCAGTCTCTGAAGTTCTGCTGTGGTGGTACGTGAAGTGTGCATTATCATACAATAGTGTGACCCACACGTTCTTGTGAAATGCCGATTGTGCTTGCAATTTCTCTCTGAGTGATACGACGATCGTCCTGTATCAACCTGCCAACATTTTGTTTGTGAAACTCGTTGGTTTCTGTAACAGGACGGTCAACTCTTTGTTTGTGACGCAGGTCAGATATTCCCACCTCAACATCTTTAAACTTACTCGTCCAACGACGCACAGTACTCACATCAACACAATCACCATAAACTGCTCTCATTCTCTGATGAATCTCCTTTGGGGTGCCACCTTTCTGGAGTCAAGAATTCAATGACAGCACGTTGCTTAAATTGTATTGACCGAGCCAGTATGTGCCCATACCAATGCTGCCAACTGTTGAAGAGTTACGAAGGTGGAGACATTAATTTTCAGTCAACCCTCGCAAGAAGGGGTGCGTGGAGTGCAGCAGCAGTATCCGTTGCACTCTGTTAAAGGTAGGATGTAAGACTTAAAGCTAGTGGCTAGTTGTTAGCCTATGGACGCAGCATAATACAGTTTTGTGAAGTAATGAAACTTCGTGTATTTAGTTCCAAGTACGCAGGAACGCAATGTGGATTTTGATAATTCTAACAGTATTGTCCCTTGAATGTAGGAACCAAGAGTTTGCCATCAGATTTAATGTGTAAGTTGATTAGGTATACCCGATTTGTAATATTTTGTGTGTTTTGTAATCCTGATACAGACAAGTTAATTTTTGAATCTATTTTGTCAAAAGATGTAAGACCTTTTGTCATGTAACTATCCAAGTATTGTTAACCACGTCAGTAAGTGAGAATTGTAGAACAGTTGAAAAGTTCACCGATTTTGAAGTTAACGTAAAATGTTTCATATCAGATTTTTGTGAAGGAGAAACTAATTTTGAATACAGTGTTTTGTACTAAAGAATTCCGTCTTAGCATATTGCCTTATCAGTGTCTTCTCTTCCATGTTGTGTTTGTTTAAATCCAATGAGCATTTTTTAAAGGAAATGATTTTTCAATCAGACAGAAAAATATTAATGTGCAAGAATCATAAAAGTATTAATGATTGCAACAGTTTCAATGCTGGCAGCATGCATAGTGCTGTGCCAATATCCAAATTATCACTGAACATTTGCAAGGTTATTCACTTATCAACTAATCAACTGACATTATTTGTATGAGGCTATTTTAAGGCCGGCATTGCACTTCGCTGAGCCAAGATTGAATATTTTGTATGCATACTTTGGACAGAACAGAATACCAAGATCACATCCGTTGCGACTCAAGAGCTAAGGAAAATGTATTTCATTGTTTTTTGCATAGGGAATGCCGTCAGTTTATTGCACAGGGCAATAGAACTCGGTGCTCACGAAATTGGGAAAACTTCAGAGGGATTGATTTCGTCATAGGCATTACATACTGGTTTTCCAGATCGAATGGTTTAATTTTTCTTTGGATTACAGTAAAACTGATTAAGCACACTATTTGCTCAACAACACGCTACACAGTAAATTTCCGCAAGACAAATATTACGCATTGTATCTCCAATAACAAACTGAATTACATGAAACAAATAAAGAACGTTACACTACAAAAGGTGTGCTTACTTACTGAAAAAAAATTTACCTTCCTAGATCTTGAAGGGTCTATTGAACTGATATGACTTGTTGTTCGAGGGCACTGAGTATCTGAAGAACTAGTAAGATGGGCCAGACTGCTCAACCATGACCCAAAAAACCACATACTATTGCGCGATTTTTCTGTTTCTTTAAAAGTACGAGGGTCGGTCAAAAAGTATGCCTCCCATTTTTTTTCTACTTAAAGAAATTAAGTTAAGTGAAAAATTTGAATTTGGCGCCATTCCTCAAACCTTCTTCTGCAATCCACTGCAGTAGTAACTTTCTGTGTCAACAGGTGGCAGCACAGCAGAAGTTTGTAAGATGGCCGACATCGATGTTCGTTTGAGACAGCGTTGTGTGATTGAATTCTTGAATGCAGAAGGTGAAACGCCCATACGCATTCATGAAAGACTGAAGAAGGTGTATGGTGTTGTGACAGTGGATGTCAGCACTGTTAGACGATGGGTTCGTCGTTGTAAGGAAGCTGAAGGGCAAACACCGTTGACTGACGAAAAGCGGAGCGGCAGGCCGGTGAGTGCAGTGACTCCACACAACATTCAGCAAGTTGATGACATCATTCGTGGTGACCGTCGGGTGACTGCAGATGAAGTGTGTCGCATTATTTCTCTTAGTAAAGGCAGTGTGATCACGATTATTAAACAATTGGGGTACTCAAAAGTTTGTGCACGGTGGGTTCCAAGAATGTTAACCGATCAGAATAAAGAGGCAAGGAAAACAATAGCCTCCCAACACTTGCAGCGCTTCCGTTTGGAGGGAGATGAGTTTCTGAAAAAAATTGTGACCGGGGACGAAACATGGGTGCATTTTTTTGAACCCGAATCAAAGAGGCAGTCAATGGAGTGGCGTCACACAAGCTCGCCGAGGAAGAAAAAATTCAAAACTGTGCGATCGGCAGGGAAAGTTATGGCAACAGTTTTCTGGGATACAGAGGGTGTGATTCTGGTTGATTTTTTGGAGCAGGGATGCACAATAAATTCTGTTCAATACGTCACAACCCTCAACAAACTTAAAGCACGTCTTCAGCGAGTTCGCCCAACAAAATCAATGGCAGATGTTCTTCTTTTGCATGACAATGCAAGACCACACACCAGTCGTCACACCTCTGACGAGACTGTCAAAATTGGATGGGAAGTTTTGCCTCATCCCCCATACAGCCCTGACCTGGCACCATCAGACTTCCATCTGTTCGGGCCACTAAAAGAAGCTCATCGTGGGATTCATTTTGAAGATGAGGAGGCCGTCAAAACATCCGTGCGTCAATGGCTTAGGATACAGAGCTGTGATTTTTACCGTGCTGGGATACATGCCCTTGTTCAAAGATGGGCCAAAACTGTAGAGATGGGCGGAGATTACATTGAAAAATGACAAAATGATCCTCAATGTTGTGGTTTTCAACCTATGTAATTGCATTTAAATTTCCTGACAATTAAACGTAGAAAAAAAAAATAGGAGGCATTACTTTTTGACTGACCCTCGTATATCAAAGATCTGTTCTCTCCTCTTCATCACAATCATAGATATGGTCACAAGAGATCTGCAGCAAACCACACCCTGGACGATACTGTATCTGATGATGTGCTATTGGCTTCTGAAGATAAGACTGACCTGCACTGTCAAGTCCAAGCCTGGAAGAACAGCCTTGTAGAAGTAGGTCTGCGACCCAGAAAAAGACCCATTTCGTTACCACAGATCTGAATGACTCAGATACAGTCAGATACAGTGGTGTTGACTTCCCAACAACAAGGACTTTCATGAACCTTTAGTTGACAGTTGTAGTGGGCTGGGCTCAGCAGCTTTGCAAACCTATCTCAACCAATAACATCACGCGAGTTTGTAAATGTCGCTATGGCAACGCCTCAGTGTTGTCACAGCTTTGTAGAGGGCTATTGTTTTCGTCTGCAGCCGTTAGCGTCTCTCAGCTGAAAGTTGGCAACAATTTTGCGAGCTGTCAGGGATCTTCTTTCACCATCTTGACTACAGACTCGACAGTTGATGTTGATGGAAGTCTCGGTGCAGAAATCTCTAACCATCTGAGCATCAAATGGCTCAAACAGCTTTTTGTGACTGGTGTGCTCTGTGATCAGAAGATTGCAGACAGGTTCAAGTCGAAACTATATTGATCTGTAATCTGTTGAGTTGCTCTGTGTGGTGCTGAATTTTGGCCTTCACCAAAAGAAGCAGAACAACCACTTGCGGTTATGGAAGAAAGATGCTCAAGTGATCATCTGTTTTAAACAGCACGATCATGCCACAACTGATGAAGTTCGTAAATTATATGGCGTAGCTTCATTGTTAGACTAGATGAGAGAAAGCTGTCTACGGTGGTACGAGCATGTTCTTAGAGCAGATACAACCAGTAGCAAAAGTTGGTTTTAGTGTGAGAGTAAATAGTAAACTGCCATTAAGACGACGTAGGCAGCGATGGCTTGACACCCCGCGCGAAGATTTCGAAATCTCAGGCATGTACCATGATCAGGCACAAGATCGAATGAAATGGCGACAGTGAAAACAGAGGGGCACACACTTAGAAAGAAGAAGAAGGACCAAGTTACTTGAAGAGTAATGAACTGACTTCTTATTAGGACTCCAAAGGGAAAGTACAGAATTAAGTGCAAACTAAAACAGGAATGTGGAAAACAACGCAGATGAAACTCACCAAGTTTAGACGCATAAGGAAACAATTACTGCAGTATTATTGCAAAGGCAAGAATATACATTGACCTCATGATAATAATCAATAAATACTTGGAGTCACTGTGAATACACTTTTCTGGTTTCGTATACGTAACATCTGGAAATATTCTATACTGTGTAGTTGAGCATCTTGTCAGAAACTGGAAACAGTTGGAAGAATATGCAGTAACATCCAAAGTTGTCGATACTATAAATGAAAAGGACTGCGTTCTCTGTCCGTAACTGGCACAGCATGAGAATAACAACAACAAAAGAGACACTTCCTTAGTGATGTTTAATTTCTCACAAACCAGTTTTTGGTTTGTTGGCCATCGTAACCACAGATAAAGTAACGAGAGACTTACAAAGATGTTAATGATAGACCAATGAGAGTTTTTACAAAGGAAAGCGTTACATTAAAAATGGAAACAAAACCTTTATACTTTAAAAATGAGTAATGAATCTGATTTTATAGTTGTAATCTATGAAAAGTCCCCTTAGACAAATTTATTAATGACTGTGCTTAAACTGACACACAATATTTTTAACGCAACGCAATCTGACTTTCAAAAATCCCTACAAAAGAATGGCCCTGACTAACAATAATCTATACCTTTCATGAATCACTTACCTCACAAAAGTCTTCGTTACTCAAACTACTGCAATACATCGTGCGCCAGTACTGCCAACTGAATAAAAGATTCTAACTACTGAAGGCACTAACTACTGATAGGCATAGTTATCAAATGAAAGATTTTGATAGAGAACAAACAATGTATTTACCTTAATAGTGTCCAAAAGTCGTAATATATACCAGTTCATGATATCCAGTATTACGAATTTACTCTTTCTGGCGGACACACGTCAAGATCATGCGCTCTTAAAATTCTGCCATCTCTCTCCCCACGTCCACCACTGCTGGCGGCTCACCTCCAACTGTGCAACGCTACGCGCTGTTAACAGCCAACTGCCCAACACTACAATAGCAACTATTCCAACAATGCCAACCAGCCACAGACTTCACACAGCACAGCCAGTGATTTACATACAGAGCGCTAGGTGACGTTACCAACATAAAAACCTAAACAGCCTACTTACATCTTGTTCGATTAGGTATGCATAATTGGATGGAACTTCTCTCCCATCGCCCCCGGACCTAGCTGTAGGGAGGTGGCTTTCGAGCTTCAGCCACATAACTAGCACTACCGTAGGTGCAGCCACGAAAGGAAAGGTATCTGTGGAGAGGCCAGACAAACATGTGATTCCTGAAGAGGAGCAGCAGCGTTTTCAGTAGTGTTAGGGTCAAAGTCTGGATGATAGACTGATTTGATCTTGTAACGTTAGCTACTGTGGCGGTGATATACTGGTACTGCAAATGGCTGAAAGAGAAGACAAGCTACAGTAGCTATTTTTCCATAGGGCGCGCAGCTCTTCTGTATGGTTGAATGATTTGGCATCATCTTGGGTAACGATCTCTGAAGGTGAAATGGGCCCCTATTAGGATCTCCAGGCGGAGACTACTCAGGGGGATATCGTCATCAGTAAAAACAAAACTGGCATTCTAAAGGTCGGAGAGTAGACTGTCAGATCCCTTAATTTTATGGAGAGAGGAAAATTTAAATGTTATGGAAGACTAGAATTCGATAGTAGGAAAAGGAAGAGAAGGAAAAATGATTGGAGAATATGGACTGACGGTAAAGAATGAAAGAGGAACTTGCCTGTAGAATCTTGTACAGAAAATGATTCAGTCATAGCTAACAGTTTAATAATCGTGAACCATGTAAGAAGGCTAAGTAGACGAGAAGGACCTGGAGAGAGTGGACGGTTTCAGATTGATTACGCAATGGTAACACAGAGATTTTGAAACCAGGTTTTAAACTGTAAGACATTTCCAGGGGCAGACGTGGGCTCTGACCACAGTTTATTGGTTACGAACTGTAGATTAAAACTTATGAAACTGTAATAAGGTAGAAAATTAAGGAGTTAGGATGTGGATAAATCGAAAGAACCATAGATTGAGAGTTTCGCAGGGAACAACGTGTGACTAAAACAGGGGAGAAGGATACAGTAGCAGACGAGTTTTGCGAGATGATATAGTGAAAGCAGCAGGGGGTCAAAAAAGTAAAAAGGCAGAGATTCTTGGATAACGTAGGTAATGTTGAACAAATTCTGATCAGGTCGCTCCAGCCTTCTTCTTGAATTTTTCATGTAAAATTTCTGAGTGGGGTTCTGTAATTTCTCTCTGAGCGGCAGTCGCTCCTCAATATCTTGTGGAGTAATTTAGATTTCGTCCATGTCCATTCCAACTTCTTTGGACCACATACTACCCATTTTTAATTTATCAAAGTAAGCGAACAGTCTTTTTGTCAGTCTATTGGGATTCATCCTTTGGGTTTGGCGTTAGAAAGCTATTCCTCTTTTCCTAATCATATTTATAATTTTTTAATACGTTCCTAAAGTTCACTATTTTGATGTCTTCTGCACCGTGTTTGCTCTTTAAGTGGTCTCAAAATTTTCCTTAGTAGTTTTCTTTCTGTCGTTTCCAGTGCTTCTGTCATCGCCTTTTTGTTCAGAGTTAAATGTTCTGCTGCATAAAGTGCTTCTGGACGAATAGTGTGGAGTAGTGTGTAAGTTTAGAATGATGCATATTGATTTCTTATTGTATTCGTCGTTAGTGAGGTGGCATGCCACTTTTGTTTTATTAAATCTTGCTTGAATAGCTTCTTTCTACAATATTCCTCGTTCAGTTACTTCTAGATATTCAAACTTGTTAGTTTTCCCAATTTTTCCATATCTAGTTTTCATTATGTTTAGAGCAGCCTAAATTTTTGTAATAATTTGGTTATCTTAAAGGAGGTTTAAAACCTGTTTCTTCAGCTTGATCTTTCGGCAAATCTATTTGGCTAGTGACTGTTTCCGTTGAATCTGACAAAATAGCTAGATCGTCCCCAAACTCTAAACAGTCAATTTGTAGGATGTCTCTTTTGTAATAATCCAAGTCCCTCACTGATTTGGCTTCGTTCAACTGACATTCTGCATTACCTTGTTACTTTTTCTAGAGCACAATTAAAGAGCAGGGAGGAGAGACCATCTCCCCGTCTCACTCCGGTTTTGGTGTCAAAATTTCTAGAAATTTTGCTTTAGAGTTCGTGTCGGTCAGTGTTTGCTTCATTAAAGCCCTGATTTTACTAGACTAGAGTATCCGATTATTTCAAACAATAACATCCTGTCAACTAAGTCATAGGCTTTCCGGGATGACTGAAGAATGGAATACAACCCGTCGGCTTTGACCAATGACGTCAGAAGTTACCAAAGATGATGTATTGCACAGATTTAACAGAAAAGACGAGTATTAAGAAACAAATGAATGTAGGACAGTGGAAACAAGTAGTAGACATATGGCACGTACATTCATATTTCGAACATAATTTAAGTATTTCGCTTCTTTGAGTCCTAGTATCGTATTCTTCAGTCGACCTGACTTGTCTATTCCTATGAATATGGAAGACGTGAAGCAGTGTTCCCCAACTGCACTAAGGAATACATATTTTACAGCTGTCGCTTTTTTTCACCTTTTCTAGTACTAATATTACTACGATATTTTTCAGTCGATGCTAGAACTATCGAAGGTGAAAAGACCGACATATGAAAAATTTGTATTCCGTACTTCCGTTGACCTATATAGGTCAACTGAAGAGTAGGACAGAACACTAGCAAAGACGAAAAAAGTGGCATACTTAACATTGGAATCCTGTAGCACAGTTGAACTACGAAGGTAGTATCCTGTTCTTCATTTGACCTGTATAGGTCAACTGCAGTACAGGATACAAATCTTACGTATGTCGCAATGTTTCGCCTTCACCAGCACTAGCATTTTATTCTTCAATTAACCTGTATAGGTCAACTGACGTACGTGATACAAATTTTACTGTTGTAGGTTTTTTCACCATCGCTAGTACTGCTATGATAATTTTCAGTCGATACTACTAGTATCGAAGGTGAAAAAAAAAAAAAAATTCGTATCCCATACTTCAGTTGACCTATATAGGTCAACTGAAGTATGGGATTCTTGTAGTAGCGCAGACGAAAGAAGAAACACCTGTAAATTTGTATCCTGTACTTCAGTTGATCTACGTAGGTGGCCTGAAGAATAGGATACTAGCGCTAGCGAAAGCGGAAAAGTCGACATACGTTAAATTTGTATCCCTTACTGCAGTTAACCTATTCAGATCAACTGAAGTTTGGGATAGAACTCATATATGTCAACTGAGGTATTCCATGCTAACGTTGCGCTGTGGCCGAGCGGTTCTAGGCGCTTCAGTCCAGAACCGCACTGTTGCTACGGTCGCAGGATCGAATCCTGCCTCGGGCTTGGATATGTGTGATGTCCTTAGGTTAGTTAGGTGTAAGTGGTTCTAAGTCTCGGGGACTGATGACCTCAGATGTTAAGTCCCATAGTGCTTAGAGCCATTTGAACCATGCTAACGTTACTTCTGTCACTTTTTCCTTTTCCTTTCTTTTTTGCACCAACATCCCAGTCTTCAGTTGAGCTGTTAAATCTATACCTACAAACTAAAATCAAAAAGCAAAAACTGTCCAGAACTAAAAAATTCTTCCAAAATATCTCAAACTCACTAAGAATGCAATAAGTACCGAATGAATTGGAACAAATTATTTAAATTAATCCAAGCGCCAAAAATCGTACGCCTTGTGTAGCCCTCTCTTTTAAAAACACTTTCATTTATCTCAATTTACAATGATGACGTCTCGCCACAGAAGGTAACTGATTCATTATCTATGCCTCGGAAATAAACACATTAATGTCCATGAGTAAACTATGACGTCATTGGTCGAAGCCGACGGGTTTTAGCCCTTTCTTTAGTTGTCCCGGCTTTCCTGAAGTAAGCCGGCCGGAGTGGCTGTGCGGTTCTAGGCGCTACAGTCTGGAACCGAGCGACCGCTGCGGTCGCAGGTTCGAATCCTGCCTCGGGCACAGATGTGTGTGATGTCCTTAGGTTAGTTAGGTTTAATTGGTTCTTAAGTTCTAGGTGACTGACGACCTCAGAAGTTAAGTCGCACAGTGCTCAGAGCCATTTGAACCATTTTCCTGAAGTAAACAAAAGTGATTACGAAATTTTTAGATACATTATTAGTGGAAATATGCCCTGGACATGATCCATTCTTTCTAAAACGTTTTTTTTTTCAGGCAACTGCCATTTTCAAAGGCAACTACACAGCTCTTTTCATTTGTCGAGCACGGACTGGTCCGTTTCCTCGGAAATCATTACGTTCCAGCTATTATTTGTCAGTGGCTGCGCAACCCAACTCACACAGTCGAGGTAAGAAGGACGCCGTTCCACACGGAGGCGCGCCTAATCAGCCGAGACGCTGACGGCTTCGTTTCACTGGACGGCGAACGGAAAGCAGGTACACACGGTGGGGGAGGCGGCGTCATTGGCACAGATACTCCACGCGTAGCGCTTTACGGGAGCCACAGTGCGCTGTGGGCGACCTGGAGTCTGGACGCTCAGTTTGTGGCTCTGCGGAAAGCAGCCGGCACTGCCATGGAGACGTACGCGGGCCGCGTCGCACTGGTAACGGGCGCCAGCTCCGGCATAGGAGCCGCCGTCGTGCAGGCGCTGCTCAGGAAAGGACTCACCGTCGTGGGGTTGGCCAGGAGGGTCGACAGAATCAAGGTACGCCGGCGGCACTGCCATCAGCCCACCTTCGCTTATTGCCATTCGGCAATCCACAGTCTGCACATACATTTCAACTCGCGCTTTTCTCACGTGACCCCCTGAAAATAATCGATAAGGCAGTATTTCCTGACTTCTAAAAAGCATTGGATCCAGTATATCGACTATGCTTATTATATAAATTACTACCCTTTCAGGTAACAAGCAAAATTTATGACTGAATTAGGAGTTAATTCTAGTGCAGGCTCGTCCGAACTGTGCCCCTGGGGCGCTAGCGCCGGCGATCGCCCGCGGTCAGCGCCCCGGGCGAATTCGTATATTGCTGCAGAGGCCGAGCTGTGCCGCTTAGCTGGCCGTGCGGACCGCCCGAGCGCCAGCCGATAGAAATATTTGTTCGCCCTTTTTCCCTTCGGGCAGAGGACGTCTCACAAGTGCTTCAACTAGAGCTGATTGACCTACAGTGCCATATCCGCCTGAAGGACCGCTTTCTTATATGTAAAACTTTGGATGACTTTTACAGCTTTCTTCCACGAGAGAAATATCCTCTTTTGCACAAGCACGCGGCCAAAGTTCTCTCAATGTTTGGTTCCACGTATATTTGTGAGCGCTTTTTCTCTCTTTTAAAGCTTGCTAAAACTAAGAACCGTTCATTCCTTGGCGATAAAAATTTGACCAATTCTTTGAGGTTAGCAGTCTCACGGAATATTGTACCAAGCCTAGACAAAATCGTTTCCTCGAAAAAGAAAAACGTGTAAAATGGTAATTGTCTTCTTTAACAATGCTGACTGTAAGAATTAACTAGCTTTATAACCTTAATTCTATTTTAATAAGTTTTCAAACTTGGTCAGATAAAATTAATACGTACAAAACAGAAAACTAAGGATCCGATTTCTAAACTCTGAAAAGGGATACAAAAAATTGTAGCACGAAGTATAATAAAAAATACTTACTTGTAACTACTAACAGTAAGAATGAGACTCTATATCCCGTACGTAAAATTATTTCTAAAGTACAGGGTGATTCAAAAAGAATACCACAACTTTAAAAATGTGTATTTCATGAAAGAAACATAATATAACCTTCTGTTATACATCATTACAAAGAGTATTTAAAAAGGTTTTTTTCACTCAAAAACAAGTTCGGAGATGTTCAATACGGCCCCCTCCAGACACTCGAGCAATATCAACCCGATACTCCAACTCGTTCCACACTCTCTGTAGCATATCAGGCGTAACAGTTTGGATAGCTGGTGTTATTTCTCGTTTCAAATCATCAATGGTGGCTGGGAGAGGTGGCCGAAACACCATATCCTTAACATACCCCCATAAGAAAAAATCGCAGGGGGTAAGATCAGGGCTTCTTGGAGGCCAGTGATGAAGTGTTCCGTCACGGGCTGCCTGGCGGCCGATCCATCGCCTCGGGTAGTTGACGTTCAGGTAGTTACGGACAGATAAGTGTCAATGTGGTGGCGCTCCATCCTGCTGAAATATGAATTGTTGTGCTTCTTGTTCGAGCTGAGGGAACAGCCAATTCTCTAACATCTGTAGATACTGTAGTGCTACATTTTCATCACTCGTTCTCGGCCGTCCAGAACTTTTCCCTTTGCACAAACACCCATTCTCTGTAAACTGTTTATACCAACGTTTAATACACCACCTATCAGGAGGTTTAACACCATACTTCGTTCGAAATGCACGCTGAACAACTGTCGTCGATTCACTTCTGCCGTACTCAATAACACAAAAAGCTTTCTGTTGAGCGGTCGACATCTTAGCATCAACTGACGCTGACGCCTAGTCAACAGCGCCTCAAGCGAACAAATGTACAACTAAATGAAACTTTATAGCTCCCTTAATTCGCCGACAGATAGTGCTTAGCTCTGCCTTTTGTCGTTGCAGAGTTTTAAATTCCTAAAGTTGTGGTATTCTTTTTGAATCACCCTGTATAATATTTTGTTTACGTTAGATCTGACCGCGGGACAGTCCAGCGCAGAGCATTGGTGTGCGGTCTCACTCGCTCCGCAGCTGTCTCTCTCGCTCCTATGGCGATACTAGCGACACACGGTCGCGGACGGGGCGCTGAACTACGCTGTCTTGCGCCCGCGGGGCGCAATTCTTGGATGAGCCTGTTCTAGTGTATGATACCACCCGTCGACTTTGACCAATGACGTAATATGTGATGTTATTTTGTTTGTGCCGCAGATTACTGTCGATGAACGTTAAACGATTTCTCTGGATTTCCTCGTTACGCACGTACATTACAAATTCTATTTGTTTTCAAAAATGGCTCTGAGCACTATGGGACTTAACATCTATGGTCATCAGTCCCCTACAACTTAGAACTACTTAAACCTGACTAACCTAAGGACATCACACAACACCCAGTCATCAGGAGGCAGAGAAAATCCCTGACCCCGCCGGGAATCGAACCCGGGAACCCGGGCGTGTTTTGTTTTCATCTCGCAATTTATTTTAGGCATCTTCTGCTAATGAAAGTAGTCGTGATTTATAAGGTCTTGATTTCTCACGCTGTTCTTTATGGATGAGTCAGCTGTTTTTACTGCGAAAATTCTGCTTCAGAAAATGCGTGAGGGTAACTCAACTATAAAATTTTTGCAACCATTGGGCGTCATTGCTGAATTTTGCAAGTGCAGTGTCTGTGGAAATTGTATGGTTTTGACGAAGGTTGCGTTATCACGAACTTCCGACGAATACATGTGGAGGTGCAGAAAAAATAACATATGGAGATCCATGCGTAGGGGGGCGTGGTTCGAAAGATCAAAGCTCAATTTAGAAGTAATTGTCATGCTAATCTACTCTGTAGTCGACTGGTTCACATTTTGTAGAGAAGTCTGTGGGGAACTTATGAAGTATAGGGGGTCAATGGGGGATCCAGGGGTTATAGTTGAAGTAGATGAGTCACATTTTGGAAAGAGAAAGTACGAAATGGGGCACGAGGTTGTTGGGCTATGGGTTTTTGGAGTAGTAGTTTCTGGAGTAGATTGTGCTGATGTATTTAGGGTTGTACCAAATCGAACAAAGAAAGTCTTTACATCTTTAATAGAATAATATGTGGAAGAAGGTTTTGTAGTCATGTCGGATGGGTTTGCTTCGTACAGGAGGTTATCATCATTTGGTCGTGAATCACAATATTCAGTTTAAAGATTATAAGATGGGGGCATGTACTAATAATATCGAGGGGTATTGGAGGGCCGTAAACTCTGTTGTCGGGCGGGGAAAGAGAAGAATTTTAGTGTTGCAAGGCCATTAAGATGAATACCGTTGGAGGAAGAGTATTCCTAAAGGTTATTGTTTATTTCTTGCATTTATGAAAGTAGTCAGCAAAACGTACAAGCCTCATTTTGTTAGTTAGGTGTTGGTGGGTCTGATACTTTTTTCTTGTTTTACCTTGCGTTTTTCTATATTACTGTATTGTGCGAGTGCTACTTTTTTGGTTTCTCTGGAGGGAGGTTTTGCTGTCATTGTAACATTTTCTGGTTACAATTGTGGGCCGAGGGGTATTGCTGTGTCTTTGCCGGAAGGTTTATGTGATTGACTCGTGGTTTCATTTCTTTTATTATTTTAAAATTTTGCATCTGATTGAGGGCGGGTGGTAGGAAAGAACTGATTTAGGTGGTACCTCCTTCTTGCCTGGCAGTTTGTGTTTCTTATTATTTTTTTCATTAGTTATTCTGGATTTTGCTTCTTCCGTTCCAGTTTGACCTTCTAACATTATTATTTCTTGTTATGTCCTTATTTCGTTCTTGTCAGCCTCGATCCTTGACTCCTTTTGAAGTTCATATGCGGTAAGTTTCTTTTTATGTAACCATTTTTATGTTTTCCTTTTCGATGTTTCTGCTACAGTTCTCTTATTTTTACTGTCACCCCTGGTGTATCGTTTTTACCGAGTGTTACTTGGAGCTACTGTAGATGGTGTGACTTTCGTGTAGTTGCAAGGTTTGATCATTTTTGTGTTTTATTTCTTTGCATGTGCAGTAATGTGTGTAAAGATTTTCGTTTTTTGAAAGTCTAGTACTATTCTGTAGCTCACTAACAAGATCATTTTTATGCAAGTTTCTGATATGTTATAAGATTTTTGCGCAACAAACAGTAATATTGGAATCTCTGATTAGAAATGACCTCCTACATAGATTGCTTTTAGTTACCGATTCCAGCTATTCGACGGTTCATTATTTAGATCGTTTTTGCAGTACATATGGAAAATATAATATAACATAATATATGCACTCGTAATTGCTCTCGTGATCTTATTTATGTCAGTCATCTTCAACTCGTTTAAGTAAAATTCGCGCGTAAATAATAGTCGCGTTAAATGTATTATTTTATGGCATGCTACATTCGTTTGTTTTCGAGTATGATCCGTTCCATTCACAGATCGTCAATTGCAGCATCTTTGCCTCACGTATGACGTCATTGGTCAAAGCCGACGGGTGGTATCGGACACTAGAATTTATCCGAATTAAGGCTTCCTTGGGAGGGAGGACTCAAAATGTTATAGTGGATGTAGCGTCATCGACGGATGTAGAATTAACGTCACTTGTGCGTAGGGAAATTTGTTGGGACCCTTGACGTTCATGTTGGGCATTGCTTACCAAAGACTGTCTGAGAGAACAGACGCCACATACGACACTGAAGTCGGTACTCTCGCTCAGCTGCAGTCATGGGCTCCGCATATCGTCCCGTATTGTCCGGCTCTAGGGACTGAGCGGCCGTGTGCGTCCTGTTGCCTCCGACCGAGCAGCAGCGACTGCTTCCTCTATAGGGCTCGACGCAACCCCGGAATGGTGCCTTGTCGACCGTGGCTCAATATACTTCCGCCCCCCAAACTCCTCAATAGGTCATGCAGTACATCGGCGACACGGGCTTTTCAATTGCGTCATCTGGTCAGACTCTGTTAGTGCTCTTCACAGACTCTGCGTACTGTACACCGTCCATCCCTTAGGTCAATAGGTCTAGGAAAGCTGCCACTTGCTCACGCTTGAGGAAGACACTGTGATGTTTATGTGGGTTCCTGGTCATGTCGGTCTGACAGAAAACGACGCTGGTGATGCTGCTGCCAAGGCTGCAATCCTCGTACCTCAGCCCGCTAGCTCTTACATTCTCTCCGATGATCTCCGTGTTGTCGTCTATCATAAGTTGGTGTCACTTTGGTATGACCATTGATCTTCCCTTCGAGGGGACAAGCTCCGGGTTATTAAGCCTCTCCCAGCGTCTTGGACGACCTCCTCTCTGCCCTCTCGCCTCGAGGAGATCAATTTAACTAGGTTGCGTATCAGGCACTGTCTTTTTAGCCATCACCATTTGTTAAGTGGTGCTCCCCCACCACTTTGTGCACACTGCGCTAAACTTTTGAAGGTCCGCCATTTCCTGACGGAATGCCCTTTTTTTAACAGCTTACTTTTTCGTTTGTGTTAGCAGTCTGAGTTATCGGACGTTTTAGAGAACGTCGCGCGGGCTGTTGACCGCGTTTTACTTTTTATTCATCGTAGCAGTATGGTGCAGGTCATCTAATTTGTAGTTCTGGACCTCCGTTTCGCTGTGGCGTATTTTATAGACCTTTCTCCAAGTCCCTGTTTTTAACTGTCTTCTCTTCCGTCTATTGGGATTGACCTGTAGTCGTTTTTAACTCCTATCTTTGTCTTCGTGTTCTACAGTTTTGACATGGGCGCGTAAGGTCCTAGTGGTTTTTGAGCCCTAAAACTAAACAACCGCAATGGGCAGGAGTTCCCTGAGGAGAACTCAAAAGTATATTAGGTTCGCCACCTGACAATGAAGTTACAGTTATGAAAATCACTGATAAATGAGCGGTTCTGGTACGTATACTATTTAAGAACATTGCTGAAAGGCCAGTTTTTTTTTCAGAACCGTCTTAACTCAAAATAAGTGGCGATGACGTTGAAAACACTTCAAAATGTACTACGTAGCATATGAAGTAGCAGCCAAGAGCACCTTCCTTCAGTGAATTAGTGTCATTCATATGATGTGAAATGTGATGTTCTCCATAGAGGAACACAGAAAACTAACATTACTTGACATTCAGGACATTAATAAACTCCAATCAAGGAATCCTGACCTGGTCCTTAACGAATAAACACAGTTCTATTACTCACGCGTGTTAGAGTCGCAGCAGCCAGTTATTATTTTTCTCACCAGTAGATAATAACCTTGTTATAACTGTTCCACGCCCACATTGCACAGACTTTTTTCTCGTCCATTCCAGCCCCCGCCCCCTCTGTTTCTGTCTGTTCATCACATCACCAGTTTGTCCATATGACGTAGTAGCCTGATGTCCATTACTCACTTGTACAACATTTTTGACTTGTACATTCACATAGTTTTAATATTTGAATATACTGTAATACACGACTTATTTGTTCAGAGTTTCTTTAGGTATTACATTATGCTTGTCTTTAGTATCTATATATTCATACAATGCCACATATCTTTCTACAACACTTCTTGTGCAGCTACGAATTTTAGTTGAAGTTGTGTGGACTTTAGTATTAAGTTATCTGACGATAGCCTACGAAGCCTAAAGCCGTTCATAAAACCGTTAAATAAATAACTGTGGAAGATTAATACTGTGCGTTAAAACTATTAATAACAGTTCTCCAACTGCATCAGAAAATACCATGCATTTCCTAAAGATAGTACGAGGAAAACTAGCTGCAACATACATTTAGTACATCCCACAATTAGAAAGAAAAAGAAAAAAAAAAAAACAGGCAAACGGATCCTCACCTTGTTACCATAGGTCGAATACCAAATCAGCCAGCAGTTCAGTGCAGAAGCTAGGTAATATTTTACAAACATTATGAAACCAAACGATAGTATTAAAATGCATGTATCTGCAGCAATTCAACTAGCTTATCCAGCAGACAGAAACAACCAACTTCAAGGTTTGACTAAACTGTCTCTGTAGGTACAGGGGATGAGTTTCAGTGGGTCTCAAAATTTTCTTCAGATGCTTACCAGTACACTATATATACCTTAACGAACAATGGTTCAGCCTGAATGAAATCATGTTTTACCACAGAACACAAGCGAGGCCACACAAAGTAATGCGTGTAGACGTGTCTATTTTCCTAAGAATATACAAGAGTCACTCCAAAAGAAATTCACACTATTTTTTTTAAAATCCATCTTTTATTCTACATGTTTGAAAGTTTTACAGTGTGTAGATACATCCTTTAGGAACAATATTTTCATTTTTCCACATAATTTCCATCCATCTCAACTGCCTTACGCCAGTTTGGAACCAGCGCCTGTATAGCCGCACAGTAAAATTCTGGACCAACCTGTTGGAGCCCCTGTTTGTCAGTGTGCACAAGGGAGTCATCATCTTGAAATCTTGTTCCACGAAGAGAGTCTTTCAGTTTCCCAAAGAGATGATAGTCACATGGAGCCAGGTCATGACTGTAAGGTGGGTGTTTCAGTGTTGTCCATCCGAGTTTTGTGATCGCTTCCATGGTTTTTTGGCTGACATGTGGCCGTGCATTGTCGTGCAACAGCAAAACATCCTGCTTCTGCCAGTGTGGTCGAACACGACTCAGTCGAGCTTGAAGTTTCTTCAGTGTCGTCACATATGCATTAGAATTTATGGTGGTTCCACTTGGCATGATATCCACAAGCAAGAGTCCTTCGGAATCTAAAAACACCGTAGCCATAGCTTTTCCAGCAGAAGGTGTGGTTTTGAATTTTTTTTTCTTGAGTGAATTTGCATGATGCCACTCCATTGGTTGCCTCTTGGTCTCTGGTGAAAAATGATGGAGCCATGCTTCATCACTTGTCACAATTCTTCCAATAAATTCATCTCCACCATTCTCGTACTGTTCCAAAAGATCGCTGCATACCGTTTTTCTTGTTTCTTTGTGAGTCACTGTCAATATTCTGGGAACCCACCTGACACAAACCTTTTTTAACGCCAACACTTTCAGTATTCTGCAAACACTTCCTTTCCCTGTCCCAACGTAGCGTGACAATTCGTTCACTGTGATGCGTCTGTGATCAGTCACCAATTCTTTAACTCTCTGTACATTGTCTGGAGTGTGTGCAGTACGAGGCCTGCCGCTGCGAGGACAATCCTCAATACTGCCGTGCCCTCTTTCATCACGTAGCCTGATTGCCCACCGAGTAACTGTACTGCGATCGACAGCAGCATCTCCATACACCTTTTTCAACCTCTTGTGGATGTTTGCCACTGTCTCGTTTCCACAGCACAGGAATTCTATGACAGCACGTTCCTTCTGACGAAAGTCAAGTGTAGCAGCCAATTTGAAGACATTCTGTGACGGGGTCACGCACGGGAACAGGTTGAACTAAGTTTGAAAACGAGCGGGAAGGATGTATCTACACACTGTAAAACTTTCACACATGCTGAATGAAAACTGTATTTTTACAAAAATAGTGGGCATTTCTTTTGGAGTGACCCACGTAGCTTTAAAATTAATTGACATTCATGCCACACACACTCTTTCACTCATAAGACTGAATAGTCTAAAGCTTGGTTCTTGATAAATGGACAAAAAATTCTCCTGGTTTTACTGTGCTTGACTAGCAAGGTGACTGGAGTTAGAAACCTGATAATCTGGACTGGCCCAGCAAAACTGGGTAGCAACTTCCTCATTAGTTAGTGCCTCCCCGTTACTCACCTAGTCCTAGTCACCCAGTTTGAAGCTTGTCGGCCGTCTCACTCTGTTATATTTGCATATTTCTCTCTCGTGGCTTAACGTTAAATTACCTCTTGCTCACTTCCAATTTTCGCGAATTTGCGCTGCATCGATTTTCCAGGGAAAAGTTGATTGATCAACCATAAATTTGCTAACAATGAATTGGCTTATAGCGGCCATAAGGATAGGGGGAGTTTGCTTTTGGTTTCTTGTATTGAGGTAGTTAAGACGAAAGCCAACGGATGAAGGGACTGGTTCCACAGGAAACGATCTTGGTGGTGGTAGGTACAAGGGCGAAGCGGAAATTGCGCTTAATCCGCTCTGTGAACACAAAAGGAGGAATAATATGGTGTCGTAGCAGTATGTGCAATAGCACTTTCAACACAGAAATCTCAAGATATGTGTCATGTGCTATGACATCGTCAGAGTCTATGTACTGACGGTGACCAAAGGTACCAAACAAGGACTGCAGACAAAGAATGGACCCTTGCATGGTAGCACTACCCGTCGGAAACAACCAACAAAAGCGGGCAAAGGCATCTACACACACAAGTATGATCGTATTTCCGTCTCGAGACCGTGAAAGCTGGCCTCTATAACCTACCTGCAGTCTCTCTAAGTGTGATAACACAACTTCTGAAGCTAATACTCCCTTCTGGTACTCGTTGTTGGATTACTAATTGCACAGACGTTACAAGTCTGGATCAACTCCTTGATCTCCTTACCAATTCCATCTCAGATAAAAG
Organism: Schistocerca americana; assembly: GCF_021461395.2. Taxonomy (NCBI): domain Eukaryota; kingdom Metazoa; phylum Arthropoda; class Insecta; order Orthoptera; family Acrididae; genus Schistocerca; species Schistocerca americana. The sequence continues at coordinate 900,485,987 of NC_060120.1, read as the reverse complement.
TCTCCCACACATTCAGATGGGTTTTAAATAAATAACTACCTACTGTTGACTCATAGTAATATTTGCATATAATGGATACTAATTATGAGGTCAAAACTGCTTTATTCCAAATACTCCCTCTCACTGGACAAGGGCTTAACTTTTGCTCCAGTCTTGGGTTCCCTTTAATTCCCCTTAATTTGATATTAGAGTCTTCGTTTACAGCAGTATCTTTAAACGACACAGGAAGATGTGTGAGTATTGCAATAATGTATTTAGGTTGCCGCTGATGATTTCTTTTAGATGTCTACTCACCACTTTGTTCGCTATCATCATCCCCAAATGTACATCTAAGACTGTCACCAATAACATTATCAGGTGGAGATCTTGATTGCTCGTCTGGCAATGTACTCTATTCACCTCGGTCTTCTCAACACCCAATTGAGGGTCTGCTTATCCGTTTCAAGAGTAAATGGGCGATGCTCCAAATATATACGAAACTTCTGAAGGGTGGAAAGCACCGCCTAAGCTTTCAGTCCGTAAACTGCTTCTTACATTGACAGTGCATGAGAGAGATACCCTACCAGGTGTCTCTCATGGGTGTTTCTGTAAAGTAACAGCTGCTACACCCTACATAGAGGAGCCGATTCGAGCTACAAATTCCTTTAAAAAGTGAGGAGTTACCAGTAGGGGTGCTGTTGTTAAACGGTCTTAAGGCCCTCAGATAGTGACTTGCTGCGAAGGACTATATACAAATTTCCTTACTTTGTTTCTTAATTCATTCAAGGGACCTACAGTTTGTACAAAGCTGGGCATTAACTTCTGAAAAAGAATAGTAATCAGTCCAATGAACCTTCGCATGGCTTTGGAATTCTTAGGTGGTGGACAGATCTAAATAGCCTTAGTGCCGCTCTGATCAACACTAATACGTTTGGGAGAAACTATATATCCCAAAATGACATTTGCAACTGAGTAAATTTTACCTTAAAGTATAAACTGAATCTTCCGTCGGTTCTTGGTAGAACAACATTCCTTGCCGTTGGTGGGGAGGCTTGCGTGCCTCAGCGATACAGATAGCCGTACCGTCGGTGCAACCACAATGGAGGGGTATCTGTTGAGAGGCCAGACAAACGTGCGGTTCCTGAAGAGGGGCAGTATCCTTTTCAGTAGTTAGAGGGGCAACAGTCTGGATGATTGACTGATCTGGCCTTGTAACCAAAACGGCCTTGCTGTGCTGGTACTGCGAACGGCTGAAAGCAAGGGGAAACTACAGCCGTAATTTTTCCCGAGGGCATGCAGCTTTACTGTATGGTTAATTGATTATGGCGTCCTCTAGGGTAAAATAAAATATTCTGGAGGTAAAATAGTCCCCTATTCGGATCTCAGGGAGGGGACTACTCAAGAGGACGTTGTTATCAGAAGAAAGAAAACTGGCGTTCTACGGATCGGAGCGTGGAAAGTCAGATCCCTTAATCGGGCAGGTAGGTTGGAATATTTAAAAAGGGAAATGGATAGGTTAAAGTTAGATATAGTGGGAATTAGTGAAGTTCAGTGGCAGGAGGAGCAAGACTTTTGCTCAGATGAATACAGGAGTATAAATACAAAATCAAATAGGGGTAATGCAGGAGTAGGTTTAATAATGAATAAAAAAATAGGAGTGCGGGTAAGCTACTACAAACAGCATAGTGAACGCATTATTGTGGCCAAGATAAACACGAAGCCCAGGCCTGCTGCAGTAGTACAAGTTTATACGCCAACTAGCAGTGCAGATGACGAAGAAATTGATGAAATGTATGATGAGATAAAAGAAATTATTCAGTTAGTGAAGGGAGACGAAAATTTAATAGTCATGGGTTACTGGAATTCGATAGTAGGAAAAGGGAGAGAAGGAAACGTAGTAGGTTAATATGGACTGGGGGTAAGAAATGGAAGAGGAAGCCACCTGGTAGAATTTTGCCCAGAGCATAACTTAATCATAGCTAACACTTGGTTCAAGAATCATGAAAGAAGGGTGTATACATGGAAGAAGCCTGGAGATACTAGAGGGTATCAGATAGATTATATAATGGTAAGACAGAGATTTAGGAACTAGGTTTTAAACTGTAAGACATTTCCTGGGGCAGACGTGGACTCTGACCACAATCTATTGGTTATGAACTGTAGATTAAAACTGCAGAAGCTGCAAAAAGGTGGGAATTTAAGGAGATGTGACCTAGATAAACTGACTAAACCAGAGGTTGTACAGAGTTTCAGGGAGAGCATAAGGGAACAATTGACAGGAGTGAGGGGAAAGAAATACAATAGAAGAAGAACGGGTAACTTTGAGGGACGAAGTAGTGAAGGCAGCAGAGGGTCAAGTATGTAAAAAGACGAGGGCTAGTAGAAACCCTTGGGTAACAGAAGAAATATTGAATTTAATTGATGAAAGGAGAAAATATAAAAATGCAGTAAATGAAGCAGGCGAAAAGGAATACAAACGCCTCAAAATTGAAATCGACAGAAAGTGCAAAATGGCTAAGCAGGGGTGGCTAGAGGATAAATGTAAGGATGTAGAGGCGTATATCACTAGGGGTAAGATAGATACTGCCTACAGGAAAATGAAAGAGATCTTTGGGGAAAAACGAACCACTTGCATGAATATCAAGAGCTCGGATGGAAATCCAGTTCTAAGCAAAGAAGGGAAAGCAGAAAGGTGGAAGGAGTAATAGAGGGTCTATACAAGGACGATGTACTTGAGGACGATATTATGGAAATGGAAGAGGATGTAGATGAGGATGAAATGGGAGATATGATACTGCGTGAAGAGTTTGACAGAGCACTGAAAGACCTGGGTGGAAACAAGGCCCCGGGAGTAGACAACATTCCATTGGTATTACAGACAGCCTTGGGAGAGCCAGTCCTGACACAACTCTACTATCTGGTGAACAAGATGTATGAGACAGGCGAAATAGCCTCAGTCTTCAAGAAGAATATAACAATTCCAAACGCAAATTCAGGTGTTGACAGATTTGAAAATTACCGAACTATCAGTTTATTAAGCCACAGCTGCAAAATACTAACGCGGATTCTTTACAGACGAATAGAAAAACTGGTAGAAGCCGACCTCGCGAAAGATCAGTTTGGATTCCGTAGAAATATTGGAACACGTGAGGCAATTCTGACCCTACGAATTATCTTAGAAAATAGATTAAGGAAAGGCAAACCTACGATTCTAGCATTTGTAGACTTAGAGGTAGCTTTTGACAATACTGACTTGAATACTCTCTTTCAAATTCTGAAGGTGGCAGGGGTAAAATTCAGGGAGCGAAAGGCTATTTACAATTTGTACAGAAACCAGATGGCAGTTATAAGAGTCGAGGGACATAAAAGGGAAGCAATGGTTGGGAAGGGAGTGAGACAGGGTTGTAGCCTCTCCCCGAGGTTATTCAATTTGTATATTGAGCAAGCAGTAAAGGAAACAAAAGAAAAATTCGGAGTAGGTATTAAAATCCATGGAGAAGAAATTAAAAACTTTGAGGTTCGCCAGTGACATTGTAATTCTGTCAGAGACAGCAAAGGGCATGGAAGAGCAGTTGAACGGAATTGACAGTGTCTTGAAAGGAGGATACAAGATGAACATCAACAAGAGCAAAACGAGGATAATGGAATGTTGTCGAATTAAGTCTGGTGATGCTGAGGGAATTAGATTAGGAAATGAGACACTTAAAGTAGTAAAGAAGTTTTGCTATTTGTGGAGCAAAATAACTGACGATGGTCGAAGTAGAGAGGATATAAAACGTAAACTGGCAATGGCAAGGAAACCGTTTCTGAAGAAGAGAAATTTGTTAACATCGAGTATAGATTTAAGTGTCGGGAAGTCGTTTCTGAAAGTATGTGTATGGAGTGTAGCCATGTATGAAAGTGAAACATGGACGATAAATAGTTTGGAAAAGAAGAGAATACAAGCTTTCGAAATGTGGTGCTACTGAAGAATGCTGAAGATTAGATGGGTAGATCACATAACTAATGAAGAGGAATTGAATAGAATTCGGGAGAAGGGTAGTTTGTGGCACAACTTGACTAGAAGAAGGGATCGGTTGGTAGGACATGTTCTGAGGCATCAAGGGATCACCAATTTAGTATTGGAGTTCAGCGTGGCGGGTAAAAATCGTAGAGGGAGACCAAGAGATGAATACACTAAGCAAATTCAGAAGCATGTAGGTTGCGGTGGGTATTGGGAGATGAAGAAGCTTGCACAGGATAGAGTAGCATGGAGAGCTGCATCAAACCAGTCTCAGGACTGAAGAACACAACAACAACAATAACAACAACCGATTTTACTGTGCATTTGTACTTCATTCTAGATGTGTAACTTCTTTTCCAGTGTCGTTTACAAACATTGTAGTTTCTTTGGTCACAATAAATAAATGTCTGAAGATGGCCTTATAAGTTGAAAATCGGTTAACACAATAAAATTAATGTTGCAGAACTAAAGCAAACGAGCACTTTTCATTTATTATTTACCTTATAAAGCTAAACTCTGAGCCCTTCCGGTGCAAGACCTGCTCAACACGCCGAAAATGCTCAGAGAAATTTTCGATGAAGCTAACCAAGTCATCTAGAGAGTGAGAGAACTTAAATTTGAAATCTGAGAAAAATGCTGACAAATAGGATAAGACCACCTTTTCGGTTGAGAGCTCAAACGAAACCCAATTAAATTTATGCAGATCCCAGTTGGTAACAAATGCTGTAATTGCCTTGGAATCTTCGGACAAGGGAATTTGTTAATAGGCCTGGTTGAGATCCAGAGTGGTGAAGTATTTAGCCCTGCAAAACCAATGGATTCTAAACTTATCTTATTTTCAGTGTCTCTTTGACAGGCCGAATTTCTCCATTTCCTTTGAAACCAAAAATATGAGTGGAGAATATGGAGAGCAGGAAGGTCTAACAATTCTGTCCCGAAATATTTCATCAATGACCAACTAGAGTTATTTCATGCTTGAAGGTAACGGTGGTATCGTTATTGTCTCAGCAGCTCAGTTCAGCTCAGCTCAGTCTTCTACTCACCAAATTTAGCAACCTCTAATTCATTAGTAGACACATCAAGCATCCAGCAACTTCCAAGACAATCTCTGGTTCTACAGCTTAACCACGAATTTCCGTAACAAGTTCAATTTACCAGTTGACCATCCTGTAAACCCTGAGTTTGGCGCACTAAGGAATGGTACCGATATGTTGCACAAAAACTGACGGAATTTATTGAGAGACTATACTGTGTCACCCTTGCTGTGGTAACATTGGGTATTAAATGACCTGTACATTTAGAGCATTGCAGCTTAATAGAACTGATGCCTTTCAAGCCACAGTTTTCAGCTTGCTTCTGTAAATCAACCAAGAACCACGGCTGGTGCTGCAACTATGCTACTAGCCTCTTGTAGCAAGCCAAGTAAACGATTTTATAGCTTAACAAACACACGTATGTTGCCCATCAACAACTCCCCGATCAATCTGGCTACAATACTCAGTTTCTCTTTGCAGGGTTAGCATTGCTGTACCTGTTTCGTTAGGAGAACAAATAAAGCCTCTGTCAGCTGTAACAAAATTTGCCAGAACCTCTCTGGTTACGACAATCAGATGCGAGGTTCCTCGTTTTGGGTGCTCAGTGCAACAGTTGTCGTTCAGACTTGCCCTGTTGTTAAGACAAAGGTGCCGTATCTGGCCGAGAGCACGAGTAATGTTTAACGGTAGTGTCAGTGTAGGGACTGTCGTCCCAGAATGACTCATTTCAGAATGCAAGTTGTTATTAGACTCTCGTGGCATGATTTCATTATTCTGATTTGCTACCTCTCGTTTACAAAGGTTGTTGGATCTTAGGCTGTTGTACTTTTTCAACTTCATCCACCACTAATTAAGGGTTATTAATTAGTCATCAAGTCATCGTCAAAAAGGAGAAGTATTATTATCAGTTAAGTGGGACTAGGAAGGAGGAGGTGGTCTCACATTTTGTAACAGTTTCTGAGCACTTTGCTTCTGATTTCTTTCTTATATTTTGAGCACACACTTAATCATTGCATTCAGAGAGAACAGAAGTTTGTTCTTGTAACCTGTCTACTTGTTGACTCACTTGATTCCTCCCTTTGGTGCTCTGAAAATAATGCAAGATATTCACAAAATGGGTTATTTAGGTCCTCAAATGAATTATTTGCCTATAAAAGAATTGAACAACAGACTTTATTTCACTTAATGGTTCTCACTCTTCTCATTGAGACGCACTGATGGTATGACAATAGGGCGGTGCAATATTTTTCAACATTTGTACCGGGTTGGTTACAGTTCCAAAGGCTCAAAGTTCCTAATTCTAAGCTTGTATTCTACTTCGTCCTTTCTCAAGTCAGTCACTCCAGATAACCTCTTGTCACACATCCTGAAATAACCTAATTTCAATCGTATGTGTATTTCAAAATTATCTAGATACAATTTGATTACTAACTGATAATAACCCACATAACCTGAAGTAATCACACTCTGCTACCGTTGTGTAGCAGAGTGACATGTGAATGGAAGGGCTGGGTTGATTATGTGTGCTATCCTTCACAATATTTATTTAAAAAGAAGCTTTCTGCAATAATTATCAAGCGCCATGGCTCAATAAAAACACGGTAAATCAGGTGTTACTGTCAATTGCAAAAATTCAAAAAGTACAGAAAAGTCGAGATTCATAAGCTGTTCATTCAGATATTTCTTCATATTACAACCGACATGCATTAGCATGCTTTTAACCAACTTACACTGACTTACAGGTTCACGTGCTATTCTTTGATCGTTGCTGAAGTGCAGCCATGTTCAAAATATTGAAGTTCCTGCCTTTCAAGATATCTAGGACTGTTTCTAAATATATGGATATCAAATTGAAAATAGTAAAAATAGGTTTCTTGCCCTTCTGAAAAAGACATTTAAATCTGTTGAAAATGGTGAGTTGTCTTTTCACCAGTTAACATAGAGGTTGCAATTGGCGAAACAAGGTACAGCAATCAGCCACAGTTGGTGTTTTTTGTAGCAAATCTAGATTTCAGTCACTAATTGACCGTCTTCAGTGCTGGATGTAATACAGGAACCAATTAGAATACAATCGCATACATGTTAATGCCAAAGTATAATGGTATAAATTTCAAGGGGATGGTACATATCAGCAAATAGAGTCAATACATTTCAACCATTATTTGGCATAGTCGTTTTAGAATTATGCATGTCAATATTTCAAATTCTACTCAGGCTGAGGCTGCTGTTTACAGTTATCTTACTGCTTGCCTCAGTGCATCTTGTATGTGACTATGGTGCCCTCTACACATGCGTGATATTGCAGTACTGCACTATATATATGTAGTTGGTTATTTATATTATCACAAGAATGATAGTTTTAAGGAAATACATTTTTTATCGATATACAATGGAAGTGACTACAATGAAGAGTGATGTTAAAGCACTAAAAATTATTGGCAATCAAAGTGGTAGTAATATGAACTACTTCATTTAGATGGCCATTTATATGAATGTAATTACTATTCCTATTGTGTTAATAGAGCACATTGTGTATACACGTACCTAGAAACATGGAACAGGGTTTCTGTTAAATTGAACAACTGCAGATAAAAGAGGATTATGCGTATATTAAAACCGCTATTTTACATACACCATTATGTATATCTAATGGTGCTAATGTGAACTAGTCATCCACTTAGTTATTGTAATTTCCATAATTACGCATCGCTACCAGTACTAAAACTAACACAAGATACAAACAGATCTTTATTTAAAGAACATTTCCAGTTTAATAAATAACGGAACAAAATTAAACTAAAATTGATTAGTGAGAGCAGTGACAGCTAGTTGCTGAGTTATTCACGAGCTTGTATGGTATAAGCTTATATGGTATATAGTATATAAGCTTATATGGTATATGGTATAAGAGTTAATATTTAGGGTGCAAGTCGTTATGATACTAACTGATGTTAAATATAGTAAATCCTTAGATAAATCACTTAAATGAGTCTATATTCAATTACAGAAGCTCGCAGAGGAAGTGTACTCTTAAACAGTGCTGGAGGCGGATAGCTATAAACATGTCATTAATGGCGACTCCGTGCGTCTATGGCGTATGGGCCACGTGTGAAATCTGAGGGGCTTCAAAAGTGTTGCCTGTCCTGCTGTCGCCTAGGAATTGGTAAATGGATGTCTCATTTTTAAAGTGCTCAGAGAAAAACATGCGGGTGGCCTGAGGGTGTTATCGATCTCTGGGTGCTAGAGAGACCCTTTGCCATTTTATTCACGTACGTGTCAATGTTGCACTCCCCTTGCAGCGGCACAGGAAGGAGTGTTAAAGGAAGCATGAGAAAGCATAAACACGTATTCTGCTTCGGGTATAGTTCCCTAGTGATTCCATCCTGTATACCAGAGAAAAATTGCTATTACGCTACACTAAAAAGGACTGAGATCACGTTCAATGTGTCTGCATCTCAGTGATGTTCATAGAGAATGTTTGAATCGTCCGGGGAATGTCAGTAACGTCAAAGATCGTCAAGGACACCGTCATGTTGCACATCGCATTTCAAATTGTCGTTTTCGACAACGAAATGTATGAAACTGAACGTTCAAGGGAAGGGGTGGTTTCATTCACACCCTTCATGACACCTCCTGAGGCCTTTTCGTATAGACTCTGAACGGCGGTGTGACTTAAATGTTTTCCACAGCCATCCATAAGAAAACCACCTGATTTCAACGCTGGGCTTCATTTTTCTGACCTCTGTCACAGAGGCGTCAAGAAAAGAGGGTACAATTGGGGGGGGGGGGCGGGGGGTGAAGAACTTTGCTACGTGTGACACGTGTGCAACGGCGTTGGGCAGAATTGTGGTAAAATTTGATGCACAACCCGCCTTACATCTCACATGAAGTTCTGAGCTCTGACCTTTTTTTTGCGTTTGTCGACACCTTGCTTTAGAAGCGTCGCTAACCCCCGGCGTGATTCGAATGGCCCCAGGACGTCCCGAATGGCAGTAATGAAACGACCGATCAGTGTCCACAGGGAACCCGTTCGGGGGTGGCGCCTGACTGAACTAAGAGTGCGGAAAGAATCAAATAGACAACTTTTCCTTTATCGTACATTGAGGAAATGAATACCGATCTTGTCACGCATATAACTTGATAATGTATTGGTAGCAGATCTGTGTCAACACCGTGTGTTCTTAGCACACTGCCGATGCGATAAGTGACTCTTTTTACGAAAGGGTGTAAACTTTCCTTTTATTTTGTTCTTTATCAATAGCAGCTGTAGATGTAAGGGTACAAAGAAAAGCCGACAGAACTACAGGACACAAACTTTACTAAAATCCCACTCACTTGGGTAGATACCTTCACAAAAATGCCATTCACCATCTCAAGCAGAAAAGAGGAGGATCAAAACGTTGGGGGACCGGACCAAAAGAATCAGTGAACCACAGTACTTGGAGGATGGGCTCGATCATTTGAGCTACTTCTAGAAGAAACGGCTACTCTGACAGTGGGATAAATGGGGCCGCACATCATAAAAGATCTGGAGCTTCTAGTGAAAAAGAACCAACTAACTAAACAGAAAGTTTTCCTTCCATTCGTAATAGCTGTCACTGATAGGATCGGCAGAGTACTGAGGAGACACAGTATTGACACAGTGTTTAACCAACAAGAAAAGTGTGCAAATATCTAAACACCAGAAAGGACATACAGCCTCCGCTTGCCACAGCAAGGATATAAAAAATTTCTTGCAGATGCAGAAACATTAACACCCGACTTAAGGAACACAAGAGCAATTGTCGTTTGGGTAGCACAGATAAATCGGTAGCAGCAGATCATGCACAGTCTCAAGGGACCCGCAAAATTCGTTTATACGAAACTATGATATTATCCAGATTCTATCATTACTTTGCAAAATCATAAAAACAGCTTTGACAGAAAAGGACTGGAATTAGACCAGTTGTAGGCTTTAGCGCTAAATAAAGCAAAGAGCGCAAACTGTCCCCCCCCCCTCCCCTCTACGAACTCCATAACATACATTGGCGCGACTCCGCTATCTTAGGCAGCGGTCTGATAACGTCGCTAAACAACCATTGCATGGATAGGTATAAATAATTCAGCTTTCTGAACTTATGTAAGTGTGAAACTGCTATCCGAGTCGTTGACGATGTCTCGATACCTGGGAGACGAAACATCAGGGAGAGCAATATGCCTTGGAGCACGGGTTAGTGCTCATAAAACAAAATTCTCCAAGGGCACAGAGGAAGTCATACTGCTGTTTGTCCCATCACTGGCAGTTAAGAATGATTGTTTTTGCAGAGTGTTGTTTGTTTGTTTTTGTTTTATTTGGCCTCCAGAGCTTGTATTCCACTCAGCTATCGAAAACCGTGGAGGTATAACAAGGGGAGTTGGCGCTAGAGGCTTACGTTGTACATTTCTTTGAAGCTTGTGCCGCCATGTTAGATGTGCCAAATTATTAGCAGACTACTGTTAACGATTGCTTCTTGTTCTTAATTTGAGCCGTGTACATGCAACAGTTGTTTTAAGTAGTAAATGTTATACTACTTTCGTAAATAACACAATGTCAGGTAAACATTTTAGACGCTTGTCTGGTCTTAAATGCATATATGATTCAGTAATACGACACATTCGACCTCGTTAATGTAACTTTCGTTTTGTTATAATTTTCGAATGAGCAAGGAGAGAAATATGTGATTTGAAAGCGCTGCATTCATAATCCAGTGTCTTCCTTAATATGGACTGACGAAGCTGATGTTCGGTCTCTGACCTCTTCCCGAAAATCCTGAGAACATATTTTGCTATGTGTGGTTGGTTTCCGATCTCTCCTTCTTAAAGCGTTCATTCAGAGAACTTTACGAGCTGGGCTGTTAGGAAAGCTAAAGTACAATATGAGAAATGAAACCATTGCAGTAAAAGTAAACAGCGCAACCAAAACTCATGTACAAAAGCAATATAGATAAATGAAGATGTGAGTGCTATTAAAATCTACAGACTTTTCCCTGTATTCTTAATGAAATTATTAATCACTTTATAAAGGTTAACGTCTTTAGTAACCAAAAGGGAAGCCCACAGATTTGTCTGCTGGATTGTGTTTTGACCTCAACACAGTACATGCAAAACAAACATAAACTGGAAAGTCATTGTCAGACCGAAACGTATTTACTGACCAGAATGAATACTGAAAAAAACATATGTAAATTAGTGTAACTTTGTAAGTGTAGACAGTTGGTAACACATGTTCATTTTCTTGTTATTAGATAATTTTCCATGTGCAAGATACGTAACTAACATAAAAGAGTTTCTATTTGAAACATTTTTCATCTCATGATCCACAGTGAGAAGAAAAATACTTCAGAATCTATCAAAGTAGTGTAGCGGGCCGAATGCTATGCTATAACACATGTGAGCACAAATTAGTTCCAGAAAAATGGCCGTCGAGATGGCTGAATGCAGAGAGTATCGTAAACATTCTTTTTATTTCAAACCAGGCACTGGAATTGAAGGATGCTCCTGGCAAACTATACGCAGTCGAAGGAGACGTGACGAAAGAGGAGAGCATCACGTCCGCCTTCAAGTGGATCAGCGACAACCTCGATGGGGTCGACGTCCTCGTCAACAATGCTGGAGTCTATCACGACGGTGACTTAACCTGTAAGTTGATGTTCGTTTTATTTCCAGTCACCATTCTTACGGTACTGGAGACAAATCTTCAGTACCTTTTAGCGCCAGTTGGTCCAAGAAAAATGTATCGTGGTGTTAGTTTCATACTAAATGAGTTGGAGAAATCACAGTTCTGGTCATGTTTTAATTTATCAGAACGTAACTGGTTTCGAATTTTGCAGACAACATGGAATCTGCAAGAGGAAAATAAAAACAGAGGTATTTCAAAATCTGTGAAGTAGAAACAGGAATCTGTAACATCTACATAGTAAGAAGTAAGCTAATTACCCTTAAAAAAGAAGCTACACAGAGCAATCATAGATTCAAGTGATATGTGATACCTAAATAACGGGTAAGAGGCACTGGTGGAAGAACAGTGACTGACGTTTAATAAGCAATTATTCACTAACAGCCAGTTCTATTAACTTCACTGGCTGTAGATCAGTTTTGAAGTAATTCAGAAGATGTACCTACTTCACAAACTCGCTATCTTGTGTAACAGTGAAATTGGACAAAATGAATGAGGGTCATTGCTGGTCTAAATCAGTACGGTACACATTTGAGAACCCTGTTAAAAACATGATGACACGATTGTCACATTTCGAGCATTACTTTAATCATACGTAATAGATATACATTATTTATTCTTGACAGTTCCGTGTTGTAAACATAGAAGAAAATATGCAGAAGAAAGAGATATCTTCAAACTTTAACCGTGCAGAAAAAATATTTATTACTGTAAATCGTCTTGGGGTAATATAAAGAAATAATTGAAGGAAACAAAAGACTGATGTGGTAAGTATGGCTAACAATGAAAAAACATGGAAAGAAGTCTTCGTTGATTTTAATTAACGAAATGTGGGAACAAATTGTGACTAGAAACATTTAAAAATGTTTCGTCAAAAACAAAAAGACCCAGAAGATATTCACACATGACAAGGTATAGTTTTAAGATGCACTTTACAACACAGAATTCGTCCTTCAGCAGCTGACACATATGGGCACTTCACATGATGCAGTACATGGTGCAGTCAATTTGACTTCAACAACCTTGATTGAAAGTTAGTCGTAGTACATTCGTCATTTGATCTGGTCCAATGCAAAATTCTGGTGCACTGACTTCTATCAAAGTTAAACAACGGAGTTAACTACAGTTAAATTTGACTGTGGCTCACGCCTGGTTTCCTCGAGATGGTGGCCCGTTTCTATGTGCTGAGACAGACTCTGGGCATTGTCTACCTTATCCTACGTAGAAAGTTTATTAATTTCTGAATCAGACTTACCGGGAGTAGAATTAAATTGTGTCTTCACATGTAACCACATTGCCTTGAGAGGTGGCATGAGCCCCCTCTCATATTTCTATCTTACGATTCTCCTCTCTAATTGCATGCGGTGGAAAGTTGCTATTCCTTCACACGCGGACTTCCCACGCAGCGTCTCTCGTCACCCAGGTGGTCCGGTGACAGGCGGGCACTTCTGATCTCGAGAAGGTTAAGCTGACGTGTGTGAGGCAGTCGAGTGAATGCTTTCCAGACGCCGACATTGTCAAGAGACACGCCCGCTGGGGCCTGAAGTAGCGGCTGGGCTAGAGGTTCCGTTACTTCGCAGAAACTTGGCGAAAACACTTTCTGGCGGGCTACCAGCGAGGCGTGGGAATGACTAGTGTACCCAGGCAGTTGTGGCGGGAAAATTCCCGCGCTTTCTGCAAAATAGTAACTGTGATTGGCTTGCTCAGGGCATAGCTCCGTGACGTAGCCAAATCAGTGCAGAAATTGGCGTCAAGAATCTCCATTGGTGGAATGGTAGTGCTCCGGCAATGGGGTGGAATTTTCCGCCGGTTTTCGAGTTGCTGATTGGAACGTTTAACCACGGCCACTGTCGTGGGGGCGGGAATGTTCTGTGTTCGGCCTGTACGGGTGCTCTTGTGGAGAGTCGGCTCTCGCCTTTCGGTCGAGGACGTCGAAGCAACCAGCCATCACCTACAGTACGCCAGATCGTGTTCTGGCAGTTAAGAAGACAGTTTGGTAACGTATGTCCACAGCACCGGCAGATAGGGATTTTCCTAGGTGATAATCAGAACTCAGCAGAGCGCGCCTGTTCGTCTTTTTCTAACTTTGTTCTGTCTTGAGTACCAGCAATTAATGTTGGGTTAGTTGTGTGTCTCTCTTATGATTTGAGTAGCAAGGAATTGGCTCCACATACCACTTCGTCTTAAACCTCACAATGTATACTCCTGGAAATTGAAATAAGAACACCGTGAATTCATTGTCCCAGGAAGGGGAAACTTTGTTGACACATTCCTGGGGTCAGATACATCACATGATCACACTGACAGAACCACAGGCACATAGACACTGGCAACAGAGCATGAACAATGTCGGCACTAGTACAGTGTATATCCACCTTTCGCAGCAATGCAGGCTGCTATTCTCCCATGGAGACGATCGTAGAGATGCTGGATGTAGTCCTGTGGAACGGCTTGCCATGCCGTTTCCACCTGGCGCCTCAGTTGGACCAGCGTTCGTGCTGGACGTGCAGACCGCGTGAGACGACGCTTCATCCAGTCCCAAACATGCTCAATGGGGGACAGATCCGGAGATCTTGCTGGCCAGGGTAGTTGACTTACATCTTCTAGAGCACGTTGGGTGGCACGGGATACATGCGGATGTGCATTGTCCTGTTGGAACAGCAAGTTCCCTTGCCGGTCTAGGAATGGTAGAACGATGGGTTCGATGACGGTTTGGATGTACCGTGCACTATTCAGTGTCCCCTCGACGATCACCAGTGGTGTACGGCCAGTGTAGGAGATCGCTCCCCACACCATGATACCGGGTGTTGGCCCTGTGTGCCTCGGTCGTATGCAGTCCTGATTGTGGCGCTCACCTGCACGGCGCCAAACATGCGTACGACCATCATTGGCACCAAGGCAGAAGCGACTCTCATCGCTGAAGACGACACGTCTCCATTCGTCCCTCCATTCACGCCTGTCGCGACACCACTGGAGGCGGGCTGCACGATGTTGGGGCGTGAGCGGAAGACGGCCTAACGGTGTGCGGGACCGTAGCCCAGCTTCATGGAGACGGTTGCGAATGGTCCTCGCCGATACCCCAAGAGCAACAGTGTCCCTAATTTCTACATCTACATCTACATCTACATTGATACTCCGCAAGCCACCCAACGGTGTGTGGCGGAGGGCACTTTACGTGCCACTGTCATTACCTCCCTTTCCTGTTCCAGTCGCGTATGGTTCGCGGGAAGAACGACTGTCTGAAAGCCTCCGTGCGCGCTCTAATCTCTCTAATTTTACATTCGTGATCTCCTCGGGAAGTATAAGTAGGGGGAAGCAATATATTCGATACCTCATCCAGAAACGCACCCTCTCGAAACCTGGCGAGCAAGCTACACCGCGATGCAGAGCGCCTCTCTTGCAGAGTCTGCCACTTGAGTTTATTAAACATCTCCGTAACGCTATCACGGTTACCAAATAACCCAGTGACGAAACGCGCCGCTCTTCTTTGGATCTTCTCTATCTCCTCCGTCAACCCGACCTGGTACGGATCCCACACTGATGAGCAATACTCAAGTATAGGTCGAACGAGTGTTTTGTAAGCCACCTCCTTTGTTGATGGACTACATTTTCTAAGCACTCTCCCAATGAATCTCAACCTGGTACCCGCCTTACCAACAATTAGTTTTATATGATCATTCCACTTCAAATCGTTCCGTACGCATACTCCCAGATATTTTACAGAAGTAACTGCTACCAGTGTTTGTTCCGCTATCATATAATCATACAATAAAGGATCCTTCTTTCTATGTATTCGCAATACATTACATTTGTCTATGTTAAGGGTCAGTTGCCACTCCCTGCACCAAGTGCCTATCCGCTGCAGATCTTCCTGCATTTCGCTACAATTTTCTAATGCAGCAACTTCTCTGTATACTACAGCATCATCCGCGAAAAGCCGCATGGAACTTCCGACACTATCTACTGCTGGGAAGTGGCGGTGCGGTCCCCTACGGCACTGCGTAGGATCCTACGGTCTTGGCGTGCATCCGTGCGTCGCTGCGGTCCGGTCCCAGGTCGACGGGCACGTGCACCTTCCGCCGACCACTGGCGACAACATCGATGTACTGTGGAGACCTCATGCCCCACGTGTTGAGCAATTCGGCGGTACGTCCACCCGGCCTCCCGCATGCCCACTATACGCCCTCGCTCAAAGTCCGTCAACTGCACATACGGTTCACGTCCACGCTGTCGCGGCTTGCTACCAGTGTTAAAGACTGCGATGGAGCTCCGTATGCCACGGCAAACTGGCTGACACTGACGGCGGGGGTGCACAAATGCTGCGCAGCTAGCGCCATTCGACGGCCAACACCGCGGTTCCATGTGTGTCCGCTGTGCCGTGCGTGTGATCATTGCTTGTACAGCCCTCTCGCAGTGTCCGGAGCAAGTATGGTGGGTCTGACACACTGGTGTCAATGTGTTCTTTTTTCCATTTCTAGGAGTGTAGTTTAGGGACAACTTCACCTTTACAGTGTTTGTATGAGTATCCAATTTGAGCCAGTTTGATGTATTGTAAATGTTTCATGTGTTTTGGTTTAGTATTTTGTGTTTAGTCTTAATAAATCATATTGTTATTTTGGACAGAACTTTCATTCTGTTAATCGGTAGAGCAAACCTATCATTCCTCACTATGTTAATGAAACCTTCGTTTATTTAACTTATTTATCAAATTAAATTATTGCAGGTGCCAAACTCTTTTCCACTCCACTTGCAGGGCTGATTACAGTCAGTTCGCGTATATTTTTTAATCCTTGTGCAACAGCAAAAGTCGGAGTTAGAATAAGGCGGGGGTTTAGAGCATCATTTACATATGTAGATTCTAAAATTTAGTGTTAAATACACTGCTAGCCCCGGCACCTCGCAGCCTGTTTTACTCTAACAAGAGGATCACACCACAATCAGATTTTTGTAATTTTTTGTATTTATAGTACGTAACGTTCTTGTCACAAATATACCTCTCCCAAAGCATTTCAAAGCAGTCCTCAAAAATTCTTGAAATAATAAAGTTCTAAGTTTTCCGACCATATTTAATATGCTAAAATAAGATTGATTTACTTTCGACAAGCAGTGTGTCTCTATGGTGGCATCATTGCTCGCTGTGTGGGGTTCTGGCTTTGATTCTGGTAGACTCAAGTTTTTAAGCAAAGGTGCATGTTCTAGGAGCGTTCCCTTTGTACTTTCTCAACTTCATCCACCACTAATTAAGGGTTATTAATTAATAATCAAGTCATCGTTTGCTTTTTGATCTATCTATAGTAGTGGAGAAGTTACACACCATTAACCTCTTCTGAAATGCCCCGGCTCTTTCTCCCTGTGCTGAACGCAGCCGATGGGAACGGAAATGTGCCAATGGCGAGTTGGGAATACAGTGCACCTTCAAGTGCGGTCATTGGCGTCTCAGGGGAGATGTGGGGTGCGGAGGCGATGCTTGGCAACTTTGTTTTCGTGTACGGGCCTTATGTGTGTAAACAACCTTTGAGCCGCAGAGACAAGATCCGAATTCTCCCAAAGACAAGCGCAATGTCAGATCTTCGAAAAAAGCAGGATTCTGGCACTTCCTTACCTGTTCAAGAGTAGCCGCAAACGAAGTAAATACTTACTGTGCACTGGGTTCGTTATTTCGGCATGTGCTGTAGTGAATTTTGAGGCTCAAGTAATAAGTGGATACGTGAAATAAAGAATTAAGTACTTGTTTTGCAAATCAAAGCCGGCCGCGGTGGTCTAGCGGTTCTAGGCGCTCAGTCCGGAACCGCGCGACTGCTACGGTCGCAGGTTCGAATCTTGCCTCGGGCATGGATGTGTGTGATGTCCTTAGGTTAGTTAGGTTTAAGTAGTTCTAAGTTCTAGGGGACTGATGACCACAGATGTTAAGTCCCATAGTGCTCAGTGCCATTTGAACCATTTTTGCAAATCAAACTGCCTTTTCCTGCTGCTAGAATTAAGTAATTTCCTTGCTATCTGAAAGCTTAGCTATAGTAAGTAGGTTCATCGTTAGTGGAAGACCAGTTGAAAGATTTTGGGACTTCATACCACCAAAAAAGTATAATACCTAGTCTTTGGCAATGTACATCATAGAACAGATGAATCACCATTTGGAGAATTGTCCACACAAACTGATAGCACAAATATATGATGGTGCAGCAGTCATGAGTGGCTCATCAAGTGGGGCGTAGGCTACCGCTAAGGAAAAATTTTCCAGTACTTCACAAATTCATTGCTATGCACACCAGTAATACTCATGTCACTGCAGCACATAGTCGTAATAACACCGAAACGTATACACAGATTAAAGTATTACTGGTGTTCATCTTAATTTTCGAATGAGCAAGGAGAGAAATATGTGATTTGAAAGCGCTGCATTCATAATCCAGTGTCTTCCTTAATATGGACTGACGAAGCTGATGTTCGGTCTCTGACCTCTTCCCGAAAATCCTGAGGACATATTTTGCTATGTGTGGTTGGTTTCCGATCTCTCCTTGCTATGCACACCAGTAATACTTTAATCTGTGTATACGTTTCGGTGTTATTACGACTATGTGCTGCAGTGACATGAGTGAGCTATCTTTTTATATCATGATCTACAAAAACTTGAGCAGTGAGCTAATTCAGTCTCCTTTTTAAATGTATTTCTTTGTGTGTAAGGTACACCACCTTCATTTTTGGTCGCAAGCCGCTGCTGATGCATACGTATATACGAGGGTTGAACTTTAATAGTGGTAACTATTTATTTACAGCTCGTACAAAGTAGATATGTGTTTCAAAGTTTTACTGACCTTCAAAGCAGTCACCAGCATTGTGTATAATCCGTTGTCAGCGGTGTGGAAGTCGTAGGGTACTATTAGCAGTGCCAGTTGTGTTGACAGTTCGAGCGGCATGGACTACTGCCCGACGAATTTGTAGCAGTTTTGAAGCGAATGACGTCCTTCAGTTTAGAAATCGAGTTGAACTTACGAGGGATTAAGTCAGGTGAATGCAGTAGGTGGTATGGCACTCAGTAGCCCCATCAGTCAAACAAACCAGTAATAGGTTCCACTGTACTTGCTTGAGCATTGTCCTGCAAAATGATGGTCAGGACCTGCAGAAAGTGTCATCACTTCCGTCTCTAAGCTGGTCTTAGGTTGTGTTCCAAAAATGAAGAGCATAGAGAAGAAGTGATGACACTTCCTGCAGGACCTGACCATCGTTTTGCAGGACAATGCTCAAGCACGTACAGTGCAAGCTGTTACTGATTTGACTTAACCCCTCGTGAGTTCAACTCGATTTCTAAACTGAAGGAAACGCCTCACGGCAATCACTAAGAACTGCAACAAATTAGTCGGACAATAGACCGCGCCGCTCGAACTGTCAACACAACTGACACTGCTAAGAGTATCCACCCACATCGCTGGCAACGGGTTATACGCAATGCTGGTGACTACATTGAAGGTCAGTAAAACTTTGAAACACGTATCTACGAGGGTCACTCCAAAAGAAATGCACACTATTTTTGTAAAAATCCAGTTTTCATTCTGCGTGTGTGAAAGTTTTACAGTGTGTAGATACATCCTTCCCGCTTGTTTTCAAATTTAGTTCAACCTGTTCCCGTGAGTGGCGCCGTCACAGCATGTCTTCAAGATGGCTGCTACACTTGACGTTCGTCAGAAGCAACGTGCTGTCATAGAATTCCTGTGCTGTGAAAACGAGACAGTGGGAAACATCCACAAGAAGTTGAAAAAGGTGTAAGGAGATGCTGCTGTCGATCGCAATACAGTTAGCCGATGGGCAAGCAGGTTACGTGATGAAAGGGGGCACGGCAATATTGAGGATTGTCCTCGCAGCGGCAGACCTCATACTGCACACACTCCAGACAATGTACAGAGAGTTAACGAATTGGTGACTGCTGACAGAGGCATCACAGTGAACGAATTGTCAGGCTACATTGAGATAGGAGAAGGGAAGGAAGTGTTTGCAGAATACTGAAAGAGTTGGCATTAAAAAAGGTTTGTGGCAGGTGGGTTCCCAGGATGTTGACAGTGGCTCACAAAGAAACAAGAACTCAGATGGACAACACTGAAAAACCTGCCTTACAGTCCTGACCCAGCTCCATGTGACTATCATCTCTTTGGGAAACTGAAAGACTTTCTTTGTGGAACAAGGTTTGAAGATGATGACTCCCTGCCAAACAGTGGCTCCAACAGGTTGGTCCAGAATTTTACCGTGCGGGCATACAGGCTCTGGTTCCAAGTTGACGTAAGGCAGTTGAGAGGGATGGAATTTATGTGGAGAAATGAAAATATTGTTGCTAAAGGATGTATCTACACACTGTAAAACTTTCAGACATGTAGAATAAAATATGGAGTTTAAAAAAATAGTGTGCATTTCTTTTGGAGTGACCCTCGTATTTTGTACGAGCTTTAAATAAATAGTTGCCACTATTAAAGTTCCAATCCTCGTATTACAGATCTACGACCGCCGATTTAGGCTGTTTTCTGAATGGACGAAAGTTCATGCTTATTGTTGGAAGAGTTATCACCAATAATTGACCTACACATACGTACTGTTTTGGTTCGGCAATACGCCAGTAGTTGTCATAGCAGTTTACGTGTCATATGGGCGCTTGGTACTTATATTCCACGCCTCCTAAGAACAGTGACTTGCAAAGATCTTAATAAGAACTGCATAGTTACTGCTATTCAAGCCTGGAGAGTGTTTTTGTAAGAGATATTCAGTTATTATTGGCTGCTGTGGAATTCCACGTACTTCTTGTTCACTGGAAATGGTATGAATTTCCCTTTCTTACGCTGGCTTTAAACTTCTTCACATAATTATGAGTATTCAGAGAATTCTTGTCGGAGAAAGTATTACGCCCACTAATTACTTGCATTGCCGATGATTTCGTTGCCCTAACCTTACTGGTCGAAAAAATTATTTCAGCCAGTCGTATAGGATTACCATAGTCAGAGATTTACTTGCCGTTTTTGTATGTCAACAACAATATTTTTATTATTTATTCCCTATTTCTTCTGACTGCAGCAGTTCTCTTGTAGTGTCAGTAGGTGGTGCACTGACCACAACAGTTTAATTTAACTTTATCTGGCGCAATTTTGCTAGTTAAAGATGAGCCCAGTTCGTGGCGACATTATCTGTGATAAAATTTTGTGCATTGTAGGTTTCTGTGTTTAGCTTGATACTAGGTAATTTTTTTCGGTGAATATAAGATCAACTGCTTTATACTATCGTTCTTAGAATAACGAAATTACATAACGTGCAGTCAAAAGTAAGGTCAGTACATTTGCCAGTGACATATAATTCTCGTTTAGTAAAAAGACGCAGGAAAATGACATGCTATGGTCAAGTTTGAAAGATAATGATGAAGCATCATTAAACTATATGAAAAGTAAACTGTCCCGCGAAAAGAAGTTGCAGTAGTGTAAGATATGCCTAAAGTATAAAATAGATGAAGTATATATGAAAGAAAAACGATGAGCGCGTTACTGTCCCAATGTGACGTCAGCAGTCCATGAGCATGTAGAGTGCGGTGGACGCAACAGCAGCACCAGAACGGGGAGTGTTACAGAACAATAAAATAGTTGGATACCATCAGCTCATTACAATGTACCGGAGATCACCGGCTCGTGTTGATGACACTGGTGTGCGTTTATGTTGTAGCCACTAGCAAACAGCTCGTAGAATGAAACTTCCTGGCAGATTAAAACTGTGTGCCCGACCGAGACTCGAACTCGGGACCTTTGCCTTTCGCGGGCAAGTGCTCTACCAACTGAGCTACCGAAGCACGACTCACGCCCGGTACTCACAGCTTTACTTCTACCAGTACCTCGTCTCCTACCTTCCAAACTTTACAGAAGCTCTCCTGCGAACCTTGCAGAACTAGCACTCCTGAAAGAAAGGATATTGCTGAGACATGGCTTAGCCACAGCCTGGGGGATGTTTCCAGAATGAGATTTTCACTCTGCAGCGGAGTGTGCGCTGATATGAAACTTCCTGGCAGATTAAGACTGTGTGCCCGACCGAGACTCGAACTCGGGACCTTTGCCTTTCGCGGGCAAGTGCTCTACCAACTGAGCTACCGAAGCACGACTCACGCCCGGTACTCACAGCTTTACTTCTGCCAGTACCTCGTCTCCTACCTTCCAAACTTTACAGAAGCTCTCCTGCGAACCTTGCAGAACTAGCACTCCTGAAAGAAAGGATATTGCGGAGACATCCCCCAGGAAACATCCCCCAGGCTGTGGCTAAGCCATGTCTCCGCAATATCCTTTCTTTCAGGAGTGCTAGTTCTGCAAGGTTCGCAGGAGAGCTTCTGTAAAGTTTGGAAGGTAGGAGACGAGGTACTGGCAGAAGTAAAGCTGTGAGTACCGGGCGTGAGTCGTGCTTCGGTAGCTCAGTTGGTAGAGCACTTGCCCGCGAAAGGCAAAGGTCCCGAGTTCGAGTCTCGGTCGGGCACACAGTTTTAATCTGCCAGGAAGTTTCATATCAGCGCACACTCCGCTGCAGAGTGAAAATCTCATTCTGGGAGCTCATAGAATGTTGACAGAAGCTTATGATAGGAACTATACTGTGATATCGCCGCAGTGTTCTCTGTTATAGTAAGTTTTTAAACTAATTGAAATAGGCACTCTGACGAAATTCACACTTCTCATTCAAGGAGTCCTCATGATTATTTTTGAGGTCAACATAGATGTGAATTCTTTCCAGCATGTTGAGGCAGATGCCTACTTGTCTTTGGTGTAAAACAGTCAAAGCAGATTAAATACCAGTCACAGTATGATCAGTGGCGACCATGTATTCACCCTATGCAGTATCATTGCTATGTTTTTACATTTGTTTCTTGTATCCCGTGATAAATTTTGTGTCTGTTTGGCCGATTTAAACCACGTTACAACTCTCACACTTCAGTTCATACATATCTGAACGTGAATATTTGTAATATTCATCACATCTTGCACAGAATGTCCATAAATTATCTTTACAGCTTAAGACTTTAATACCTTAAAAAATATACTAGATATTGACAAATGGTTTTCAATATGTGATAAGATAACTCATAAAGTTTTGTTTCCTCATTCATACACATCAGTATGTGCACCCTTGGTTGCACAGATAATGTCCAGCCGTAATTCCATTTCTTTCCACGTACGGTTCAGGATCTCCTCACTGACACGTTAAAATGCATTGCGAATGCATGCCTTCAAGTCCTGTAGGTCTCTAACCTCGGTTCGGTGTACCAGATCCCTTACAAAATTCCACAGGAAGGGGTCTAATGGTGTGAGCTCAGGGAGTCGCGGCGTCTGAATGAACCAGCCCACAGGCTGAGCTTTCTCCTGTGGCGTCCACATTTTATCAGGTTTCCAAGATCAGTTTTACGTAACCCGTGCGAGAGAAAAAATAGCTTTATGAGTTATCACATGTTTCAAAACCATTTGTTAATATACAGCACAGTTTTAAAGTTATTAAACTTCAGTTCATAGATGTCATTGAAGATGTAGCATAATAGCTCTGTTTCATTTACATATCCAATTTGTTGGCTACGTTAGAACAATAATTGTTACTGAGAGCGACCTGTTTCAAAATCCTCAATGCTTTATTGACTTAGTTTCTTTGTAGTGGCAATCTAGACATTCCGTAAAACAGTACGTCAAAACATTGGAAATACAGCTCTGATATATACTACGAGTTATATGTGAGGGAGCCTGCACTTCAGCTAGGCGTTATGTCGGTTTAGTCTGTAGGTTCTCTAATTTCTTCTTTTCTGATTTTTCACTGAACACAGTTACATACAATGAATCTCCAGCTTCCAGAACTTTTTCAGTTCTACACCAATATTGCTATAAAACTTTTTTATAATTTATTTAGTTAAAGAATCTTGAAGCTCAAGCAACTTTTCCCGCTTTTATCGGGTTCAAAATGGTTTAAATGGCTCTGAGCACTATGGGTCTTAACTGCGGAGGTCATCAGTCCCCTATAACTTAGAACTACTTAAACCTAACTAACCTAAGGACATCACACACATCCATGCCCGAAGCAGGATTCGAACCTGCGAACGTAGCGGTCGCGCGGTTCCAGACTGAAGTGCCTACAACCGCTCGGCCACAACGGCCAGCCTTTTATCGGGTTTTCTTCCATGTCGTCTTTGATTCGCTCATCCTGCGTAATCATAGTTACCCAGGTTCTACTATTGTTTGACCTTTTTCTGTATATTTCCCAATTTTAATCGTTCCCTTTGTGGTATCATTATTTATTCCTCTCCTTTGTATTTTTTTTCTTTTTCATTTCAGCAACAAGAAATCTTACCGAAATAAGTTTTACAGTCTAAGTAATAGTTCATTTGATACTGGTCCTAGTTTTTTTTTATTTTTTGACATGAAGACACTACCTTTCTGTGGACGAGAATTCGCTGCGTGCGTCGTGGTTGCCCAATATCTCTTCAGTCGAATGCGAGAATGGTTTTAAACAACGGAACTCCTGCGTAAGCAGTGATAAGTAGAGGTGGGTTACAGAGAGGTGCGGCAAGTTTTCTTAGGAAAGCTGTACAGGAGCAGAAGTGATTAGCGAATAAGTTACCACAGTCAACAGGAGATCCACCTAACTTGCATTTTTACAAGGGTTGAAGACTCATTACAAACAGTACAGCAGGATACACAGTTCAGTTCTCAATGTCAAGAAGAAAGGCTCTCTGAACTAAAGCACCAGCGAAGATGTCTGAGCAGTGACTAGGCAGTGTCTGCGTAGCGAAGTGACCTCAAGCGCGAGTGGGATGAGTAGTTGTTGCCAGCCATCGTGTATTGTGGTGGCAGAGAGCGCCCATAGTCCAGAGCCACTGCAGGCATGGCTCAGCAGGCACACACCATTGGGTCCAGCAGATCTTGTGTGACCGCTATCAGCGTCAGTTGGAAACCTGCAATTTCGTTGCCAACCGTGACGCCCATTGGGTAGTATTGATACTTGAGACCACAATACCAGCGATTATTTCACGCATCTGTGTACATAAACACTAAAGCTCTTTTCCAATTACAATATTTTTTCCATTTAGGTGAAACACACCTTTTTCGTCACGTTCTTATCTGATGCCACTTCCAACTTTTAAAACTTCCATTTGTTGCCTTGTACGCCTCTCACTCAAATTTGGTAGTTTGTTCCAGTTTTCCTTGGAACTGAGAATTTCTTAATTACCTATTTTTTTCATTGTGCACTGGAAACGCATGCTCTAGTACCTCTTACGTTGTTATTTATATTTTTATTTACGTTAACCACGTCACAATGTTTAAGAGTCTGAATGATTAAATCAAGCTGTGGCTTTGTGACGTAAGTTGTCTAGCCCTTTGCAGAATAATAAACGGTACAGTTTCGGGAGAAACTCTAGAGTGGTTTTTATGTGCAGCATCCGATACGGAAGCCTGGAGACGTACCCTGGAAGTGAACGTGCTGGGCCTATGCATCTGCACAAGAGAGGCGGTGCAGGACATGCTACGCAGAGGCGTCGACGATGGATTCATCGTTCATATTGGCAGGTGTGAATGGACTTTATATGTGTATCAATCTCAGATATGTGTATCGTAGTGTCATGTATGTTTTTTTCTAACAGTGCAAAGAAATGTAAGAATGCAGAGTTTCACAACAGTTACATTGAATAAAACCTCGGGCTTCCAGCCACGTCAAGTGGTTGCAATGCCAAATATCCTTGACCATAGTCATGTGAAATGACTGCTGAGGGCCGGCCGCAGTGGCCGAGCGGTTCTAGGCGCTTCAGTCCGGAACATCGCTGCCGCTACGGTCGCAGGTTCGAATCCTGCCTCGGGCATGAGTGTTTGTGAAGTTCTTAGGTTAGTTAGGTTTAAGTAGTTCTAAGTCTAGGGGACTGATGACCTCAGATGTTAAGTCCCACAGTGCTTAGAGCCATTTGCACCATTTTAGAGACGGCCGGTGTGACCGAGCGGTTCTAGGCGCTTCAGTCTGGAACCGTGCGACCGCTACGGTCGCAGGTTCGAATCCTGCCTCGGGCATGGATGTGTGTGATGTCCTTAGGTTAGTTAGGTTTAAGTAGTTCTAAGTTCTATTGGACTGATGACCTCAGATGTTAAGTCCCATAGTGCTCAGAGCCACTTTTTTAACCATTTTAGACTGCTGAGGCTGCTGGTACATTCTTATACACTCCATCCGCCGAATGTGATGTCACTGGTGCTCGCAGCATCGCCATATGTGTGCGCATATTGACTCCACATTCGATGCGCTCCCCTTCAACCTCGCCATCGCTGGATCCCACGCCGCACCGAGCTTTAGACGGCCTTCTCTACTCTGGTTGACAGTTGCCAAGACACAACTGACATTTACTAAGGAAAAATTCCCAATCGTTATGGAACAATCGACAACTGCTATGCAACACCGACCCATGATAGTAAAAGGAAAGGTAGAGGGGACGGGACGTCTTAACAGCAGCGAAGCCTAGTCACGAATTTTCTGTAGGCTTTCGGCAGTTTATGCAGTACGGTATTTGACGAGGGTTGTTGTGCAATCGATTAGTGCGACATTCCGTGTGGCATGACAACTTGTCTGCAATGCATTATTTGAGTGCTTACGACCATGGATGAGCAGCTGGACGTTTCGAAGCCGGTCACAGTGTCACTCCTGTGACCACAGAAATGGATGTTTCCAAATGTGTCATCCAGAGATTAAAAAAGGCTGCTGAAGGTGAAAATGCTATGCTAAACCATGCCGGTGGTCGTAGACGGGTCACCACACCACAAGAAGATCGATACGTAGCCCTAGAGCCGATAGGCAAATCGTTGCTGACCCTAAAACCACCACCGGCTCACGTGTCTCTGTCGAACTATTTCGCGGCGATTAAATTAGCTTGGAACCCTGTGAGAAGCCTGTGAAATGAATTCCACTTCAACCACGCCATCATCAAGTTGAAGACACAAAGGAATTACAGACATTGTCTGCGAGTGGGCATTGATTTAAAAGAAGTTAAAAATTTGTGCCTTGATTCATAGTGGCTGCTAGATCAAAATGATGTCTTCTTCCCACAACTCCGAAAGTAGAGACACCATATATATATATATATATATATATATATATATATATATATATATATACATATATATATATATATAGGGCTATTACAAATGATTGAAGCGATTTCATAAATTCACTGTAGCTCCATTCATTGACATATGGTCACGACACACTACAGATACGTAGAAAAACTCATAAAGTTTTGTTCGGCTGAAGCCGCACTTCAGGTTTCTGTCGCCAGAGCGCTCGAGAGCGCAGTGAGACAAAATGGCGACAGGAGCCGAGAAACCGTATGTCGTGCTTGAAATGCACTCACATCAGTCAGTCATAACAGTGCAACGACACTTCAGGACGAAGTTCAACAAAGATCCACCAACTGCTAACTCCATTCGGCGATGGTATGTGCAGTTTAAAGCTTCTGGATGCCTCTGTAAGTGAAATCAACGGGTCGGCCTGCAGTGAGCGAAGAAACGGTTGAACGCGTGCGGGCAAGTTACACGCGTAGCCCGCGGAAGTCGACGAATAAAGCAAGCAGGGAGCTAAACGTACCACAGCCGACGGTTTGGAAAATCTTGCGGAAAAGGCTAAAGCAGAAGCCTTACCGTTTACAATTGCTACAAGCCCTGACACCCGATGACAAAGTCAAACGCTTTGAATTTTCGGCGCGGTTGCAACAGCTCATGGAAGAGGATGCGTTCAGTGCGAAACTTGTTTTCAGTGATGAAGCAACATTTTTTTTAATGGTGAAGTGAACAGACACAATGTGCGAATCTGGGCGGTAGAGAATCCTCACGCATTCGTGCAGCAAATTCGCAATTCACCAAAAGTTAACATGTTTTGTGCAATCTCACGGTTTAAAGTTTACGGCCCCTTTTTCTTCTGCGAAAAAAAACATTACAGGACACGTGTATCTGGACATGCTGGAAAATTGGCTCATGCCACAACTGGAGACCGACAGCGCCGACTTCATCTTTCGACAGGATGGTGCTCCACAGCACTTCCATCATGATGTTCGGCATTTCTTAAACAGGAAATTGGAAAACCGATGGATCGGTCGTGGTGGAGATCATGATCAGCAATTCATGTCATGGCCTCCACGCTCTCCCGACTTAACCCCATGCGATTTCTTTCTGTGGGGTTATGTGAAAGATTCAGTGTTTAAACCTCCTCTACCAAGAAACGTGCCAGAACTGCGAGCTCGCATCAACGATGCTTTCGAACTCATTGATGGGGACATGCTGCGCCGAGTGTGGGAGGAACTTGATTATCGGCTTGATGTCTGCCGAATCACTAAAGGGGCACATATCGAACATTTGTGAATGCCTAAAAAAACTTTTTGAGTTTTTGTATGTGTGTCCAAAGCATTGTGAAAATATCTCAAATAATAAAGTTATTGTAGAGCTGTGAAATCGCTTCAATCATTTGTAATAACCCTGGTATAGGGAGGATGTTGATTGGGGTTAGCAACAGTGGTCCAGAGTCATGTTCTTCGACGAATCCTGCTTCTATTGAGAAGTGATTCTGGACGCCAGTTAGTGTTGAGAGAGAGCGGAACGTATGGCCTAGGCGTTATGGTGCAGGCAGGCATTATGCGCAATGGCCGAACATTACTGCATATCTTTGCGTGAGGTAGTGTTGCAGCACAGCGGATTGTAGGAAGATTAGTCTGGATCCTGTCCATCTGATGAGGGGTGCCGCAGATCCCCGCTCTCTTTTTGTGGGCGACTATGCCCACCCACACGGGATGGCTGAAGTGTCGGACACAGTGGAAAGTGAAGATATTGAACGTATTGAATGGCCTGCGTACTGCCCGGACCTAAAACGCGACGAGCATGTCTAGAATGCTCTTGGCAGACATGTCTATCCTCGAGCCGTGCTAGAACTGAAAACCGCGTTTAGAGAGGAGTGCGACAATATCCCACAAGGGCAGCTCAACGGTTTGGTAGCTAGCAAGAATAACAGATGCAAAATGTACATTAATGCCCGAGAAGGGCAAATTGCTTACTGAGAGTCCAATATCGACCTTTATGTGGGAGTCTGACCTGTGGTAAACGTGAACATTATTTTGTCCATTATGCTGCTTTCCCATGTGGTGAAATCTGTACACTTCTCGTTATAAATGTACCACTCCACCTCTAGTACGTATGTATTGTGTTTCATGCCGTCCATCTCCTGTCCAGCAATGTCTCTGTTCCATAGAAATTGTCAAGCAGTCTAATTGCGCTGTCAGTGATTTTTATTTCATTGGGTTCTTTAATTACGCAGTCCCTAGTTGTTTCTTGTGATACCCTCAAGGCATATTTTGTATTTGACCCCACGGACGTGAAAAACTTGATGTGCTCTCGGAACATCTCAGCAGCATTAACAGTAACGTCCCGCTCAGTATGGGAGTAGAAAAATGAGATGTAATGCCCTTCCTCGACTTCTCGTCCTCGCAAATGATATGGATGCTTTGGTCACGTCGTCTGCAGACAACCTACTCACACCAATTTGTACTTGCGTGCCATGACCCATCATCACCCAACTCAGAAGGGCATGCTGTTAGGAACATTGGTACTTCGTGCAAGAATGATATATGCCAATAACCTGCCCCATAAGATGAACCATCTACGCATGGTTTTCAGGAACAACGGCTACAACGATCACCAAACAAATCAGGTTATCTCATGCAGGAATCACAGTAAGACCACCGACAATGAGCAGGAAAATAAACTTATTTTTTCCCGTTGTGATGCTCCGTAACGGGTAAGATCGCCTGCTGAAGAAATCAGATCGATATTCAGGCCTTGTCAAACATCCGACAGTTACACAGACCAGTTAAGCGTGTGGAAGGTCTCAGAACACCTGGGGTCTACAAGATACCCTAATAGTGTCGCCATTCTTACGTCGACAAATGGTGCGCACTGCAGAACAACGCAGGAAGGAGCATCAGAGATTTTATAGTCAACGATACCCCGAAAAATCCTTTTTAGCTGAGTATGCTCTAGAAAACAGTTACCGACTAAAAGTTGACAAAATCTCTGTCGCGGCTCGCACTAACGCTTCTGGAAGTTTGTAGTTACAGAAGCCATTGAAACAGAGACAGCAAACTTCAGTTCAACGCGGCGTGGGATACAGCTATCACGAAGATGCATCGGGCGCATCGAACGCAAAGTTAACTATGCCCTACAAGGCGATACCATTGGCGCCAGTAATTTTGCAGCCGGCAGCTAGAGTACATGTACTATCAGCCCATAAGCAGTCATTTCACTGGACAATGGCCAAAGAGAGCTTGGTCGAAAGGTCGTGACTGGAAGCCAGAGATCGTTTCATTCAACCCAAAGAAATTACGTCTGATTGTGTGTCTGTGCTTCTAGTGTAGCGGGACATTGCCCACCAGATGACGGCACCTCTGCGATGTACTCTGCCAGCAAGCATGCTGTCAGGGTCCTGCTGGAAGGACTGCGGAAGGACCTCGTCGCCAAGAAGAGCAAAATTCGAGTTGGGGTAATTTTTCACGTAATCCATACTGTTCTATGGCAAGCACAAGCAAGATCCTTTATTGTGTTAACTTTAAAACCACCTCTCGGACACGTCAGTTCTTATAGCTTCATGTGAAACTTATAGGCAAAGCAATTTAAAAAAAGGAGAAAAATATTGACATTTGGCTACGAAGTCTTTCACGACGGAGTCCTTGGATGAAAAGTTCTCGGTAAACTTGTCGTATCAAATTCGGATAAAATCCCAAGCTTTCGACTTCCTCAGTGACTATATATGATTGTCGCGAAACTGCTGAGGCTCCCACTTTTCAACCTAAAGTACGGTATCTGATTGGCTGTATTACGTCATGGTTACATCAAGGAAATGGTGCTTGATGAGATGGTGCCATCTACGTCAACAGAATATGTTTGTGCTCTCTGTCTAGCTTCGCGTCGTCTTCCATTCTGCGGTGGAAAAACTAATGAGGTGGAGTCTTAAACATGCAAGGAATCAGACCGGTGTTTCAGCCACTCAGGAAAATTAAGGAAATGCTACGACCTGTTAAACTTAATTCCGGCCTGATTTATAAAATGCCTTTCTAGTGTGACAGTAATTACTTGGGGCAGTCGACATGGACCGTTGCCGATCGCTGGGTCGAACATCAGCGTCACCTGAAGTGCTTTTTTTTTCCTTTACTGAGTTTCGATTCCCCCCAAAGGGGGCGGGCTGGCAGCAGCTTAGCACGCCGCTCTTCATCTTACAGAACTTTTAAAACATAAGAAGAAAATGATAAACAATAAAAGCAGGCGATGATAACAGTGTCTTAACCTGTAAAATGGCGGAAAATTGTGGAAGTTAAAACAGAAAAGAAAGGGTTGGCGATGCTAATAAAGTACACAGGAAGCAGACAGGTAAAATAGGAGACAGACAATTAAAAAAAAAACACAGCGACAGTCTGGTTTCTGTTCGCAAGAGATATAAAAATCACAACCAGTGACAGTATGAATTCCGTTTGCAGCACTTCGCAAAAGACAGACAACACTTGACACTCACTTGAAACACTGCATTAAAAATTTGACACGTAGATGAAACACCACAGCCAAGGGCAGATGGGGGGGGGGACTAGGACAGATGAGGGGAAAAAAGGAGGGAGGGGAGAATAAACGAAGTTGGGGGGGGGGGGGGGAGAACCAACGGAGGGAGAGGACTCATAAGTGGGGGTAGGGTAGATGTGAGAGGAAGTGGGGAAAGGCAGAGGAGGGGAACGCAAAAGGACTCGGGGGGGGGGGGGGAGGAAGGGAGGCAGAGAGAGGGCAGATGGGGAGAAAACAGGATGGAAGGGGGGGAGCCTGGGAAAAGGACAGAGGAAGGGAGGGGGAGCTGAGGACCAGAGTTGATAGGAGTGATAAATGGAGGGAGAGAGGGCATCATCTGGGAGGGGGCCTGGAGTGCTGAGCACAACCTGTAAAAATAAATGCACGATTATGTTTGAACAAACTAGAAGCCGAGACCACGCCTCGAACTATTGGGACCCTGAGTTTAGAGAAGCAATGGAAATTAGACTATGTGATAAAACATCGATAGAGACACTGGCTATGCTCTTAGCAACGCGTGGGAGAGTGCACTTGAGAGAGAAAAAGCACAGCAGAAGACCTCGTAGTTTACTGTCCGATATGACTGATGGCGCTACAAGCGACACTGGATACAGAGCGCCACCTCAGGGCGCACTATTTCCGTGGTGGCATCGTGACGTAATCCAGCCAATAAGACGCCATCTTTTGCCCATAACAGTGGGATCCTCACCAGTTCCACGACGGTCAGATACTGACTACTCAATGAGAAGCCTGGTCTCCCCATCGAATGTGGCCTGCATTTAGTTCGCACTTAAAAACGCTCGCTAATGGATTACCCCTGCCCAGTTTGGGGAGCTGCAGCTAAGTCCCACATGGACAATATTCAGCGACAGCAAAACAAGGCACTTAGAAGTGTTTACCATGTGCCCTGGAACTACTTCTCCTACTATCTACAAGAGTCAGAGAAAGAGAAACTTGTGGTCACTAGATATCAAGAGTACACCAAGAAACTCTACGACAAGGCGCGAAGGGAGGAATGCTATGGTTGCACTTTTTTTTTTGCATGTGAAGTGCCACTGGGCTGTACCCCTCTACCTTTATAATGTGCTAGGAGATTTCGAGAGGATGAGGAACTGGGATTCTCTGAAGAAGTTTCTTATGCCATTTTCACTAGTAATTTTCATTCAACTATAAAGAATTTAATCGCAAATAAAGTTGTACAATAGTTCATTGTTTTGGTGTTGTAAATGTTGACTGCATCTTCATTAATTCATGATGGACTATAGTTTTTGTGTGATACAATTTACCAAATGGAATTCTTGACGTTCAGCGATATTTATTACTAATATATACTTGACACACTGAATTTAGCTATCTTTACTTTTGCTATTTATAAGCAAAATGTGATATCGATCTCAGTGATCAGTCAACAAAATAACTATCCAAGCAATAGATAAGAAGCTATAGTATATCATGCAAACCCTGTTTATGTTAAAGAGGCTGAAGAAGACATTAAAAACAAATGTACTGGTGGCGAGATACATGCACCTGTTTAACAACCGATACTCTAATCATGTAACTCAAGCAGTCACCGCAGAAAGCTATATTCTTGTCGAGTTGCATACGCCTAAGGAACTATCTAACGAACTATATACACACTATTTAAGAGGGAGTTATATAACTCTGAAGTCTGTTACATATTGTACATGGAAACAGCGTACTTATAAACGGTTAAATGGTGCATGTCAATCATTTTATGACTGTTATTACAACTTGGGTGTAATTTTATTGCATTATATTTAACTTATTAAGGTGTCCCTTCAGTTAGGTGACATTTCAGCATTTCTTTGTAAGAAGCTTAGGTTCTCTGTTTATCATTAAATAATCTACTACTGCAGACTTTCTCGTTGCACATTTCAGGTGATAACCGAAATGTCGAATGTTTTTTTAATTGTGTATGACGGCTGACAACTTACACGCGAGTTTTGCTGTGTGCGATCTGCCGCATTGATGAGAGATCTTCAGGTTCAAATGGCTCTGGCCGGCCGCGGTGGCCGAGCGGTTCTAGGCGTGTCAGTCCGGAACCGCGCGACTACTACGGTCGCAGGTTCGAATCCTGCCTTGGGCATGGATGTGTGTGATGTCCTTAGGTTAGTTAGGTTTAAGTAGTTCTAAGTTCTAGGGGACTGATGACCTAAGATGTTAAGTCCCATAGTGCTCAGAGCCATTTGAACCATTTGAAATGGCTCTGAGCACTATAGGACTTAACTGCTGAGGTCATCAATCCCCTAGAACTTAGAACTACTTAAACCTAACCAACCTAGGTACATTACACACATCCATGCCCGAGGCAGGATTCGAACCTGCGACCGTAGCGGTCACGCGGCTTCCCGACTGTAGCGCCTAGAACCGCTCGGCCATTTCGGCCGGCAGAGATCTTCAGGGATTTCGTTTACACTGTTCCTAAAGACTCGTGCTATAGCAGCTCACGAAAAACAAATGTTACATTCAAGTCGTTAAACGTAATGATAAAATGAAGAGTAAAAGATAAAATAGTGTCAACAGTAGGAATTAATTATCCAAAACGCGACCCCGGTAATATTAATTTGAGAAAAGAATCGTGTCTGGCAGCAGCACTTGTTCTGATAAAAGAAAATAAACTATCGTTAACCGGCCGCTGTGACCGAGCGGTTCTAGGCGCTTCAGTCCGGAACCGCGGTGCCGCTACGGTCGCAGGTTCGAATCCTGCATCGGGTGTGGATGTGTGTGATGTAATTAGGTTAGTTAGGTTTAAGTAGTACTAAGTCTAGGGGATGGATGACCTCAGATGTTAAGTCCCATAGTGCTTAGTGCCGAACTATAGTTTCACAGTCGCACGTTTCCACAGTCATGGAACGTGTGAAATAAAATCCAATTAGTTTATAGATTAGGTCAGAAATAAACTGAATTTCCTTATTGACTGTTCTCTTTTCCGTAAATAACAAAAACCGAATATTGCACTTTAAGATTTAATAATTTTAGTACGTGAAATTTCTATATGAAATGGTAGCAAATAGGAGATGAAGCTAACGTTCGTATATATCACCCTATACATTAATTTGCAGGAAATTTCGCCAGGGCTAGTCAACACTGAGATCATCACAAACTCTACAAGTTGGACGCCAGATATTTTTGAGGAGCTGCCGCATATGGAACCAGAAGATGTAGCAGATGCCCTCCTGTTCATGCTATCCCGACACCCACGTGTGCAGGTGAGTTGCATTTAAATTTGTAATGTGTCAAAGACGGACTTCATCTGACGAGGTAAGAGACAGGATGCTCTATAGATTGGAAAAACTATTCGATGCAGTCCCATTGCTTTCGACATTCCTATTATTTTTCTGTCAGAGAAAGTACAAATTTACCCGCCAGGGTAGCCGAGAGCACTAATGCGCTGCTTCCTGGACTCGGGTAGGCACACCAGCCCCGGATCGAATCCGCCCAACGGATTAACGACGAGGGCCGGTATGCCGGCCAGCCTGGATGTGGTTTTTAGGCGGTTTTCCACATCCCGCTAGGTGAATACCGGCTGGTCCCCATGTTCCACCTCAGTTACACTACTCGCGGACATTTGAAACACATTCGCACTATTTCACGGCTTACACTCAATGCAGACAGCTGGGGTACACTTATTCCGTCCTGGGGAGGGGGGGTTCGGGGTGGTGGCAGGAAGGGCATCCGCCCATCCTCTGCAACTAACACTGCCAAATCAAAAGTAATAAGGCCGACCCTGCATTGCAGCGGGAATAAGACCTCAAGAAAGAAAGAAAGAAACTACGAGTTCCTTTTGCGTTATAATAAAGAAGTATATTAGTAAATTTATTGTACATTTAATTGATTTTGCATCCAATTATTAAAACCGAAACAATTCTTGTATCAGATATCAAGAAGAAGGACGGAATTCGCAACTTTCCTTGAGTCTCATCTCTGTAGCCCAAGCTCAAACACTCGATCTGAAAATAAGCGAGAATGACATCCTTGGACGACAATAGCAGCATATTGTCACTTTATCATGACTGATCAGAAGACATAGTTTGTAGTAAAAAGAATTTCAGTGGAAAATAATGGATTCGATAAACAACAGTAGCAATGAATGACGTAAAGAACAGCAAAACTTTCACGTTTGTTATGTCAGTATGGTAGGTGTAGGGAAAAGTTCGCAGGGTTTCTCACACTGTTTTGGTGGTGCCTGTCACATGATTTACGGTCACGCAGAGGCTACACAGTCATTACCTCTCCTATCATAATTGTAAGCGTGTGCAGCTCAAGAGCGAAACGTAATCTATAATTTCGACTAAACGATTTCTTGGACACACAATGAAACAAAAATTACAATTTCTGTGACTCTGAAAATACGAATTACTAGGTTAGAGGAAATTGTAGTTAATTTTATGGAACAGATTCAACAAAATATGAAAGAAAATCAATGGCAGAAGAATAGCCCAGAGGAAAGTACCAAGTGACAGAAAAAACGTAGGTGACTCCCGATATAATAACAATCCCGCAAAATTACAGACCAGTATCCTTAATTATTGTTTCCTGCCTAATTGTTAAGCTTATTTTAAATTCTATCCGCAAATCTAGACCCACGTTGCCTTTTGCTCACACGTAGGACAATAGGTAGATTCCATATTCCCAGATTTTCCAAAATTGTTCTACACAGTGCAACACTGCAGACTGTTAACAAATGGCCGAGCACAGGAAATAAGTTCCCTGATACGTGTGTGTCTCGAAGACTTCTTAAGTAATAAAACAAGTACGTTGCCCTGGAAGGCGAGTGTTCATGGGTGACAAGGTTATTGTCTGGAATACTCCAGAGAAATGTGACAGAATCGCTCTTGTTCTGTAAGCACATAAACGATTTGACGGGTAGGGTGGGCAGCAATCTGCGACTATTTGCTGATGATGCTGTAGTGTATGGGAAACTGCCATCTTTGAGACTGCAGGATGATACATGACGATTTGGATAGAATTTATATGTGGTGTGTTGAATGGCAGCTTGTCTAAATGTGGGAAAACGAAATTAATTCAGATGAGTGGGAAAAACAACCTTGTAAGGCGCGAAACAGTATCAGAGGTGCACTACTTGACTCAACCACTATGATTGAATATCTCGAAGATCTCGGCGTAACGCTGCAAAGCGACATGATATAGAATTAGCTCGTAAGGTTGGTTGCAAGGGGTAAAGGAAGGAAGGTTAAGATTTTAAAGTCCCGTCGGCAACAAGGTCATTAGAGACGAAGCGCACACTTGGACTGTTTCAAGGATGGGGAGGGAAAGGTACCTTCTCGACATTTCTATGGAGCGATTTAGGTAAACTAGGGAAAACCTAAATCTGGAAGACCAGCCTGGGATCCGAACAGTCGTCTTCCTGAACGCGAGTCCATTGTGCTGACGACTGCGCAACCTCGCTCGATGGGATAGTAGGGTAGGTGAGCATCGAGTTATTGGGAAAATTCCAGAAAAGTGTAGCTCATCTATAAAGGAGACTACGTACAGAACACTTGGTGACGCGATCTTGATTGCCGCTTAAGTGTTCGGGATTCCCACCAGGTGGGATTAAAGGAAGACATCGAAGCCATTCGGAGGCGTGCTGCTACAGTAGATTTGTTACCGGTAAGTTCGATCAACACGAGTATTACGGAAATCCTTCGTAAACTCAGACGGATACCCAGGAGGGATAAAGAGGTCATTCTCGCGAAACAGTACTGAGAAAATTTAGAGAACAGTCATGTGCGTAAGGACAAAGAAGGCAAGGTAAGAAAAATCACGGGAAGCACAGAAGCATAAAGACAGTCGCTTTTCCCTCGCTCCACTTGCGAGTGGAACAGGAAAGTCAATGACGGGCGTTAGTACAAAGTACCCTTCGCCATACACCGTACGGTGGCTTGCAGAGTATGTATGTAGATGTAGATAACGAAAATACTTACATTAAAGTAATTTTTCGATTCATTTTAAGAGAATAAACCAAGTACTCGGCGACTATACGGTAACGGAGATTAATGGTTAATGTTTTTGTATTGTAAATTACTATCACGTGGATGCAAATGGCACGAGCAGTGTAGTCTCTTGTTAAGCAGCTGGCGTGAGAACGCAAATGACCGTTAAGGAATCGATACTGAGTAAAATTACTTACTTTAAAATGATTGAGTTCTCTATTCAGAGTGGCTACTTAAGGATAATGTATTTATGGCAAAGATTCAGTACACGCCCAGAGTTCAGGCAAACAATTGGAGGTTCAAAGAATTCGGAACGTATTTTGTTTAAAAGCAAAGTAGACACTGACAAATCTCATATGTTACAAAAATGTATTATTGCCGCGCGGAGAGGCCGCGAGGTTTGAGGGGCCATGTCACGGATTGCGCGGCCCCTCCAGACAGAGGTTCGAGTCCTCCCTCGGACATGGGTGTGTGTGTTGTTCTTAGCATAAGTTAGTTTAAGTAGTGTTTAAGTCTAGGGACCGATGACCTCTGCAGTTTGGTCCCTTAGGAATTCACGCACACAAAACTGTATTATTATGTTTTCAGGTGTATGATATCGTGATGTACCCAACGGGTTCTGAATAGCGGCCACTTTTGCTGCAGTGGTTGACTTCCAGTACTGAAATGACAACCTGGATCACACCTTGCTCGGGACTTCTATGTTTTTCTGTACGAAAATGGTGCTTGTTTGATTAATTATACAGTATAAAGTGTTCCAGGAATGTAAAGCTTTGTATTAAATGAGCAATAAATAATCCAATTAAACTCAAAAACATCGAAATAAGTTATGTGAAAAACGACATAACATGCACAGTTTTTAATTTTACAACGACCGGCTTCATCTGTGATCTACAGCCACGTTCTCGGTCACGTACACGTACTGTATGAAATCGCACACAATTTATCTGCAGATGGTTGTAAATCGCAGACAGAACAGATCCTTGTACAAATAAAAATTTAAAAAAGACCGTAGTGTGTTTTTATGTGTTTGTTTCCATGCCATTTCCATCTTCACATCTCTGTCAGTATATTTCATATATTGAAACACGTAATATAAATGTCTTCAAGGTTAAAAAGAATGGAGCTCCTAAATGGGCAAACGTGTTGTTTTGTCCATCCTCATGCGCCCGAGAACAGTGGCTCACTGCCCTGTTCACAGGTGAGAGCGTCTTTCTTGCTAACACATCCCATAGGCTCGTTACAAACCCGTCAATATTACGGAAAAGGATTAATATGGCAGTCCAGGGCTATCGTTAGGGGCTCGTAAGTCACAGCATAATTCATCTAGGTGTAAACTGGAATCTAAGAGTTTGAGATGTGGTGCAATAGAAGCATGTTGAAAAATAGGTAGACTGATAAACCTTCAACTGATGGATGACTCCAAACAACGGCGATTACCCGCAACACGAGGCTATTTACTGTGCGTCTTAAGCAGTGCTTACCAACCTAGGTGTGATTACCCGTAAGTTGGTAAAAGTCAGTTTTCTGAGGGGTAAAAACGAAAGAAAAGTATGTCATGAAGAAAGGATCTTTACCATCATCATTTCGTTAGACTATTTCTTTTGCCAGATAACAAACCAAAAATTATTCTTAATTTGCTCCATATATTTGTCCAACCCCTTGTGATATTCGCTTTTTTTGGCTTCATTAAACAGCAAATAGTTAACACTTTCAACCAGAAGGCAAATACTTGTTTATAAAGAATGATTAATGTATAATAAGATGTCGCATAGTGACCGTGGAATTTCCTAAATAATGTAATTCGTCGTCTTTGGGCGGTAACATAAACGGAAGAATACGGATCGATATGCGACCCTTCACTATTTTGTTCGCTGGAGAACAAATGAAGCCTTGAGAGCTAAACACTTGTACTGTTTTTCTTAAGTAAGACGGCCGCAGATTTGTGGCGATCTGATATAATTTTTTACTAAATGTATAAAAACGTGTTCAGTCTAAGTTTGAGTGAACTGTAAAAAGAAGAACTGTTATAACTTATCGTGAC
The DNA here is from genome assembly GCF_021461395.2 of Schistocerca americana. Classification (NCBI taxonomy): domain Eukaryota; kingdom Metazoa; phylum Arthropoda; class Insecta; order Orthoptera; family Acrididae; genus Schistocerca; species Schistocerca americana. The sequence continues at coordinate 900,446,672 of NC_060120.1, read as the reverse complement.
GACACACGGGCGACTCAAGAGGACAGTGGCTATATAAAAGAGCGCTCAATGGACATGAAATGGACATATAAATCTACCGTCATTGTAGTACTAAGCATAAGGTACGATATATGTTTTAGTTATAATAAATATTTGTTCTGGAAATATTGAATCAGTTAGCAGTGCTCATTTCTATCATCTCCTCAGTATTATTTTCATTTTAATTATGCATTTTGCTAAGATTACAGACACCAAGATCAGCAGTCCAATGTGCGTGTTACATTGACAAAAAGAAAATTGTTTTATCGTCTTCTTGCATCAGCTTTAAAATTGAATTTCCTTTTTGTGTGATGTTCCTGGTCCCTTAGGAAATTGTTTTGTCGCAACAATATCTTCACAACCGGGTATGATCGTAGGTATGATCATGAAGTAATTAGAAAGACGATAATGCAATTCTTAATCAATAGCACGCTAGCTGTGAGTGCTTCAAGCTACGCGAAACTGCAAGTAAAGACTATTCACATTTCATAATGCAATATTTTATGAGAATGGTCAATCCATGATTCTTACGCCAGTTGTGACTGATAAAACAGTAAGCGAAATCTCAATTTCCAACTTTTCCATTGAATAACAACATCACTTTTATTTTGTTACATCACACCCTGTACTATTGTTTTTATTAACTGTGTCAGTATCCCGAGTGCGTACTGTTGAACTGCTATGAAAAATTTTCCAATTTGTCACAATGTTTCACCACGATGACACAATACTCATAATTGCAAGAAGGGCTATATATTCGCCAACACACGATGACTTGTAGCATTTGCTTATCGTTTCACGTTTCTTGTCAAGAGAAACGTTCCTAAAATCAATGGCGAGAGAGTATCGCGAAATAGCGACACAATGTGATCTTATTTGTTACAGAGGCAAAAAAGCAACATTTTCCAGATAAGGAGGCCGCTCCAGCTTTAGTTATCACCTCTTGAGTAAGTAGGCAGCAGACAGTTCACAGACCAGCGGAAACTGCAAGATGGCGTGACTCAGCGCCGTTGCTGGCCAATGAAGGCTGATTGCCGCTTCTTAGGCTTCGCAGATGCTGACTTGCTGCTGGCTACTAACGGAGGTCCTCACTGCCAGAGTCATATAAAACATTTGAATGATACAGGCAGCACCAAATGTAAGGTCACAACATATGTGTGCCTGCGATTATCCTCGGAAGCAATGTTGACAAAGCTCGCAGGCCAACGATTTATTTATTTATCGTATCCAAGACATCACCATTTTACAAAAAAAAAATTATATTACAATGCAAGAGAAGCAGTTATAATACAATAATACATGGTTATAAGGTAAATTAACTACAATAATATAGGAAAGTATGTAACATATAATGATAAGCGCTAAGGATGCGAAACAGAGCGATTTACATATGCCACGTGAAGCCCAATACACTGCAGCTTGAATAGCCTTGTCATTTGCTTCAAATAGGTCTTGAGTCGAACACGGGTTGTTTAGTTTCCTGCAGACCAGTAGGTGTTGTGGGTCTTGCTGTTCTCCACACTCGCAGGGCTCGTCTGCACTGATGTAGCCCCATTTTTCCAAGTTTGCTCTGCATCTTGATACGCCTGTTCGTAGTCTATTCAGGGCTTTCCAGGTCGTATATGGGAGTTCAGAGCCAGCTGTGGGTTCTTCCCTGGGGCTATTCCCTGGTCTTCCTGGGTCCACATTGTACCACAGCTCTTCTCGTCGTGCTCTAGGCGATAAAAGAGTTGCTTCAGTTGTTCGTAGGAAACTCTTCCTTGATTTAAGTCGGCAAGGCTGAAGATTGTATCCGAACATTGTATGCCTGGGATCTGTCTCCTGTTTATGTTTCTCGATTTCTGCGGCAGTCCTTCTTCTGACGTCTGGCGGGGCTATGCCCATGAGGTGGTACAGCTGCTTTGTGGGAGTTGGACGGAGGCAACGATGGCCAACGATGAAAGACCTGTTAAATAACAGTCGGTTTTTATTGTGTATTTTAGTGAGATGAAGCCTAATATGATAACAAACAAGTCGTATCATCCACGGCATTTTTACAATTATCAATCTATATTTAAAATGTCTATTTTAACAACTTATAGATGTACATTTCATAATCTGTTTCAATAATATGAAGTTGAAATATCAGTGGAAAAAATATGTACTGGTTAGTACGTAAGTAACTACTGCAACAAGATCTTTGACGATTCGATATTCATTTTGTAATAATGTCGTCTAATGATTCCTCTGTGAATGTCTTCGATGAAATCTTTTCGAGTTATCAGTCGCGTCCTGGTGTCGTGTAGTCACAACATTTTAGACAAGTTTCCTGCTCGTCATCTTCAGCCGCCACTTCACCTGACGATTACTAGCGGAAAACTCGTCGAAACGTTGCGACAACGCGGCTCCACTAGTCGACTGATAACTCGAGAAGATTTAATCAAAGTAATTTGACTTTTCCACCTTTTAGTGCTTTTGATTAGGACAATTGTTAGGCGCCGTTGTAAGAACAACTGTAACAGTTTTCGTTTCATCCTTTGTTGAGCATGTGATTATGAAGTGAAGGAAGGGCATCGCGTAGTAAAGAAAGTATACTTTTCACACTTTGGAAATAAATTTGGTGATCAGAATAAAAACGATGTTATGTTTCACCTCTGAAGCAAACGTGATTGTGAGTGAGTGGACGCTCAGGTATCATTAATTCAGGCTGTTATTGAGTTCTTAGGTAATCAAGGGGACCCACGTTATATGTCTGTTGTAGCTAACGTGCTGGTAAAGTTCAGCAAGCCTGGCTATTTAATGAGCCTCAGAACAGAGTTTTTGAACAGTCACTTTTATTTTGTTCCTGATAATGTGGGTGACTGAAGTGAGGAACAAGATGAACGTTTTAATGAAGACATCAAAGTGATAGGAAGATGACATTCAGTGTTTTGAGCACTGTACAGTCAGGCAGGTTCCGGAGACTCGGTTTGAATCTTGCACAATAGTATGTCCTACAAGATCTGTGATTGGCTGGCACCACAGCTGAGGGGGCAGTGTGCCTTGATTTATATGTTAAGCCTAGACAGTTGATGGATTTGGTAACTGACTTGTATTATGAATAATCTATAAATACCAGCCCCTCGAATAAATAATTTGTTTTCACTTTTAAAACACCGTTAAGACTTCTTACTTCTTCTGTACTAGACAGCGGTGCTGGTAGCGGACGAATAGTATCCCCCCAGCAGGTGCTATTGCTCCCGGACGGTGTTTATTAGATTTAGCTATTTTCTCATTAGATACCAAGCATATCATCAGTTCTAGATGTAGTGTATTTTTTGCAACAGCAATTAAAATATGATTAAGCTGCAAGTCCTAAATGTGTTTGGCTGAAATACGTTTCAGTTGGTGAAGATATACGATAAGTAGACCCACGGTTTGTGCTCTTGTAATGTTCTTGTGTTTAAACGGCTGATATTCTTATATTCGGTTAGACTAGTGTTTAATCTTTGCTGGACCTATCTATGTTGTCTATATTCCAGCATGATGTTTTTGTGTTGTCTAAGTTGTCTATTTCGTACTGCCTTTAGTTGCCTGGCAGTATTGATATTAGTTTTAGGTGTTATGGTATCAGTTCTAACTTGTATTATATTTGTGAATTGTATCAGGAACTTGCACACAGAAACTTCATCCCATTATTGCTCCTTCAAAACTGTATGATTAACTAGTTAGTTACATTTATTTAAGGACCAGGAATTTTGTCATGCTGTCATTTTACGATTATGTTAGATATTGAATTCATATATGGTTGTTGGATTTCGGTCCATATTGCCTGGATTTTTTATTATGCTCATTCATTCTGATTTGCTGGATTGTGTTATTAATAAATGTAAAAAATGATAAGTAATTATGCTCCCATTACCCCAGCCACTTACATCTCCCAATGTTTCCTGCACCACAGTTGAAGCAGAGTGTGGTTACATGTTCTGAGGGCGTGTTTTTATTTAGTATGTAAGATACGTGTGATATTTCTATGGTCTTAGGGTCTGTTGCAGTTGCTGTTGCAGGGATGGCTATTAGAGTTGTGCCAGGAGTGGCATGAAAGTAGAAGGACTAGTTAGCCTGTGAAGTCACCATTCGCTGACAGACCACTATAGATAGTGCCTCTGAGTTGATCCAACATCTTCAGGGGACCACTCTGGTTAGTACCATGCGAGCAGCAGGACGTATGTAGCGCGAGTGCTACAACACAGCATTGGCTGCAGTCGATTCGTTTAAGTTCTTGGAAGGTGTGCTGCCCCCTCAGTCTTAGTTGAAGAGGTTACAGGCCAGGGTAGAACATTATTTAAATCGATCACTTGACAAAATTCGTGGATAGGGAAGGGGTAAACAGTGATGTGTTCGAGGGCCTCCAGACAAAGGTGATGCAAATAGAATTGATGGTAAATGACATGCCATCGGCAACATCAATACAAGGGAATGGGGGACTAATATAAACACGACGCAGGATGATGAAGTTTGTCAAGACCAGTAGTGTAGAGGCAGTACAATGAAGATAACAGTTTTCTAGGTTACGTCATCCTCTTTTAGGGATGACAAAGGAGCATCTGTTTTTGGTGGACTCTATTCCAGATACAATACAACTTATATACTGTATAGTGTCGCTCAAAGAGCAGATGGAAGTGTTTGAATTATGGGATGTGGAAATCTTATAGATGTTGTATTCACATACAAGGCAAAGTTTGGTTCAACGGTTTTCCAGGGCAGTTGTAGAAGGCAAAACTGTAAAAGACTTCCATCAACAGTTTGTCATCAAGCGGCCTTCGATAGAGCAATGCGAACATTGATACACACTCATTACGGTCGTGAACAAGGCGTCAGAGAACCCTCATGGAATATGTAAATAGGGTAAATATGTGCTCGAGATGATATCAAATGTTGTGTAAGGAACCAGTCCATTGGACCAGTCACACATCATGTTTTCCCAACCATACCAAACGTTTGAAGATTTATAAGTGTTGACCTATAAGATTGAGGCCATTACAAATATGTACCAAGGTCGCGGGGTGTGACGTGAAATGAGTGGTGTACATAGGAGTCGAGAGGTCAGATCACTCACTGCCCTATGTGGAGGCAAGACATGGCAGCACAACAATGAAACCTGGCCTCATCTGTGTGTTGTGAAATTAATAACGAGCCACTTTGCGCCCTGTTGGACACTGGCAGTTTAGTGAGCGTTTTACGTGAGCCACGATTCCGTTCCCAATAATATGTATGTGGATGACCTGGTGTTGGAAATAAATTTGGTGATCAGAATAAAAACGATGTTCTGTTTCATCTCTGAAACAAACGTTATTGTGAGTTTTAAATCAGGATGTTATTGAGTTCTTAAACAAGAAAGAGGACCCACGTAAATATGTAAATAGGGTAAATATGTGCTCGAGATGATATGTTGTGTAAGGAACCAGTCAGTTGGACCAACCACACATCATGTTTGCCCAACCATCCCAAGCCTCCCGAGGCACTTCCTACACCACAGCAAACTCCATTGCCAATTTGAAGATTCGTGACTTTACCTGGGCTGTTAAGCTACGCGTTGCCCATGGGCTGTTTACTGAATTTGTTTTAGCTTACAGCGTTATTTTTATGACATGATTAATCCCTGATTGGAGAGAGGGCAAATTTTCGTTTAAGTTCTGTAAAAATCTTCTTATTTTGTCAGTACGATGAGTTGCCAGTAACTTCCATCCCACAGAAAGGAGGCGTGTGGCCCTTTTCCAGTTGCTAGATTTTTTATTCTATGGACTTAGCCTTATTATTATCAGGCATTAAGTTCAAGTATGTTTGCAGTTACCTAGATAATTTAGGCATTTTTAGTAGGAATTTGGAAAAACATGTCTAGTATTTAAGGGAAGTTCTCCCCTAGAGCAAGGAAAGCGGATTTAACAGTGAAACCGGATAGGGTTACTTGTCCAGAAATGTCGTTTTTGCCGCGTACTATGTCAAAAGGGGAGGTTAGAGAAGACCCAGATCGTACCTAGGGCATAAGGGAGTGTCCACTTTCGAGGATAGAAGAAGTAGCTACGATTATCGGCATAGTAAGTTATTTGAGAAAACTTACCTCTAATTTCGCCCAGCAGGCCATAACCTTGAACTAACTGCGGAAGAAGGGGAGCAAGTTCGAGTGTGGGGGAGTCGCAACAAGACACGTAGCACGCCCTAGCGTCCACTCCTCATTTCAATAAACCATTCAATGCCCAGACTCATTTTTCCTTGTCTGGCTTGACAGCTGTCCTGCTGTTGGAAGACCAGCATGGTATGCTTCTTGCATACTTCAGCTCTGTAGAAAAAGTACTCTGTTTATGAGCAGAAAGCTCTGGTTGAGTTGTTTGAGATAGACAGGTTTCGCTCTTATTTAGACTGTAGCCATTCCAGACTGAAACTGACAACCAGGCCCTAAACTGGGTGTTAGCACGACTTAGGCATATGGGGACAATAGTGAGACTGGCTAATCAGATTTCCGCATTTCATTTCGAAGCAATATGTTAGAGTTAGTGAGAATGTGACAGCTGATGGGTTAAGTAGGATATTTCAAGGTTGGTTGCTTGGTTGGTTAATTTGGTGGAGGAGACCAAACAGCGAGGTCATGGGTCCCATTGGGCTAGTTAAGGATGGCGAAGGAAGTCGGCTGTGCTCTTTCAGAGGAACCATCCCGGCATTTGCCTGAAGTGATTTAGGGAAATCACGGAATACCTAAATCAGGATGGCCAGACGAGGGTTTGAACTGCCGTCCTCTCGAATGCGAGTCCAGTGTGCTAATCACTGCGCCACCTCGCTCGATATGGTTCAAGGCGATTCTGAGGAAGATGGAGGGGAGAAGCTAGAAGATGATGTCACTGATTCTCAGGTTATCAGTTTGATTTTAGGGGATTTTTTGGTGCTGTTTAAAGGAGTTAATAAGTATCAGGAGAAGTTGAGACATTGAAACAGATAAGTAACAGGCTAGCGTAAGGTGAAGAGTTAGGCTGTACAAGTTAACAGATGGTGTGAGGAATAGTCACGGCCCTAAGCTACTTGCTCTCACGAAGCTGGCCCCGTGCTTTTAGTGTATTATCAACTATGGGTGACACCTGGGGGTATACAAGGCTCATGTTAAGATTTGGGAGGACTTCATTTCGAGGGGAATGGACTCTGACATTAGGACTGCGGTATGAACATGTAAGAATTGCCAAATATTACCCCTGATTGCAATTACGTAAGTTTCTCTGGGTTATGTGCATGGAGACAAGCTTCAACAATGTTTTTATAAAATTCTGTCAATAGTTGCAGTATTTATGTTAGGCGACTAGTTTCGAACCTTACAGGTTCATTTTCAGGCCTGGCCTACTGGGCCTGTACTGACAGTGCCTGATCGTAAATATTAAACATCAAAGGGATAACACAAGTTTTATAAATGTTTGCTGAATGAATGTCACAATCCACACGTGCCTCTTATCAAGTCAAAATCAAACTGGAGGTCAACATAGCCAACAGCTCAAGGAACATTTCAATGGTGTTAGCGTCGCGCCTCACATACAAGCGCGCGTTCGCAGCCAGTATAAGTAATCTTAGAGGCCCTTTTTTTCTGCTGAAACTTTATAATACTTTAAGTCAACCAAGACGACTGTTTCAATAGTACATATTGTAAAATAGAGACTAAGACGTAGTTTTCATTGCTTTAGACTATATTACATTACACAGCTTACATTGAGTAAAATGCCTCGTTCGACCTGCAGACGTATAGGGCGCAGGTACTTGTGATCATGGAAAACCAAAATATGGAATACATCTTTTTTTATGAACTGATCAATTTTGATCTAATATTAATTCCATTGTCGTGAAGTGTGCCGGTCATAGTAGATGTGTTATGGGACAGTATTTCAGAAACTGCTTCATAACAGGATGCAGTTAACTGAAACAAACACTATGAATATAATCAGTACTTCTTCATTTCGTTTCTATATGGTGGTGAAAGATATGTGTAATTTTTCTGTGAGCTGATTCTGCTGGTTGACTGTGACAATATTATGGCGAAAGGCGTGGAATGGCGAAACTGTTCCTTCGCTAAAAGGCGGAGACAGTGGAAGGTATGCACCGGGTGACGGCCCCTCTTTGGGACAGGCACGGATCCCTGATGTCGGCCACAGTAGGAGGGAGTAGGCCGAACTCGACAAGTTGTAATGGCATTGCGAAATGCGTTGAAAAGAAGGCTGTCTAAAAAGAAAGAAGTCTACAAGGGGATGGGAAAACATGAGAGGCACATGATTAAAAAATCTAGTGGAATCAAAGGAGGCAAGTTTCGTGAGGGAATCCAGGATTGGCTCATCAAAATTATTTTTGTAGTGGGTATGAAACATTACGAGTGCCTACTTGCAGCCCCTGTCATTGGCGGAAAAGTGAAACCAAATTCGTAGTGGGAGAAAATTTCTTATTTTGCTCCCACTCTAAGAGTGAAATGTGCATTAGTGCCTAATCACAGTAGATGCTCTGAGAAGAGGGAGACTGATAGGGTTTTTATGAATATTTCATTGGATGGAACTCGGAAGGTCCACAGCGACTGTCTAACTAGTATCTGATGCTGGTAGTACCAGCAGAATTTTTAGAAGGAGAAGATTTAAATACTTGTTTTTAGAGCTCCGGGAATGAAGATTTCAACTTAGAGTTCCAGAAAGGGAACATTCGGTTTGTGTTGGCACTTCAACAGACAACATTTTGGCTGATAGTTTTTTTGATACTCTGTCATAGATGCTGAGGTCAGACTTGGAACTTTCAGCTACCTCCGCAGCCATTTTCTGCATCTCAGAGATAGAGCAATGGTAAGCATGGGCAGCATTTGCGCATCACATGTCGAGGGGGATACGATATTACTTGCTTCGAGTTAGGGTCTTACTTTTCTGAATGAAATTATGTACTCGCCTAGTTGAATTCAACATGGCCTTAGGCAAGGGTGCTGTGCTCATACGTCCTTCTCTTGCTCTTTCCTTTAATCTGTTAATTAATTCAGGAATCATTAGTGGTTTACGTTTCCGATTCCACCCTCCTCCTAGGCCAAGGTATTATCATGTATGTTCGGTAATCAATTTTACCGACTGCGTACTTAATAATTGCTTGTATTATTCAGTCAATGTTTGGAATAAAGTCCTGGCGTTTTACAATAAACAGGACTCAATGGTGACCTATAGTTTCATTCGCTAGTTCTATGAAAACCTTTCTCATTATTTCTGGGCCGGAGTAGCCGTGCGGTTCTAGGCGCTACAGTCTGGAGCCGAGCGACCGCTCCGGTCGCAGGTTCGAATCCTGCCTCGGGCATGGATGGGTGTAATGTCCTTAGGTTAGTTAGGTTTAATTAGTTAAGTCGCATAGTGCTCAGAGCCATTTGAGCCATTATTTCTGTTCAAGTTATGGTACCCATATGTCGTGTTTAATTGGGACAGATGTTCAATAATATCCGTTGCGCGATCTAGTCTTAATATTCCACGAGATCTTATGTAGAGCGGTCTGTTCACGGTAAAGGTCACTGGGTTCAGACCTTGATAGCATCACAGGGGCATGCTTAAAGCTCAGCCATAGTTTCACGTCAGAATTTGGAGACTCCTGGCAAGGTGTTTTGAGCACTGGCAATCTTCAGATATGTAGTCGTCTTACAGGTTGCCAAATTAAGAATTTGTTAACACATTTTTGAGGATTTTTCGTTGACTTCGACTTTATGATGTACGAACCGTTTTATTTTTACAGTTTAAGGCCAGAAAATAACATGAGAGAATCCTAATAATAATATATTTCATGCAACTACGATAGTATTGAGTTACTGAGGCTGTGCTAATTGTACTTTCTTTCCGCAGGGACAAGGTGGTTGGGATAGTCAGTTGTCCTGTGTCTCAGCATTGAACCTTCGGGGGTTTTATTTAACACGTTCGCACCGGCGCTGATTTTTGTGTTTCTCTGTGTGGGGCTGCGCGCGTATTCATGCTTTCTTTTATCTGGTGGTACTGCTTTTTCTGTTTCTCACCTCGTGTCGGTTGTCGTATTCAAACAACATAGGCTCCTATTTTAATATAGTGATCTTTTATTTTAAAGCAGGCAAAAGCCCATTCTTTTAAAACAATGAGAGATCACATAAAAGAATTATACGAACACTGAATAATTTTTCATCTGACAAGATTGCTAAAATCATTTATTGATATAGATGACCTGTTTCGACAATTCTGTTGTCACCTACGGATTTATTGTTACATCATTTTACGATCTTCTCTTCCAGCGTAATATGTGGTACTACACAACGTGTGCCCATGCTGGTATGGTGAGCTATACTAGTAGTCGGTAGGTCAATTTTAAATTAACAGCTATATACACTCATGCTACTGAGCCGATTTCCAGTGCTCACGTTCATCACCACTTAGTAAAGTTGGTGATGAATGTAAGCACTTGTAATCGGCGGAATAACACGTGTGTTCATAGCTGTTATTTTTAAGTTACATGTCATGGTACCAACATGTGCATACATAGTATAGTACCATTTGTTGTGATGAAGAAGATCGCGTAATGATGTAAACAAAAAACCTTAGATGGCGACAGAGAATTGCCAAAACCGGTAATCTATATGAATAAGTGATTTTAGCGATCTTGGCGGCTGTTAAAATGTTCAGTGTTCGTAACACTACAGATCGCCCCCATGATGACGATGTCAGAAGTATAGAAAAGAATTATACACTAAATTAATGACAAATGATATCGTACCTCATTTGCTCAGAAGGGTCTCTCATTGAACAGTGACGCAAAATTGTACGAGGGTTATTCGGAAAGTAGGGGACAATCGGTCGCGAAATGGAAACCATAGTGAAAATCCGATGAAGTTCTGCACAGTTGTGTTGGGCAGTGTCTCTAGTATGCCCGTCGATCGCATTACGTCGTTCTTAATAGTTCTGAGCACACAGGGAGCACATAAAAGTACCTAGAACAATAGCGTCTCCCGTCAAGTACGAGGGCCTGGTGAGAAATTTCGCCTGAAGCTATGCAGCCAACATTACATAACTGTCTTGCGTTTTCTTCTTCAAGACAATTCTCAGCTGCATTCTGCAGGGGCAATGTAAATGCTCCTGTATCGTTTTCAGTTGAAAACGTTTGGTTACCCACAATACAAAAAATGTGTGTGAAATCTTATGGGACTTAACTGCTAAGGTCATCAGTCCCTAAGCTTACGCACTAATTAACCTAAATTATCCTAAGGACAAACACACACACCCATGCCCGAGGGAGGACTCGAACCTCCGCCGGGACCAGTCGCACAGTACATGACTGCAGCGCCTTAAGACCTCTCGGCTAATCCTGCGAGGCACCCATAATACAGCCCGTAATTGTCTCCCTCTGAGTTTCATCTCTGCTCACATGAACCGCTGGCTGTGAAGACAACATTTTGGATCAGAAAATGAGCTGTAGGGCAGTGTAGAGAATTGGCGGAAAGCGCTGGCGGCTGCCTTCTATAACGAGGGTACTGGAAAGTTGGTACAACGCTACGACAAACGTCTAAGTCGGATCGGCGACTATGGAGATGAGTAGCTGGAAGTTGTAGCTAACTGTTGCAAATGAAACAGTTTTGAGTTTCACTGTGGTTTCCATTTCGCGGCCAGTCGTTCCTTACTTTCCGAATAGCCCTCGTATTCACAGCAATTCGTTGTGCCTGGCTGATAGGTAATACTTCATACGTTAGTGTATTGCAGGTAGCATAACTGACAGGTTCGACTATGATCTACCTGTGGTTCGCGCTGCCCGGGAAGAGGATCTGGCGTGAGCTATCAGTGGCGTAAGCCAGCGTGAATATGTTAACTTTGTTCGTGCGACTGGAAAAATTTCACTGTATTTTCTTGTGTACGTGGGGCTTAGAGAATTTCGTAATAGGCGAGAAGTGTTTTAAATTCTTCTTCTGTGTGGCCACATTGTTCATATCTGCTTTACAATTATAATTATGCAAATTAGAGAGGGATTAGGCCATAATCGACAGTGGCAAACACAGAAATAATCGAAAACGGCGCAGGCAGATGGCGTTTCGTGATGTAAGCCAAAAACCAGCCATGGTGATGTTTTATTTCAATAAAATGCAACATGTTTGGTGACAACGTGCATTTTCTTGTAGTTACAAACACATAATTTAAACATCCTTGACAAGTGTTTTGGTTGTGTCTGCATCAGGGCGTATTGAAGTTAACCTGTACTTATGCATGTAGTTCATCTAGAACGTACGAAGCCCAAAATTGTAGTATTACTGGATTTCAGATACACTGCATATGGGATATTTGTCACAAAAGAAAGGAACAGCCATCGGACTGTAGTTCGTAAATATATTAAGCATCACAGCGCATGTGTAAAGAGACGAAATATTTTATAATGAGCGCTTACACCAAGAAGCGCGTCCAGCGTTAAAATATTTCAAATAAACACTATGACACGCTGGCCGCAGATATTTAAATCATTGCCACAGCACTCGATAGCAGTAAGCTGCTAAACATTTGAAAGAACAATCCATCATTTGTTAAGAAATGTTCTAGAGACTTCATTATCTTTTTACGTTTGGTCGCCGACTTGTTAAGACGTGTTGTGTAGCACTGCTACAAGTTTTATTTTATTTAGTGTCAAAAACCATGTAAATCACCAAGCAAAATGCTTCGGTAAAACCGTGTGACGCTAAAAAGTACTTATGCGCACACCAGAACATTTAATTTTTTAGAAATCTCGGACAGACAAAAGCAGCGATTGTTGAACTGCTCCATGTATGAGAGGAACATAAAAATGTAAGTTTTGTATTCATTGTATATTTGTTAATGTCTATTAGTTTAACGCCTTTGTTCTTTAAGAATATATTGATGCTTTACTTTACAGAAATTCTCTGCTTATTCTTTTTTTAAAACTCGCCGTGATTTTTCAATGTACGTAAGCTTTGTTACAGGTTCACTCTTCATCGCGGTATCTCGATTGTATGCGGGACGACATTAATGTGTTCAGTTTCCAATCTGATAACTTTTTACAAAATTTGCATTCATTTACATTTTTCCATTATTCAAATAGGCCCTTTAGGTATTTTCATCGAAGATTCTGATTGCGTGAAGGCAATCCGGGTCAAAGGTCAGTCACGAAACCACCTTCGCGTAATCAAACCTTACGTCTCCTGAACACCATCGAGAACCGACGCATCGGCGATCATCCATCCATTAATTTTTCTCTCTTTCCAAGTCGTACCAAAAACGGCAAAGCAGAACCGCCGCGAGTACGCTATCTAGTGTTATAGGTTGCATTCTTTATCTTGTCGTCAAACATTGCCAGACATTATCATCATTACTGTTATATTTGATTAAATGTGTGTGAATGGCAATGTCTATAACACTAGAAAATGAACAATTTGATTATTCAGAAACTAGAGATAATGGCTTTACCATGGATTTCCAGCATGACAGTGTGCAACAGAGCAAGGGTAGTGAAATTCGGAATAATAATTTACAGGAAACAGTTGACTTAGGCATCGATCTGAGTATCATACGGAATAGTGGGGGTCAGTGAGAGAATGAATCTTTGAGTGAGAAAAATGTGAGTGTATCATAGACCGATGGTAATCTCAGAAACCGCTGGCTACAAGGAAGTAACACAGAGTGTCATGAAATCAACACCAACTACTCCAGACCCGGCGCTATCAGATCTTCAATCTTTTCTGACTGAGATGGCAGCGGAAAATAAACAGCAATGCAAGAGGACAGAAGAAAATTTCGGAAAAAAACCAAAGCCAGAAGAAAATTTGCGAAAGTAAGAAGGCCGCAGAACATGTTAATGGGAGTGATGATAAGAATATTAAGGAGGAGCTCAAACAGTCCAGGGTAACTTAAATAATCAATAAACAAGCGTGTAGTTGTGACAGTAAGAGACGTGCATTGTTACAAAGAATGAAAGACACAATGGATGAACTGCATAAAGATGTTAGCATGATCAAAGAATGGAAAGACGATGTCACAGAATATGAAACTGATGTCAAGGATGAAGTCAAACTGCTGTCATAGCAAAGTGACTCGAGATCAGACAGGACCATGCCGTGTAATTTAAAAGGTCAGTAATAAATTAAAATAGTATTCCAGTTTTAAGAGTTTCAGGTAGCGATAAACCGCGGAAGCTATGAAGCGCTGGTAGGGTTATTCATAGGAAACAAAAAAAAAAAAAAAAAAACGTAGCGTCAGCTCAGGAAGTAATTTAACGGGTAGCGATCAAACCATGGGTGAAGCAGAAAGAGAAAAGAAGAGTAGAGCTGCATTGGTTGACTGACAGATTCTGCTGAATGTGTGACTAGCCAAATCACTCGTTTCCACCTATACAACCAGCAATACCAGTAGGCATTGGGTAGCAGGAAATGGATCAAGACTAGAATCAGAAACGCTTTGTCTCTGTGCAAAAATACGCATTATTCCCCGACCATTTGAACAGTGTTCATCCGCAAATTTGGATTCAACGATTTCAAGACTGTGGCACGTAAAATAAATTTTATTTGTGAACACCTATGAGAAGAAGCAGCACTAAATATGCGAGTAATTGCAGCCGGGTGCAAAGTACATGAGGAATTTAAGTGTGCATTTTTAAATGAGTACTGGGTGAGAAATAAGCAAAGACACCAAAAATTGAGCATCTTAATGGTGGAACCGTACACTGAATCACAATACCAAGATCCGATACAGTGTTTCAAAGACATGATGAGATTTAAATTGCTTCTGGACGCACTTTATGGGCAGAAGAAACTGGTTAAAATCTGTGGTCCACAGTGTGGTTGATATTAATGCAGTCCACTGCTTGTTGCAAGAACTTGGATTTTATCTCAAAGGCAGAGTAAGGCAGCCTATATACTTCGTACAAACTCACTATGAGCTAGAACGCTACCGTCTGAATAACCTGAAATGAGGAGTGAGACACCAATTCCCTGAGAATGGGAATAGGTGAAACAGGAATAATAAGCATGGACCTAGGGGGCCACAGTACTCGTTAGATGACAGACGACTTAATGGAAGCCGATATGATTTGCGCAGAGAAGACGGGGAAATTATTGTATGTCGAAGTCCTGACGCATTAAGAAAACAGTGTGGGAGGTTCCTACCCCATTCTGTGGCATCTAGTAGTCAGGCCTACTAGATGAGTGGCCTGCCAAGCGAGGCCAATTATTATTCGTACATCACAAACATTTTCATGCTTTATCATACCCACTGCAACTATGCTTGAAATATGAGCCCTAGTGCCTATCAGTTAAGCTATAACTTATTCTCGTCCTTACTTCTTAACGCAACGGAATGGATAATGCATCTGACTAACAGCTTGTGCACATTTCTGATGGACTCACTCCACCCTGGTATATATTTTAATCAAAGCTCGGACATCCCAGCAAGAAAAATGGAGGTTGTGGTGAAATACCTCAGCAAAATGGCTACTCACAACTCAATAATCAAGACCACTACTTGTTTCATATATCTCCTCTTTTATTACAATCAATTCTTTGACGTTAATGTTGCAAAATTTCTTACATTACACTTAAACAGAATAGTTAAACAAGGGATTCTCCACCCAGTGGGCAGACATAACATAAGCATTTTACTATTCTATGGTCTCGTAATGTTTCTGTTTATTGCTACTGTGCACTTTCTGGATTGGTAATGAATCTTTCGCTACTTCATCCTCTCCCACACTCTCGTAACCTCATTCATTAGCAACATAACGAATTTACTGACTTTCGTGCTGTACTAGGAAAAAATCATGCTTGACCCACCGTATTTGAAACTAATTCGCTACTCTCCCATGCAAATCACACGGATTAAATACACAAAATAAATCACACTGGCAGTATAAAACACATCTCAGAAACATAATGTTTGGTTATCTACTCGTTCTGCTTTCCCATTTCAAACAATAGTCATCCCAGATTCACACGTCACTGACCCACGTAATAGTTTTCCTACCACAAACTCTGGAGGATTTATGCACATCTCCCTGTAAATTGCGACCCACATGGTGTTGCCAGGTACATGGCTGACTCAGTTTAATTCACTTTCAGAGTATCTGAATATCAAGCTGGCGTCACACGAATGTATCTCATAATGAAAGTTTTGGTATCTTATTTATCTCACACACGGATCCTCAACTGAATGCAAGGACAAGAACTTCTAATTTTTTTTATTGTCTCATAGTCAGGTTGAGACTCGCACTGTACTCACTACGTGGAAGTGCTTGTTTCTAATTCAAGTTCTGCACACGGGAATCTTAATTATTTTCTACTTAGATTTACACACACAAGTATTTCATCTTAATACTACCACACGCTAGCATTCGTCTTATAATTACAACACGTGGTTTCTTTGTCACTTCTGAAGAATCCTATGTTCCCCATGATTTTTTTTTTTTACCTGCCTATCTTTTCCGAACAATTTACATGAGCCTCCCACCAAAAATTTCTGAAAAGAGAAATTATTAGTTTATCTACTCTTAAATATTCCACATGCATACCATTTTCATTTAAACTTGTTTTCGTGGAGACACACGGATTAAACTCAGGAACCAGCGACAGAGTGCAGAAACATGACCATTCATCCGGTCACCCCGCACTTCCGCAGTTGTGGAGGAGGACCCTGCCACCGTATTGGTCAGCCACATTCCAGGCCTTCTAGTGCTCTGGTACACTTCGTCTCTTTGGTTCGGCCAAAGGTGACTAGAGAACCGTCTCAAAGATGATTATTGAATCTACCTTTACTGTCTGTGGTCAGCAGATGACCAGCCATTCATTTAATTCATTATTATACAAAAAACGCTGTTCTGACAAGAAGAACGAAGTATGTTGAACATCTTTTCTATGTCAGGTAGTACTGTACCGTTTCAAGTGAAACAATGACTGAGATAGGAATAATCAACGCGGCTGGGGCTCCTGCGTGACTGTTGGATGACATACTATTACCCGGAACCTTACTCTTCTATTGCGATGAGTTAAACAAGAATCTATTGGAAAGTGCCACGGTGTTCGACAACTAGATGGGTATTGCCTATCCCTTTATCGACGTGAAGGTAAGTGGAGTGATATTACCATGCATTTTAAACTCATGCAATCAAGTTTCAATCCTAGATAAAGATGTTTACAGGATGAGTGACAAGAATAAGCAATGGCCAGTGTTCAAAATGGACACGATGAAAGTACGCAGTATATTACTTGGAAAGAGTGCTGGAGTGAAAGAACAGATCAGGGACGATTTCGAATGCCACTTACACAGCCGGCTGGTGTGGTCAAGAGGTTCTAGGCGCGCCAGTTTGGAACCGCGAGACCGCTACGGTCGCAGATTCGAATCCTGCCTCGGGCATGGATGTGTGTGATGTCCTTAGGTTAGTTAGGTTTAAGTAGTTCTAAGTTCTAGGGGACTGATGACCGCAGATGTTAAGTCCCATAGTGCTCAGAGCCATTTGAACTTACACATACTCAGTGCAAACGTTTTGGTCATACAGAACCTTAAAATAAAGGTTATTCCATGTCTCACCTTCTTGACGTTCTACTGAGTAGTACTGCACTGGAACAACGATTTTTGTCGCTGTGCTTGAACGGAATGGAAATTCAGTTAATCCTTGACCGGTGTAGTCGGAAATGTCAACGAGTTTCGGAGTCCTGGGGACTCATTAAATAAAAATTGTTTTGTGTCCCTTAATGATTTTTGTTGTTATTTTGGGACGTATATGTAATCAAAGGCGTATAGGGAAACAAACTTTTTTATTTACAACCAATTTAGAAACAAACCGAAGCGAAAAAATCTGAAACTAAAGATATTACAAAAGTAAACATACTCTTTCTATTATATGTATTTTCCGAGTAAAAAGTGACAAATAAAAACGTTTTTTTATCGAATACACACCTGGTAAGATCTAAATTATAAGAAAAGGGAAAACATTTACATCCACAGGAAATCTGTAAAAGCCGGCCGGTGTGGCCGAGCGGTTCTAGGCGCTTCAGTCTGGAACCGCGTGACCGCTACGGTCGCAGGTTCGAATCCTGCCTCGGGCATGGTTGTGTGTGATGTCCTTAGGTTAGTTAGGTTTAATTAGTTCCAAGTTCTAGGCGACTGATGACCTCAGATGTTAAGTCGCATAGTGCTCAGAGCCATTTGATCCATCCAAATCTGTAAAATATTTATAACGATCCAAACAAGCATATGAAAAGAAACAATATTTTGGAGTCTTGGAGATTTACAATCGACTGAACACACAGTTTCATAGAACACTGTAAACAAATAGGTTTCTGTGTTGAACATATAAAAAAACAGTATTTGTTTATAAGTTTGGATCACATATAGAATAATATTTTGATTCCGAGGCAAAAGTCTTGATCGTCAGCTGGTGTCTAAGATACAGTCTTCAAACGTTTGCAGATACGTAGTTAACTGCCTTGTTTCAAAAAGTAGAAATTCTTTGGGTGTCTCCCGTTTGTGTTTCCTCACGGTACCAACATAAGTAAATTTATTTTGCTGAGGTGGTTTTTGAGTTCTGTTGAGGCGTACGAGTTGTCACCAGCAATACTTCTGTTGATTTCAAACAGTGGTTTCGAAATACGAAGAACAGCTAGCGTTGGAATAGTAAACCGTTTACCTTCAGTTGTGAGATCATTAGAGTCAGTGCCCTTGTATTCTATATGTAGTGGGTTCGAGCATCAACAAGGCATTGGATTTTCAAACCTCTTTTTTCTCTGGGTAAATGTATTTTAAATTTATATCTGTCTCTAAAGCCGACCAGCATTTCATCCTCAGTTGCATTGGTTCCTAAATATAAGCCGATTACGAATTTTGATAAAATTTTTCAAAACTATGTTAAATCGCCGCAGCTGATTCAGATTTTACTCTTATGATTCTCTATATCTCAGGCAAGCTAGTAACACAGGAAACTTTTTTGCTGAAGTTACTAAGCGAATTTGACGACATCCCATATATTTAAAAAATGATTCGTTTTCTTTATTGTTAGATTTGTAGGCAGCAGTCCCAATAAAACATTTATTTCAATGGAATTTGTTTCCCTGTGCGATTCTGACTGCATTACTTTTGCGAAATTCCTGCTTTTTCAAATTTGTATAACGCACAAACATACCTATTATATATTGTGAGAAAATCTTCTGCCTTGCATCCAAGGGCACAAGTTTTGGTAAAGCTTTCGTATTTCCCAGCAAATTCAGTAAGTTGCGGTCTGGTATTCTTACATTTAGGGTTGGTTCGGTGGCAGCCCATTTGCATCCGTTTTTCCCATAGAAATTTTTCTTACTTGGCTCACTTGTGCCTCTACCGTCTGCACTTTCAGTAACCATCATCTCATCTTCGTCATCAGATACAGCGCCAGAAAGTTCACTCGCCGTTTCGCGATCACATGGGATATCATTTTCGATGGTAATGTTGCTACCGGGATCGTCATCTTGATCTGAACAGTCAGCATCACATTCCTCAATTCATCTTAGTACACATTCCTCAAAGTTTGAATCTTTAGTGTCGACATTTTTGGGTCCGCAAACATATTCACTATACTAAAAATATTACACTAACTTGTATCGCTTAGTCCCAGGGATCCTCAATCGTTTACAGTGCCTGCTTTGATGATAGACTGCAGTCGCCTGAGGATGTGACGTGTTTCCCCACCATATAAAGGTACTGTTCAGCCATGCTTCCTGACCAAGAAATACAAAAGTTGCTACAACTTCATACTTCCCTGGGGTCCCAGAGACTCGGCAACGCCTGTTAAGGGTTGAAATCCAGGAAAAATTTAGACTGATCAAACAAATTTCGGGCTACCATATTGTAGTGAATGGATTGTTCAGAAGCACGATGCCAAGTTTTTCGGATATGCATGCATGGGACAGGTACCGCTGCGACTACACTCGTTATGAACTTGGCATCATCTTTCTCAACAACACAGGCAGGCAGGCAAATCAGGCAAGCAGCTTTCAATGAAAATGTCTCCCCTGAACGGGAACATACATAGTGAATATACGAGTGCAGGTTGTAGATACTTGGTTGACGACATATGGAAGTTTGTGTCTGCCCGTTAGTCGTGCTCGGATAGCTTACTGGTAAGGCGACCGCTAGCAACAAAGGAAAAATTCGGGTTCGAGTCCCAATTCCGCACAACTGATGGTTGTTCATATTCACAATTGCGAATACATTTTATAAATTTCGGGCTTGCAGTCGGTCGTCGTTTAATTTGTCCCACGATATTTCGGCTGGGCACCTAGTAGTCATCTTAAGGTCGGCCATCGAAGACTGGGTCTTGTTGTCCGGTCGAAACATCGTGGGATGAATTAAACACCGACCGGCTGCAAGCTCGAAACTTGTTTGAACATTCAGTTTGCCGGGAAACTTTTGAAATTCACGATTTAGACAGTTTGTCTGATAACAGCTTTGGTATGTTAGAGATTGTGCTCACCGGTGAAGGAAAAATGCCATCAGAAGAAGCGTAAGAGCAGTTAATGGATGTAGCCAAGGAATAGTTGAAATAAGAAGACGAATAGAGTAGTGAAGTTGATTGATCGGATATTCTGAGGACAGAAACAATCCCAGAGATAGTGATAGTGAAAGAGGTGTCAGACATGGAAGAAGATTGCAAAGATGATGACGAGTGGGAATATGTTTGGTTGAGTGACTCCGAAGAAAAGGACACTAATTGCTTAGTGTGTAATACTGTAGAAAAAGCTTGCAGGACGTTCGACGTTCTTCTTCGCTCAAGAGAATGGACAGATGCGACGTTAAATAGACCTGATGACTCGAGTGGTGATGAATACAAATGTGTAAAAGGCTAATACGTAGTAAAAGCCTTAGAAAAGCACAGGAAGTCCATCGGATTTTATAGCAGAAATGGAAAAGAAGAGCGGAGAAGGACTGAACAGTGATGATGAGGACAAACGGTGGGGCTATTTATTCGACGTGGAAAACGAGATAGGACAACGAATAGCGGAAGGATGTTAGTGCGTGTTTTACTAGTTAATAGGTTAGACAGCATAAATAATATGTGAATATCCGTATGACTGTATGTGTAAATTATATATGTTTTCCTGTGAGTCATGACGATAAGGCAGATAAGGTTCGGTTAGTGTGATAAAGTTTTATTCAATGCAAGAAAGGGATCACGGAATAGTAAGCTTTTAAGCCACAATTTTTTTTACTTCTACTGTGGACCTTACAATGTAAGGAGAGTTGTTCACAACAATGTTGTCGAGGCAGAAAACATAAGGAGCCAGAAATCAAAGGGCCAGCAACATATTTCCATTCTCATACGATTTAAGGAGCAAAGTTAGTCTGAGATTGTACAGCAGGTCCCACACCTGGGGAGGGAGGTACAATTAGAAGAGGAAAAAAATCAATTCATATTTAAATAGGAGTTGAGATTATGGCGAGTAAATGTTTGGATGATTTCCGGTGAAAGTTGGAAACGTTGAAGCGTGTAGAAGTTGACAACAAAGAAAGCGTAGGACGAACTGTGGGGTGAATTCGTGCAGTGAGGAGTGTTTGCTTGACAGAGTTTTACCGGTATTAGGAGCCATTTGTGGGACACTCTGAGCCACGATTTCCCGATCGTGACGTAGCACCGTCTAATGGAGACATATTTTATTAATTGAGTCGGTAGCAGTTGAGCACTGTGCCAAAATGTGCCAGCGGTGGGGAAGCACCGTGCCATTAGGGGTTCTTTTATTAATGTGTGCTTAAAGAGCCAGTACGGTATGCACTGAGTCCTTGAGAGTAAGAGTAAAGTTAGAGACGTGCCCCGTTACATACAGGTACGTGTGTCTAATGAACCGAAGATGATGATTTTTCTTTTTTGTGTATATTCTGTGCTGTTCTCAGGGAGTACATCTGACATCTAGAAGAAGTCCATATGAGAGATAATTTACAAAAAAGCGACATGGATGTCATTAACACAAGTACAAGGATGAAACAAACAAGGCCCAATAAGTCCAAAGCGGAAAAAAGTAAAGCGAATACACACCAGGTATGTGACTAGGTTAACAAGGAGTTAATCGTTAAATTTTCGTTTTGTTTATTGCATGTTCCAGGAGGTTATGTGCTGTTTTCGGCACCAGGTATTAAGAGGAAGGCAACGAACTAATTTCTAATGGACGGGAGAGCTACAAATGAAGAGAGAGAAGTATGCAGGCACGCAAATATTATGTGAATGATAGGTAGCCTGGCACCATAATTATTTTAATAACTTGTAGAATTGTGACGGAACAGTGCGTGGGAAGGGAACTGTTAGATGTCCGCAAGGTATCGACAGAAATCCCAGGTATTAGCAGATAAGAATCCGCAAGAACTAACAGCAAGTCAATTAACGAGTCGACATACGCATCCACTTCCAGTATCATAATAAGAAACCAGTAAAAATGAGTGATTTCAGTTTTTGAACCATTCTGTACAACCCAGCTTGTGGTTTACTAGCCACACTAGGCTATGTGTTTTGGTTCAAATGGCCATCGAACCATTTTTATTGTATTATAAATCCTTAACTCTTATCAATTTGATTGAAGGTCAAGAGGCTGATAGAGGAATACTGTATATTTATAGGTAATGTCCCACAAAATTTAATATGTATGTCTAATATATGTTTCCATAACACAATTGCATTGGTGATGGCACGACATGGTGACGCAAAATATGATAAGGGAGGAAAGGCAGCTGAAGGTGGCTGCAAGGGCGTGGTTCACTGCAGGATAGTGATTCCCCGCCATCGCCAGCCCCTGGGCTCACCAGTGTCCACTGTTGTCTTCTGACAGCTGAGCGGTTGGTCAAGGGCACCCCATACCCGCCGCATGGGACTGCTGGGGTTAAACGCCTCGTACCGCGGACCTAATGCATTACGCCACAGCCGAACCCAGTGGGAGAAGCAGAGTGCATCATAAACCGTTTGTTGGCAGCCTGTCTACTACTTGATTCCATGCGGAAACAGCTTAAACGACGTCTTACAGCAATATCAAGAGGCTATGCCTCAAGTGACAGCTCATCAGCTGTTTCGAGAAGTACCAGGCAGTTCGTTAGTCAATGTGGACCACCAGTTAAATTTTCTGTGGTGTCTGTACATGGATATAAAAGAATTAACTAACGTGCTGCCGATGCAAAACAACACAAATACGTAAATCATGATCTCTCATTTCCATAAACTATTTCAGAACTCTAACATTGATAAACACATCATATACAGTGACAATCTACGTGTAATGCAAGTGCGACTCTGTCCAATTAGATGTGAACATTGCAATTTCTACTTCATTTGCTACGCTGTGAGAATGAAACTTTTAATGCACCTCACTACAGCCTCATTTCTCTGATCAGTGAGAGGCATTTCTATGTTTCATTGCCAAATGATCCTAGTATCACGAATTTGAACAGGAAAAATACTGTGCTACATATTGAGTGAGATGAACCGTGGTTCTGAATGGTATGAGTGTTTACGTCAGACAGGCTATGGACATGCGCAACCGTAATGACTAACCCTCAATAATTAGATACAGATGTGTGGAGATGCTACTTATAAAAACTTTAAATTCCTGCTCGCAAGTTGTATTGCACTTACACGAATTGATATTTCACATGTCAGCAATATGTAACTTTAGTACTACTTCGTTTCTCGTACCAGAACAGCAGTCGGGATTATTGATGTGATAAATAGTGTTATCTGAACCTGTGAAGTGTATTTGTGATTCCCAAACACTGTGTTTTTGGGGAAATCATATATATTTTTAAAGTATTAAGTGTGCTTCCTCAACTTTTATTTCCAGGGGCAATATATATTAAGTTTAAACATGTTACATCATATCGTTACAGACTGACTCGTATTTTAGTTTTGACGAATTATTTAACTGTTCTAATACGAGCTGCCCTTTTAATGGCGAAACGTTTAAGCATGCATCAGAAGTGTAGAATTTTGTTCTTGTCATAAACTTGTAATGTTTTCTCTCTCATCATATGTTATTCGTACTTGAAGATCATAGGACTCCTTGTGGATTTATTTAACTATACGATGTAGGTTAGTTTGGGAAACACTTGCATAAGATTTACCAACTTGTACATAACCTAATCACACAGAGACACAAGTCTAGGTACTCACAAATTTAACCATATTTCGATAATTGTTGTTCTGTATTCGTATGAACTTTCGTAGCGATGCATGAAATTTTTTATGATGTGTCGATGTATTTAAGTGTATTCTGTTCTCAATTATTTTTGTCGTGAGGAAAAGTATAAGTGATTATTCATTGTGACACATTATGAGTGAATGTCTATTCAATACTTATTTATTAAATGACGAATGTGACTGACTTTTGATTAATAAGAAAAGTTTCAAACGTGTGACTTGAATTTGAAGTATATGTGAATTGTGTGAGCTGGTGCTCTCTTCTTTATATGTGTTCAAATAACAGCTTACCGTAACTTTGTGTGGAGGCTTATGTTTAAGTGTGAATGTGAAATTGTTGCGTTGGCAACAGGATATCCACCCCAGTCTCACAATCCATACCGTGAAGCACATCATCCCAGTGCCGACAAAACCAAAAATGTGAACGAGAAAGTAGAACCCAAAGAAAAAGTAAAATTTCTTTGACGTAGTTGTGCTAGAGACAAATTCCAGCACAAACACATCAGCATTAATTTTAAAACTGAGGAAGGGATGATGTTATGGGACAGTTCTTACAAAATTACTCTGTAATCGGATTAATAACCTACTGCTCAAATTAGACTATCAACTTAATTAAAATCACAAGCGAATCGTGAAAGTATGCAAGTAGCTGGAACAAACACCAATGACTTTAAATATAGTCAGTACTTTTTCATTTCATTTCTATCTGGTGGTGAAAGACAATGCGTAATTTTTCTGAGCTGAGTCCTCCAGCTGACTGCGAGAAAGTGACGGCAGCAGGGATAGAATCGTAAACCGGATCGTAAAACTGTTCCTTCACTAAAAGCAGAGCCACTGGCAGGTATACACTGGGAGATGGCCGCTCTCGAGACGGCCACAGCACTATGGTATCAACCACTGCAACCTGATAAGTTGTAAACTGGCATAGTGAGGTGCAGCAAAAAGAATGCTTTCTAAAAAGACAGTGTTCTCTAAGGGGATGGGAAAACATGAGACACAGAGCGTGAGAAAAATCTGCTGGATGCAAAGGAGGTCAAAAGTAATTGAGTCATAAGTTTTGTAAAGGATCGCAGAATTGGCTCATCAGAATTGAGGGGCTGAGAGTACAAATGATACATGTGCTCGCTGAAGCAAACTAAGTAAATGACTACCAAAACTTAATGGCTATTTGTAAATTACGTAAGTTACTATCCAAATATTAGATATTTTTTCCTAATGATCAGTTAAAATCGATATTAATATAATATGTTGAGAAACAATAATGAAGTAACGAATAAAATTAAAATATCAAAACTAAAATGTATTGATGTGGTTCCAACAAATACGAGAGATTATTCATAGTCATTTCTACAGTCCCCTCACAGTCAGTGTCTGTAGAATCTAAATCATGTGCTTCTGTGCTATTTCTTGAAGAATGTTCTTCCTGGGCAGCACTCGTAGTGTACGATGGTGTTATTCATTTTTCAGTCTTTCTCGTCCTCTTCTTTGACCATGTCCTCTCCTTTCTCCACACCACTTCTTACACCCTCGGTAACTGCTGTCTGTAATGGGATAAACTGTTATAGAACTCATGCTAAAGTGAAGGGTTGTGGTTCATCGTATCCTGAAGATTTTTGCATTTCTCAAATTTTGTTTCAAACCCTTCTTCTGCAAAAGGCAGCAGAAGAGTTAATGCTGGGGATCAGTATTGGACCTCCTGCAGTATACTTCTGCTGAGTCACGGCCACCTGGGATTCCTCTGCTGTATTTTGTTTCCTTCTGTGTCTTTAGTAACTTTATCCTTTGCTGTTGCATCCCTGGCTGTAATTGAAAGAAAGTTTGTTTTCATTTCCACTACGAAAATTTTTCAGTTGACCTGCTTCACTATATCCATTCCGTCTTTGGGAACAAATACACGTTTGAAGTGCTTCTCTGACTTTTCAGAGAGACTAGAATCTTTATCATATACCATATATGCATGGCCAGGTTGAAGGACCTGATGATCCGTTGTGTCAATATGCTGATTTTGCCTCAAGATGTACAAGCGATATTTCAAAATGTGATCTGTTGAAACATGCATTAAATATTACTACAAGTTTTCTTAAAAGCATGCACATTAGTCTAATGTTGTACTTTTGAAAAATACATACCTGAATATTCATTAGAGGCAGCAGTAATTTTCTTTCTGTCTCCCATTTCAATTACACTTGCTGCATTCTAAATGCAATCCAGGCATTGGCTTACAGCTTAAATTTTATCATCACGGGGGTGAAACTATGTAGGGCATCACTTATTATTCTTTTACTCAGAAGAGAGCTTTATCTCTCCTCAGCCCCTCAATTGTTTTTGTAGTGGGGCCGGGACATTGCGAATGCCTATATGCACCCACTATCATTGTTAGAAAAAAAGTGAAACCAAAATCATTGTGGGAGAGAAGTTCTGCTTTCTGCTCCCACTTTAAGAGCGAAATGTGTATTATTGGCTAATCACAGCAGAGTCTTTAAGAAGAGTGAGATTGCTAGGATTTTTATGATTGTTTCCTTACACAGATCTCGGAAGTTCACAGCTGTTGCCTAACAAGAACCCAGTGCTGGCAGTACCAGCAGAAAATTTTTGGAGGGAGAGGATTTGCACACTTGCCTTTAGAACTGTGGGGAATAAATA
Organism: Schistocerca americana; assembly: GCF_021461395.2. Taxonomy (NCBI): domain Eukaryota; kingdom Metazoa; phylum Arthropoda; class Insecta; order Orthoptera; family Acrididae; genus Schistocerca; species Schistocerca americana. The sequence goes on along the minus strand of NC_060120.1, from coordinate 900,419,870 downwards.
CTTCACATTAGAACTCTAGAGAGGGAGCACTCAGTCTGCGTCCCTGTTTCCAGCAGACAACATTTTGGTTGGTGGTTTTTATACTCTGTCACAGATGCCGAGGCCACTGCAGCCGTTCACTGCATCTGAGTTTTAGAGCAGTGGTAAACATGGGCGGCATTTGCGAGGCAGACGCCCAGTTATTTGTTCAACGTTTATTTTTCTGAATTAAATCACACACTCACCTAGTTGCTCTCAACATGCGCTTCCTTTAATCTTTTAACTAATTCAGCAGCCATCAGTGGTTTACTTCATGTAGCACATTTGGTTACGATCCATCCATTTTAACCATTATGCATTTAATAAATGCTCGTATTACCTATTCAATCCTTGGAATCAAGTCCATGTGTTCTACCAATAAACATTACTTTATTTTGACTACAGTTTCATTCGATAGTTTGATGAAACGATTTATCATTATTCCTATGTGAGCTATGATACCTATATTTACTGAGTCACCCCTTTTTGAGATGTTCAAAAATATCCATTGCGCTCCCTTGTCTTAACATTTCACATGATCTTGTAGGAAGCAGGCTAATTCACTGTATAGGTCAACGGATTCAGACATTTATAGTATCACAGAGGTGTCGTTAAAGTACAACCATAGTCTCACAGATGCAGAGCGCATCAAACATATCCATAAACATTTTCATTTCAAAATTGATACTACAGTCTGAAAGATTCATAACAAATGAATAACAAATATTTTAACCAAATACAACAAAAAGAAGAGTTCACACAATCAATTGACACTGACCCTCTTAGCATGTGGGAAGGATGAATACCTCACTCATAAAATATATGCGTCTGCTAAAAAATTCGTTGGCTCAGTAGAAGGAATATTATGGCCAGATACATTACTTCAACTGAACTTTATTAGCGATTAAATATTTTATGGCTGCTCGCAAGCAATGGAAAATGTATCTTCCTGAATATTAGGCACTCTTATAGACAAGAGCGATTTTTGAAGGATATTCTTGAAATCGCTGGACAAATAATATTCTTATTACTGCATCATACTGTCGAATAAAGGTACATAAAACATAAAAGCTTTTGTTTTATTGTTACGTCATCTATGCCAGCTAACGTCTAAGTTTTACATAAAAATGTTAGAACTCTTTTCCAGTGCCACATGTGCCTATGTGCTACATTTAACGTTTTGAGATGCTGGAATTATTAACAGACTCATAAGGGCGGCGTTGAACTTGTTTCGAAGCTAACAAAAATCTCGATTTTATCACAGAACGCAGTCTAATAATACTTCTCCGCGGAGAAATTAGAAGCTTTTCTACATATTCGATTGTATTGTTTAATTTCTTCAGCTGTGATGATAACTGCTATCATGTTTCGGCACAACTGGGAGCAACTGAGTAGTAAATATCTGTATGTATATCTGTATGTAGAGGCCTTCAGTAATCAAAACCAGTTGGACGGATGATTATGTCATGGATCTGAAACAAAAATAAATTTTTTTGATTAAAACTAATAGAAATAACAGAGAGCGTATAAATTTGAAGGAAGATGAAGACAATTTAGTTCAAGTTAATTCCTGACACGTCGGTTTACACAGAAGAACTGTGCTACAATTGAAAATCTCCAAAGGAGCATGTGTCCTCAAGAAACAAAAACGTCCCCCAATCCATATCAAACATTATCACTAAAGTGTCTTGTCTATTACGTTTAAAAACAGCTGTGTTAGACATGTCTGGATTCGAAAATATTAATAACCTGAGCGTTTAAAGTGATAATGATACTTGGATAATGCAAGGAATTCTAAAAGCAAAGAATTGAGAAATCTCACTGTCTCATTCTAGAGCCATACAGCAATAAAGGTAAATTTTCCTCATACCCGTCAAGTTCAGCTCTCAGTAGCTGCTATCATCGTCTTAGACAGCAGAATTACATCGGTGAAAATTTATCATGTTTGTGTTGAACGTGCCTTAAAGGTAAAACTTTTACACGATACAACAATATACTTTCATGACATACATTGGCAAGTTGATTATCTGAAGGAAGTAACAGTATTGGCACGTGGGACACGAGATTTTTGTTCTGTATACTAACGGCAAACAAGCTGTGGCGTAGTGGAAAAAGAGATGGAACGGGTTTGGACCAACCAGACACAAGAACTAGGGTCATACGTAATTAATAAACCAATACACCTACCTCTAATAACCGAGCAAGTGTCTAATTAAAGATTTATATTACGCTTGTTAATAATAACGGATTTTCTGAGGAAATATCACGGTACATTCAAAGGCAATGAATAATGCAATCACAACAATAATTAAGAATGCGTGAAAGCTAAAACATAAATACGTTCCAAAGAATAAACGGGCTTAACAGATGATCAAAGAGGCATACGGATAAAAAAATGATAAAAAAATATTTGTTCGTTTTGTATGATTACAAATTAACAATTTTTGGATTTTTTTCCCTTTACCTTTACTTTGAAATGTTGGATCTTTCCGTATTACTTCATTCAAGGTTAACGGGAAGTATCCTACAGGTGATGAGTGGGTTTTTGGGTGTCACAATATGTGATGTAATTCTTTTGATGGTTTTGAAGTAAACGCTTAAAATGTTTACGCTGCCGGCGGACTATGGACCTTAACATGTGACATAAATCTGAACGTGATACGTCTACCCTTTCCAGAGGAAAAGGGTTCTTAACAGTCGGACAGACAGACAGACAGATGGACAAAGAGATCGTATAGGGCCTAAAGATTCCGTTTTTACAGATTGAGGCTCGGAACCCTAAAAACAGCAGCAATTTTCAACCAAAAGAGAAGACAGACACAAAATAAACAAAACGTTGCAGTCCAATATGTTTATTAAACACATTAGCCAAACTATAAAAAGAACTACTATGCAGTAAACTGCAATAACATACAAAACTTTGTCCATGTGAAGGAAACACAATCTAGATTCAGAAAAGGCAAATCCGCAGAATACGTTATGAATCAAGTGACCAACACATCAGACGAGAAGTGCGTAATCAGAACAAAGACAGACATAGTCAGGGCTTATGATAACCTCTTGTGCCTTACCTTGTTGTCTACAATGGGACACATAAAAAGACCAACAAACCCCCACATCACTTCCCGGTCCTTCAGTAATATTCTGCAGAAAAGGTAGCTAAATCGGTTTGTCCGTAGAGGATGACATAAAACAACTAAGTACAGGAGAGTGGTCGAAAAACATTTAACTAAAGAACATTCAAAGGGCTCTGTATTAGGAGCAGAGTTCTGCGACATTATCCTGGAAAGTCAGTTACAGATAGTAAGTGAACTACTGTAAACAGGACGATGCATCACACACTCTGACGAGCTAATGATAGTAATAACTCGCAGCTGTAGACCAGAGTTAGAAGAAAATATTCTGTTTGTAGTGACGCCACTTCCGGCTTCGCATTCAGGAAACGAATTAGAAGCAGCAGCAATTATATTAGTATGTATTGTTCTCAAACTGTCCTGGACAGGAAATCCAACTACAAGAAAAGAAAGTAACAGTTGGATTAAGAGACGCATTGTGACAAAAGATTTGGAGTCGCAGACTGATGAGAAGCTACTTTTTTACGAATATACAGGGTGCGTCAAAAAATGTATACACACTTTGAACTGTCATAGACAATTTATTTCCCGTTCTACAAGGTTAAATATCTGTGAGAAAGTTATGTTATGTTTTTTCAACAGGTGGCAGCAGTGGCAAGGAAGTAACTGCAACATGGCGGACGTGCGTTTGAGCTTTGAAGCGAGGAAGCAGATAATTAGGTAGTACTGGAAGTTTGAGAATGTAGCTGCGGTTCGAAGACAGTGGGGCAGTGAGTATGGTACAGGACCACCTTCAAGGTTAACAATTACACGTCTACGAGACAAATTCGAAATTGGTGGAACAGTGTGTGATGTGCATAAAGGTCGATCAGGGCGACCTCGTACAGCTACAAGTGATGATTCAACAACTGTGGTCTCGGAACTGTTTCATCGTTCGCCTCAAAAATCTTCAAGGCAAGCGGCACGTGAGAGTAATGTAAGTGCTAGTAGGGTGTTACGCATTCTGAAGAAAGGCAAGTTTCGTGTGTACATTCCAAGGCTGGTGCAACAGCTAAGTGGCGACGATCCAGATCGAAGGTTAGAATTTTGTGAATGGGTTCAGGAGATGGTGAGATGTGAACTGGGATTTATGGGTAGCACAATTTGGTCGGACGAAGCGCAATTCAAACTCAATGGAACTTTCAATAGGCGGCAATTGTGTGCACTGGGCTGAAGATAGTCCTCACATTACAGTTGAAAAGGCTGTGAATTTGCCTGGTGTAAATGTGTGGTGTGGTTTGTCTGCAAGGGGACTCATTGGGCCTTTCCGCTTTGAAGGTACTGTTACTGGAGAAACGTACCTAACAGTGCTTGCTGACTCCATATTCCCTGCCATTCGTGCATTATACGGTAATGATGAGTTTTATTTCCAACAAGATGGCGCCCCGCCGCACTATCATAGGGACGTACGAGCATACCTGGATCACAATGTACCAGGCCAGTGGTTAGGATGCAGGGGACCATTCGAGTTTCCTGCACGCTCTCCAGACCTCACGCCGCTGGATTTCTTCTTATGGGGCACAGTAAAAGATGAGGTGTAAAATGTAAACCACGTAACCTGGACACACTTCGGAATGAGATTCAGGCAGTGTGCGCAGAAATCTCATTGGACACTTTGGCACGATGTACGGAATCAGTGGTGACTCGTACTCAGAAATGTATTGATGCTGAAGCCCACCAGTTTGAACATTAATCACATTTGAAAAGTACATTTATTTTTCCAATTGGACTTTAAGCTTTCCATTTCCAGAAATTTAACATTGTAGGACGGGAATTAAATTTTCTATGACGCTCCAAAGTGTGTATACATTTTTTTGACGCACCCTGTATTGAGACATCGAGCCTGGAATCAAGTAGGAATTACGAGAGTACGGTCGTCAAAAAGATCTAACGCATCTGACTGAATCACGTTTACTGGTTACAGACGAAAGCACACACAGAGCTGAACTGTCTGCCTCAGCAGAGAGTGCTCCAGTTTGTACACACACAGAAAGCGCCGGTCGCGCGAAACTCAGTTTGTCCTTTTCTCGCAAGATATCCTGCGAACCATGGATTAAGGGCAACAGGAAGTTTCCACAATCCTTGCTTTTCGGAAAGCGTTTTGCACAGTGTCTCACTGCGGGCTCTTAGCGAAGGTCCGAGCATACAGAATAGCTTCTTAGATACTTGAGTTTCTCGAAGCGTTTTCAAACAATAGAGCCCAGTACGTTGTCCTGGGCGGCGAGTATACGCTAGAGACAAGGGTCTCGTCAGGATAAGATCTTTCTTGTCCTTCATATACAAAAACTTTCTGACGGATAGGGTAAGTACTAATCTGCGACTGTTTGCTGATGACACTGTAGTGTTTGGGAATGTGTAGCTGTCGGGTGACTGTAGGAGGAGTTTCTATTTGGTGTGATGAATGGCAAGTTTCTCTAAATGTGGAACAATATAAGTTGATGGAGATGAGTAAAAAAAATAATCCCGTAATGCTGAATACATAATTAGTAGTGTGCTGCTTGACACAGGCACGTCGATTAAATATCCAGGTGTAACGCTGCAAAGCGATATGAAATGGACAGCACTCCCCGAGTGCTTGAGGTCCCCTCCATAGTGTATTAAAGGAAGATACCGAACTAATTCAGAGGCGGGCTGCTAGATTTGTTACCGGTAGGTTCGAACGACACGCAATTATTACGCAGATGTTTCGGAAACCGAAATGAGGATCCCTGGAGGGAAGGCGACTTTCTTTTCGAAGAACACTAGTTAGAAAATTTAGAGAACGGGTATTTCAAGCTGACTGCAGAACGATTTTACTGTCGCCGACGTTTATTTCACGTAAGGACCAGGATGATAACATAAGAGAAATTAGGGCTCGTACAGGGCATATAGAAAGTCATTTTTCGCTCGCTCTGTTTGCCAGTGGAACTATAAATGATATGACTAGTTGTGGTGTAGGGTGCCCTCCGCCACGGACCGTACGGTGCCTTGCAGAGATGTAGAACATGAGTTCAGCCTTTCTCTGATCTTACTCAATCTGCACATTACGCAAGCAGCGAAGGAAACCAAGCAGAAATTCGAAAAGGGGACCAGAAATTCAGAGAGAAGAAGTAAAAACTTTGAGTTCTGGCGATGACATTGTAATTTTATCAGGGACGGCAAAGGACTTGCAAGAGTAGTTGAACGAATTTGGTTAGCATCTTGAAAACAGTAAAACAAGGATAATGGGAACGCAGTCGAATTAAAGCGGCCGATGTTGATAGAATTAGATTAGGAAATGAGACATTAAAAGTGGTCAGTGAGTTACGCTATTTGGGCAATAAAATAACTGTAAACTATCGAAGTAGACAGTATAGAGGTTGTAAATAGGAAGAAAAGCGTTTCCGGGAAAGAGAAATTTGTTAACATGGAACACAAATTTATGTGTTAAGAAGTTTTTTCTGGAAGTATTTCTCTGGAGAGTTCCCTTGTACGAAAGTGAAACGTGGACGATGATCAGTTCACACAAGAAGGGAACAGAATCTTTTGAAATACACTGACGCAAAAAATATCACGACACCAAGAATGAGTTGTGCGACATAAAAGGAAGTTGGTAGGCGTGTTTCTGAAAGATGATGTCTGTTCAAATTTCGTGCCACTCGCTAGTAGCGCCACTACGAGGACGCCAGTCAGGTTTGCTTTAAATACGCTCTCTAACAGTCGTGAGCGTTATTTACCTTTGGGATTTGACGTGATGAGTTGATGTTAGTGAAGAACGCCTTTAAGGCCATAAAGACGCCATTAGCAGCGCCTCATTGAGTTTGAACGAGGTCGTGTAATAGGACTTCGAGAAGTTGGATGTTCCTTATGCGATATTGCAGAGAGGCTTGGCAGGAATATCGCCACTGTATACGATTGCTGTCAGCGGAGGACACGAAAATGCCGCAAGAAGACTAGACTCAGGATGGCCACGTGACACTACCGAGATTGAAGACAATGCATCATGGTCGGGGTATGGCCCTTGTGTGTCTAAGTGCATCTGCAGCAGCAATCTGAGGAGTTGTTGGCAGCACAGTGCCACAGCGAACTGTTACAAAACGGATACTTCAATGACATCTCCGAGCCAGATGCCCTGTAGCATTCATTTTACTGACCCCAAGCAAACGCAGTTTGCGGCTTCACTTCTGTCACGAGAGAGCTCACTGGAGGGCAGGGTGGAGGTCTGTTGTGTTTTCGGAATAAAGTCGGATCTGCCTCGGTGCCAGTGATGACCATGTGTTGATTAGATGGAGACAAGTTGAAGGTCTGCAACAAACCTGTCTGAGTGCTAGATACGCTGGACCTATACCTGGAGGTATGGTTTGGGGTGCGACTTCGTATGACAGTAGGAGCACTCTCGTGGTTATCCCACGCACCCTGACTGCGAAATTGTTCGTCGTATGGTGATTCGACCTGTTGTACTGCCATTCATGGAGAGCGGAGAGCGTTTCGGGGGGGGGGGGGGGGGGGGGTATTTTCCAACAGGATAACGCTAACCTACATAGCGCTGTTGTAACCCAATATGCTCTACAGGGTGTCGACACATTGCCTTGGCGTGCCTGGTCACCAGATCTGTCTCCAATCGAGTACGTATGGGGCATTATCGGACGACAACTCAAACGTCCACCACTAACACCATTAACCGACACCGACCCTGTACTGACCGACCAAGTGCAGAACCTGACATTTGGCACCTGTGCAACACAATGCATGCTCGTTTGCATGCTTGCGTTCAACATTCTGGCACTTACACCGGTTATGTAACAGCATTTCACATTTGCAATGCCTTATCTCACGCTTACATTAATCTGTAATCTCTAATGCTAACCACTTACATGGTTACCTAGACAAATGTATTCCCGACATTTGGTTACTCTGTATTAATTATTTCTTGGTGATGCAATTTTTTCTGTTAGTGAATGTGATACAAAAAAGGTGATAATTGGAAGAGTGGATCGAATAACTAAGTTAAAGTCGTATGAACGACTGGCTGGGAGACCCCGAAGGGCCCGTTCATCCGCCTTATTGGCAAGATTTTTCCCATCCTTCACACCCACAGACGCATTGGGTTCGCGAAGTGTGTGCTGTGTGCAGAAGTGTATCTGTTAACTGTAGATGACTCTAATGTGTGTGTGAGTGTGTGTGTGTGTGTGTGTGTGTGTAGTGTGTGTGTAGTGTAGTGTAGTGTTATGTTTGTGTTGGAGAGAAGGGAGAGTGTGGCTCCCAGTGCCGGCACTTAGCTTACTACTCTTGGAACACCAAGGGGACCCGAACTTAATGTCACCATCTGACGGGCGTGCCACCATCAAGCATGTCGAATGCCCTCACTTCATGAGACTCTGCGGAGGGGTATAAATTTTAACCCAGGGCATTGGGGCAGAAACTTTATGCCATCACCTCTCCTCCTGCTGACCGAATACTTGCAGTGAAAAATTCATACACCACCAGGATTCGAACTGGCTTATTTCAGAGTCGAGCGCTACCGCAAAAGCGTGCGTTAGTGACTATTTTTTCGTCATTGTTCTCGTCATTCGGTCTGGGCGGACGTCACATGACACATCTTCAAGTTCATCGCTGAACACTTCACTCACTTTGTTTATTACAGAAGGCAGCCGGCCCTCTGACCGAACACGCTGAGCTACCGTGCCAGTGACCATGGCTATGGAGGTGGGCTATCGACTAACTAATGAGTAAGTACAGAATCGAATCGGGGAAGAGAGAAATTTACTTCATTAAAAGAAGGAATCAGTTGATGGTACATATCCTTAGGTATCTAAGAATCGTCATTGTGGTAAAGGAAGGAAATGTGATAGGAGGGAGACAATGGTTTGAATACAGTAAGCAAACTGAAATGGATGTAGGTTTCAGTAGAAAAGTGGGGTGGCCCTCAACTACGTACCCTCGGTCTCAGAGTCTCAGAGTTGAAATATTAAAATTTTTGCCTGGTTTCGTTGTCTAGGGGCTGGGATACGTAGTTGCCGCATTACAAGCCAAATACTGCTGAGTCTACAGTGAATAATATGAATATACACTTTGCGAATTTTGAATGTATAGAAATTTATAAATTAAATATTGCAATTAAATAAAATCTGCAGGTATTATTTTAACAACTTTAAATGATGAGTGCGATAACAGAAGTACCTTGAAGAGTGCCGTTTATTACTTCAAAACACTTATTGGTGTCGATGGTCCAGCAATTAAATAAAATATAAGTTGAATAACAGGGAAACAATAGATTCCTACTTCACGTAATTAGTTATGAACGCCGGCCAGTGCAGCCGAGCGGTTCTAGGCGCTTCAGTCTGGAGCCGCGCGACCGCACCGGACGCAGGTTCGAATCCTGACTCGGGCATGGATGTGTGTGATGTCCTTAGGTTAGTTGGGTTTAAGTAGTTGTAAGTTCTAGGGGACTGATGACCTCAGATGTTAAGTCCCATAGTGCTCAGAGCCATTTGAACCAATTAGTTATGAACAACAACATAGCTCGCGAGATATTCACTTCTAAACGCATACTACGTCTTCACCGCAGAAGCCACACAACTCTCACAAGTGCACAAGTCGGCACTACGAAATATTTCTATCTCCCGCGACCACGCGCAAACCGCTCAACACTCTCCAAGTCTTTCCTGTGACCGTCCATCGCGCCTTGCCCTCCAGCACTCCCCGTGTACTGTGCGACCGTCCGTCACGCCGTCCTGTTCAGTACTATCCCTCCATTGACTTCGGTACTCGCCTACCGAAGTAAAGAGCGCTGTGATTGGCTGGAGCGCTCCCGTCGTGTCTCCAAGCCAACGCACACTCACAAACATATTGAAACATATGCGAAATACTGGATTTACATTTAAATAACTTTAAATTAAATAAATATTCCTACGGCTGGACCATAAACACCCTCTAACACACATTATTAAATACATAAACCAATTAAATAAACATATATCAAAGGAATAGAAGCCAAGTAGGCAAGTAGCCTACTGTCTGTGCTTTCTAGAACATAGTAAAAATTTGACTAATTTCTTCATGAATAGCATCTATCGGATATAAACAGAGACATAGACGAATACATATATATATATATATACAAGCATGCTGCTAGCGTTTTTTCGTGTAACTGTGGACTACATATGGCCTGACGCGATCGATAGTAATCGGTCACTTTGACCTCCAATAACTCATGCACTATTCAAGTTAAATGTCTGTAATTAATACCAATTTAGGTTTACACTGATAGCTTTCTAAAGACAAGTCCATTGGCAAAATCGGATGAACCGTTTAGACTTTGGAAATTAGTTGCTGGGTGTTAATTGTATAACTTACAGTCAGATACTAAACTTTAAACTAATAAATATATTGAAACTCTGATTATACCATCAGAATCATCATGCAAATAACACTAATGTACACTCCTGGAAATTGAAATAAGAACACCGTGAATTCATTGTCCCAGGAAGGGGAAACTTTATTGACACATTCCTGGGGTCAGATACATCACATGATCACACTGACAGAACCACAGGCACATAGACACAGGCAACAGAGCATGCACAATGTCGGCACTAGTACAGAGTATATCCACCTTTCGCAGCAATGCAGGCTGCTATTCTCCCATGGAGACGATCGTAGAGATGCTGGATGTAGTCCTGTGAAACGACTTGCCATGCCATTTCCACCTGGCGCCTCAGTTGGACCAGCGTTCGTGCTGGACGTGCAGACCGCGTGAGACGACGCTTCATCCAGTCCCAAACATGCTCAATGGGGGACAGATCCGGAGATCTTGCTGGCCAGGGTAGTTGACTTACACCTTCTAGAGCACGTTGGGTGGCACGGGATACACGCGGACGTGCATTGTCCTGTTGGAACAGCAAGTTCCCTTGCCGGTCTAGGAATGGTAGAACGATGGGTTCGATGACGGTTTGGATGTACCGTGCACTATTCAGTGTCCCCTCGACGATCACCAGTGGTGTACGGCCAGTGTAGGAGATCGCTGCCCACACTATGATGCCGGGTGTTGGCCCTGTGTGCCTCGGTCGTATGCAGTCCTGATTGTGGCGCTCACCTGCACGGCGCCAAACACGCATACGACCATCATTGGCACCAAGGCAGAAGCGACTCTCATCGCTGAAGACGACACGTCTCCATTCGTCCCTCCATTCACGCCTGTCACGACACCACTGGAGGCGGGCTGCACGATGTTGGGGCGTGAGCGGAAGACGGCCTAACGGTGTGCGGGACCGTAGCCCAGCTTCATGGAGACGGTTGCGAATGGTCCTCGCCGATACCCCAGGAGCAACAGTGTCCCCAATTTGCTGGGAAGTGGCGGTGCGGTCCCCTACGGCACTGCGTAGGATCCTACGGTCTTGGCGTGCATCCGTGCGTCGCTGCGGTCCGGTCCCAGGTCGACGGGCACGTGCACCTTCCGCCGACCACTGGCGACAATATCGATGTACTGTGGAGACCTCACGCCCCACGTGTTGAGCAATTCGGCGGTACGTCCACCCGGCCTCTCGCATGCCCACTATACGCCCTCGCTCAAAGTCCGTCAACTGCACATACGGTTCACGTCCACGCTGTCGCGGCATGCTACCAGTGTTAAAGACTGCGATGGAGCTCCGTATGCCACGGCAAACTGGCTGACACTGACGGCGGCGGTGCACAAATGCTGCGCAGCTAGCGCCATTCGACGGCCAACACCGCGGTTCCTGGTGTGTCCGCTGTGCCGTGCGTGTGATCATTGCTTGTACAGCCCTCTCGCAGTGTCCGGAGCTAGTATGGTGGGTCTGACACACCGGTGTCAATGTGTTCTGTTTTCCATTTCCAGGAGTGTACATGTTTCTTTTTGAGGTATCATGATTCCTCTGGCTACTATTAATTTCTAGATGAACTGTGAAATGTCTGCCATTATGGTTTCACAAAGTCCGCCATCTTTGGCACTGCCGGCATACAAATCTCCTTCATCGACACAAAGCACAGTCCTCGACACTGCGTCGCCGGCCGGAGTGGCCGTGCGGTTCTAGGCGCTACAGTCTGGAACCGCTGACCGCTACGGTCGCAGGTTCGAATCCTGCCTCGGGCATGGATGTGTCTGAAATCCTTAGGTTAGTTAGGTTTAAGTAGTTCTAAGTTCTAGGGGACTGATGACCTAAGAAGTTGAGTCCCATAGTGCTCAGAGCCATTTGAACCATTTGACACTGCGTCAACATGGAATTCCCAGTCATGCAGTCGCCCTGGACCACACGCTGGGGCTACCCCTCTTGCTCTGGCTAACGTTCGGCCCCACGTGGTTGCTGACGAGCCCTGGCTAGCCGAGCGGCCCGTGCAGCCATGCCAACTCCGAACTTAGAATATTTTCAGGGCGCCGCAACTCGCCCGTTACCTCACAAGTAGTTTGTACAGGAATGACTAGCTTGAAGAGCTGCATCGAACCAGTCTTCAGACCAAAGGCTACAACAGCAATACTCTGAGTTTCTGATTAGCGTTATAAAACTGCTGTAGGCTACTATAGACTGTCATAAGTAAGCATAGGCTAAGCCCACCCAGCTAGCCACGCGAGAATGTGTCATGGTCCCTGGCACGATTCTGCCCGGCAGATCACTGTAGGGGTCCGGTGTGCTGGTCAGCCTGTGTATGGTTTTTAAGCCAGTTTTCCATCTACCTCGGCGAAAGCAGGCTGGTTCTCCTTATTCTGCCTCAGTTACACTACGTCGGCGATTGCTGCGCAAACACTGTCTCCACGTACGCGTACACCAACATTGCTCTACCATGCAAACATTTGGGGTTACACTCGTCTGGTATGAGACGTTCCCCGGGGAGGCCAACTGGGGGCTGAACCACACAGTAACCCTAGTTTCTCTGTGGGGCAGCATTGAGGTGGGTGGCCCGCTGTGGCCTGTGGTGGGGTTTGATCCACTGAGGGCTGCAGTGGGACGAAGCCTCTCCGTTGTTTCTAGGTCCCCGGCTTAATACACAATACACAAGCAGAGGCTACGGTAGCCTTCCTAGTAGCGTTTGTCAGTTAAGGTCGTATCCGCTTTAACTGAACGTTAAGCGTGTTGCATACCTATCGGGTGTTACCACATAATTTTCGCTTTCTTTACGTTTGCGATCGGTGTCTTACTAGATTCCCCTGAAAACTGGAAACTGTGTGCGGACTAGAAACTGAGTGTGGTTATATAAAGGGCTGGGTAACCTATGGAACATTTTTGTTTTCCATACTTATCCTCCTGTCTGCTACTTAAAAGTAAACAGTATCTATAGCAAATTTGAAACTGTCAATGAGTAATTCTGGTTTTATTCGAACATAATTGACTTTTAACGTAAAACATAGGGATGTTGTAGTAAAAATAAAGAAAATAATACAGATTTATCATACAACGCTATAAAACGCAATGTCCTCAACACAAAGGTACAAAAAGGATCAAATTTCGCTTCAATATTTCGTCGAATTTTAAAACATGTTTCTGTTACAACTTTTGCATTTATCAATAGTAACAGGAAGCTCCTGCCTTTGATCATGATTAAGAATATTCTTTTGAGTACAAAATTGTGTAAACTGAACTCATGGCACATTATGAGTGTTGTGTAGATACGAGTCCTATTCCTGACATTCGATTGAGCCTATTGTAAATCTCGCTATAAAAGATGTACTTACCTGTACGCGAGGGTGCTGGGACAGCATGTAAACAACAGCACCTGCAACGTCTTCGGGTTCCATGCAGGGGAACATATCGTATACCGCCTCTGATGCGCCTGCTTTCTTCGCGAGCTCCGTTCTGGTAAATCCTGGAGAAACCTCCTGTGAAGACAAAAATTCGAGTAAAAAATTATGTTTCTAGTACTCAAAGTTCCAGACTTAGAAACTCAGATCTAAATACTGAATGCAGGTCGATATGCCGGTCATAGTCCTGGAAAGCGATAGCATAGTTAAGCGTCATAAAGATATCCAACTACGTAACTAGAAAATTGAAAATGCTGACAGAAAAATGAACAGTTGTAAAAACATCGAATTGTTGTAAAAACGTCGAATTGTAAGTTATTAAAATTTCCTCTTAACACTGGTAAAAAGTATATCTGATATATATATATATACAGGGTGTTACAAAAGGTACGGCCAAACTTTCAGGAAACATTCCTCACACACAAATAAAGAAAAGATGTTATGTGGACATATGTCCGGAAACGCTTAATTTCCATGTTAGAGCTCATTTTAGTTTCGTCAGTATGTACTGTACTTCCTCGATTCACCGCCAGTTGGCCCAATTGAAGGAAGGTAATGTTGACTTCGGTGCTTGTGTTGATATGCGACTCATTGCTCTACAGTACTAGCATCAAGCACATCAGTACGTAGCATCAACAGGTTAGTGTTCATAACGAAAATGGATTTGCAGTCAGTGCAATGTTTACAAATGCGGAGTTGGCAGATGCCTATTTGATGTATGGATTAGCACGGGGCAATAGCCGTGGCGCGGTAAGTTTGTATCGAGACAGATTTCCAGAACGGTGACCCGACAGGAAGACGTTCGAAGCAATTGATCGGCTTCTTAGGGAGCACGGAACATTCCAGCCTATGACTCGCGACTGGGGAAGACCTAGAACGACGAGGACACCTGCAATAGACGAGGCAATTCTTCGTGCAGTTGACGATAACCCTAATGTCAGGCCAGAGAAGTTGCTGCTGTACAAGGTAACGTTGACCACGTCACTGTATGGAGAGTGCTACGGGAGAACCAGTTGTTTCCGTACCATGTACAGCGTGGCCTCCACGGGTACACATCTGCGAATGGTTCATCCAACAATGTGTCAATCCTCATTTCAGTGCAAATGTTCTCTTTACGGATGAGACTTCATTCCAATGTGATCAAATTGTAAATTTTCACAATCAACATGTGTGGGCTGACGAGAATCCGCACGCAATTGTGCAATCACGTCAGCAACACAGATTTTCTGTGAACGTTTCGGCAGGCATTGTTGGTGATTCTTGATTGGGCTCCATGTTCTTCCACCTACGCTCAATGGAGCACGTTATCATGATTTCATACGAGATACTCTACCTGATTTAAGTGTCAGGAAGTCGTTTCTGAAAGTATTTGTATGGAGTGTAGCTATGTATGGAAGTGAAAAAAAATGGTTCAAATGGCTCTGAGCACTATGGGACTCAACTGCTGAGGTCATAAGTCCCCTAGAACTTAGAACTACTTAAACCTAACTAACCTAAGGACAACACACACATCCATGCCCGAGGCAGGATTCGAACCTGCGACCGTAGCGGTCGCGCGGTTCCAGACTGTAGCGCCAGAACCGCTCGGCCACCAGCGGCCGGCTATGGAAGTGAAACATGAACGATAAATAGTTTGGACAAGAAGAGAATAGAAGCTTTCGAAATGTGGTGCTACAGAAGAATGCTGAAGATTAGATGGGTAGATCACATAACTAATGAGGAGGTATTGAATAGAGTTGGGGAGAAGAGGAGTTTGTGGCACAACTTGACAAGAAGAAGAGACCGGTTGGTAGGACATGTTTTGAGGCATCAAGGGATCACAAATTTAGCATTGGAGGGCAGCCGTGGAGGGTAAAAATCGTAGAGGGAGACCAAGAGATGAATACATTAAGCAGATTCAGAAGGATGTAGATTGCAGTAAGTACTGGGAGACGAAGAAGCTTGCACAGGATAGAGTAGCATGGAGAGCTGCATCAAACCAGTCTCAGGACTGAAGACCACAACAACAACAACTCTACCTGTGCTGCTAGAACATGTGCCTTTACAAGTACGACACAACATGTGGTTCATGCACGATGGAGCTCCTGCACATTTCAGTCGAAGTGTTCGTACGCTTCTCAACAACAGATTCGGTGACCTATGGATTGGTAGAAGCGGACCAATTCCGTGGCCTCCACGCGCTCCTGACCTCAACCCTCTTGACTTTCATTTATGGGTGCATTTGAAAGCTCTTGTCTGCGCAACCCCAGTACCAAATGTAGAGACTCTTCGTGCTCGTATTGTGGACGACTGTGATACAATACGCCATTCTCCAGGGCTGCATCAGCGCATCAGGGATTCCATGCGACGGAGGGTGGATGCATGTATCCTCGCTAACGGAGAACATTTTGAACATTTCCTGTAACAAACTGTTTGAAGTCACGCTGGTACATTCTGTTGCTGTGTGTTTCCATTCCATGATTAATGTGATATGAAGAGAAGTAATAAAATGAGCTCTAACATGGAAAGTAAGCGTTTCCGGATACATGTCCACATAACATATTTTCTTTCTTTGTGTGTGAGAAATGTTTCCTGAAAGTTTGGCTGTACCTTTTTGTAATACCATATATATATATATATATATATATATATATATATATATATATATATATATATATATATATATATATATATATATAAAACTTCCTGGCAGATTAAAACTGTATGCCAGACCAAGACTCGAACTCGGGACCTTTATCTTTCGCGCGCAAGTGTTCTACCATCTGAGCTACCCATGCACAACTCACTCCCGCTCCTCACAGCTTTACTTCCGCAATTACCTCGTCTCCTACTTTCCAAACTTCACAGAAGCTCTCCTGCGAACCTTGCAGAACTAGCACCCCTGGAAGAAAGGATATTGCGGAGACATGGCTTAGCCACAGCCTGGGGGATGCTTCCAAAATGAGAATTCTGATATATATATATACACTCCTGGAAATGGAAAAAAGAACACATTGACACCGGTGTGTCAGACCCACCATACTTGCTCCGGACACTGCGAGAGGGCTGTACAAGCAATGATCACACGCACGGCACAGCGGACACACCAGGAACCGCGGTGTTGGCCGTCGAATGGCGCTAGCTGCGCAGCATTTGTGCACCGCCGCCGTCAGTGTCAGCCAGTTTGCCGTGGCATACGGAGCTCCATCGCAGTCTTTAACACTGGTAGCATGCCGCGACAGCGTGGACGTGAACCGTATGTGCAGTTGAAGGACTTTGAGCGAGGGCGTATAGTGGGCATGCGGGAGGCCGGGTGGACGTACCGCCGAATTGCTCAACACGTGGGGCGTGAGGTCTCCACAGTACATCGATGTTGTCGCCAGTGGTCGGCGGAAGGTGCACGTGCCCGTCGACCTGGGACCGGACCGCAGCGACGCACGGATGCACGCCAAGACCGTAGGATCCTACGCAGTGCCGTAGGGGACCGCACCGCCACTTCCCAGCAAATTAGGGACACTGTTGCTCCTGGGGTATCGGCGAGGACCATTCGCAACCGTCTCCAGGAAGCTGGGCTACGGTCCCGCACACCGTTAGGCCGTCTTCCGCTCACGCCCCAACATCGTGCAGCCCGCCTCCAGTGGTGTCGCGACAGGCGTGAATGGAGGGACGAATGGAGACGTGTCGTCTTCAGCGATGAGAGTCGCTTCTGCCTTGGTGCCAATGATGGTCGTATGCGTGTTTGGCGCCGTGCAGGTGAGCGCCACAATCAGGACTGCATACGACCGAGGCACACAGGGCCAACACCCGGCATCATGGCGTGGGCAGCGATCTCCTACACTAGCCGTACACCACTGGTGATCGTCGAGGGGACACTGAATAGTGCACGGTACATCCAAACCGTCATCGAACCCATCGTTCTACCATTCCTAGACCGGCAAGGGAACTTGCTGTTCCAACAGGACAATGCACGTCCGCATGTATCCCGTGCCACCCAACGTGCTCTAGAAGGTGTAAGTCAACTACTCTGGCCAGCAAGATCTCCGGATCTGTCCCCCATTGAGCATGTTTGGGACTGGATGAAGCGTCGTCTCACGCGGTCTGCACGTCCAGCACGAACGCTGGTCCAACTGAGGCGCCAGGTGGAAATGGCATGGCAAGCCGTTCCACAGGACTACATCCAGCATCTCTACGATCGTCTCCATGGGAGAATAGCAGCCTGTATTTCTGCGAAAGGTGGATATACACTGTACTAGTGCCGACATTGTGCATGCTCTGTTGCCTGTGTCTATGTGCCTGTGGTTCTGTCAGTGTGATCATGTGATGTATCTGACCCCAGGAATGTGTCAATAAAGTTTCCCCTTCCTGGGACAATGAATTCACGGTGTTCTTATTTCAATTTCCAGGAGTGTATATATATATATATATATATATATATATATATATATATATATATGTTCAGCATAAAGAGAAAAGTGTATTATTCGCAAACTACATATGATCCACTTTATACCACGTAAGCACACAAGTAGCAAACATGATTATCGACACATATTTTTAAATTTGATGGACTCTATAAAACTGCCACAGAAAGAAATGAGAAAGATTTTTTTCCCCTTTTGGGGTGTGACGGGCTTGAGACATACAACAATGTAACGAGCTTATCGTCCTGTAGTTCGGATTGTCATCAAAACTGTTGCATGCGGTTGACAGAGAACGTATGATGTAAACATAAGGCAACATTGATCCCTTATATTTTTAGCTTTGAGTTGCGAAAACTTTTTAAGAAAAGAATTTGAGAAAGGAAGCAATGATCGTCGGAAAGCTACAATATCCCTTTACTTTATTCATTTACCAGTTTCTATAGCATTTGCGTCATCTTGTCCTTGTTACATTCGGAATGGAATTTGCAGGTCGTGTCTTAGAACGCTCATCTGTACTTCTTAAAACAATGTCCATTGCCCTTTGGAAACTAAGACTCAATTGTGGTGAGTGGAGGGATTCGGGAAGCGTGTGTGATGTATGTTTTTTGATCTATAATTCTGATTTCACACCATCTTCATACTACAATTACAACAATTCAGTGCACTTACATCACATGGGCGAAACGGATTTTCTATTCGAATTTAAGCACCCACATTATTCCACACACATAGTACCACATGTGTAAGACACCACACATCAGAGAAACATCATAAATGGATAGTCTTAGGTGACATACTACTAGAAGTGGTAAAATGTTGCATTTATGAGTGGAATGTGCCCACTATGGTTAATAGTCCAATTCAGTAAGCGCTTCTGCACTGAATGTGCATCGCTTAATACAGATTCTGTGTGCACCTGCTTTCATGTTGAGAGAACTCACAGTTAGCATTATCCTCATTATGCCACGACTTAGAACATCCAAACATTCCATCACAAATCATTTTCTTCTGCAAACAGACATTGTAAATCGTTTAGTAGTCGAAGGAATGAATTTCACAGTTAATTAGGATGTAAGGTATTAATGTGATTAGGAACTTACACCGACTCGAATCTTGCTTTTTCTGGCGACGAGATCTTTCCGGAGGCCCTCTAGTAGCGTCTTGACAGCCTGCTTGCTGGCGCAGTACATTGCGATGTCGCTCTGATTTGGTGTAATGTGTCCCCATATGCTGTGAACACGAAAAATATAATTTTTAAGTCACAAATACAAACAGTATCATCGACTGAAAAATGTCCATAATACTTGTGTCCAAAGTACTGGAAGTGGTTAAACTTTTTCTAATATTATCTTGCAACGCATGATAAGATCTCAACCTGGGTGCAATTATCGCTTCGTCACAGGCAAGAAACCAGCTACGAAAAATCATTTGATCGATTTGACATTGACGCCCTTTCTCAGATAGTTTCAGTTGCTCCAGTTGTTCTTCACCTGTCCTATACGCGGCAACTCATCAACTGGTTGTATGGATACGTATGATTACTTGAGGTCAGCTCTACCAATGACAGATTAGGCTGGCCGTAATGACAACAGTTAGCGTCCGTTGCCTACGGGTAGCGTCCCTGACTAGTAATCAGGGAAGCTATAGGATTCTAAGCCTCCCACTGCTTAATTGTTGAATAAAAGTCATCAGCAATAACGGCCGAATACTTCTAGTGTAAGGACACTCGTTCTGCTAAAAGCAATGACATATAGGGCGGAGGAGCAGACAGTTTCAGAGCAATGTCTTGCCCTTGGAGGCGAAAAAATCTTCAACGGTCAACGGCGTCAGGACACAGAAGGCAATGGAAACCACTACATTAAGTATGCTTAATGTGATTCCACTGGACATGTGGACTGTAATTGGAAAACGTATAATGATAATTTAGCCAAAAGATTCCGGATCAGGCCTCCATTTGGATATCCGGAAGGGGACTGCCAAGGGGACGGTAACCATGACAGAAACACCATCGAAAAGAAATCATTCTATAAGTCTGAGTGTGGAATGTTAGAAGTTTTAATTTGGAAGGAAAGCTAGAAAACCTGAAAAGGGAAACGGAAAGGCTCAGGCTTGATATAGTACAAATCACTGAAGTAAAATGGAAAGAAGACCATGATTTCAGGTCAAGCGAATATAGCAGCACTGAAAAATGGCATAATAGAAGTAGTATTCTTTAAGGGTAGGAAGGTAAAGTAGAGAGCGTTTTACTGTGAACAGTTCGGTGATTAGGTCTGTTCTTATCAGAATCGACAGCAAACGAACGCCAACAACAGTAGTTCAAGTTCACATGCAGAAGTCTCCAGCAGAGGACGAAGCGACAGACAAAGTACACCTGCCTAATGTCGTGTAGGGCAGGAGTGCAGCATCACGATGTGGCATGGACTTCACTAATGTCTGAAGTAGTGCTGGTGGGAGCTGACACCATGGATCCTGCATGGCTGTCCATAAATCCGTACGAGTACGAGTGGGTGGAGATCTCTTCTGAACAGCACGTTGCAAGGCAGCCCAGATATGCTCAATCTCGTCCATGTCTGGGGAGTTTGGTGGCCAGCGGAAGTGTTTAATCTCAGAATGTTTCTGGAGCCACCCTGTAGCAATTCTGGACGTGTGGGGTGTCGCATTGTCGTGCCGAAATTGTCTAAGTCCGTCGGAATGCACAATGGACATGAATGGATGCAGGTGATCAGACAGGATGCTTACGTACGTTTCACCTGTCAGAGTCGTATCTACACGTATCAGGGGTCCCATATCACCCCAACTGCACACGCCCGATACCATTACAGAGCCTCCACCAGCTGGAACAGTCCCCTGCTAACATGCAGGGTCCATGGACTCATGAGGTTGTCTTCATACCTGTACATGTCCATCCGCTCGATACAATTTGAAACTAGACTCGTCCGACCGGGCAACATGTTTCCAGTCATAAACAGTCCATTGTCGATGTTGAAAGGGCCAAGCGAGGCGTAAAACTTTGTGTCGTGCGGTCATCAAGGTCACACGAGTGGGCCTTCGGCTCCGAAAGCCCATATCTACGATGTTTCGTTGAATGGTTCGCATGCTGAGATTTTCTGATGGCCCAGCATTGAAATCTGCAGCAGTTTGAGGAAGGGTTGCACTTCTGTCAAGCTGAACGATTCAGTCGTCGTTGGTGCCATTCTTGCAATATCTTTTTTCGGCCACAGCGATGTCGGTGATTTGATGTTTTACTGAATTTCTGATATTCACGGTACACTCGTGAAATGGTCGTACTGAAAAATTCCCACTTCATCGCTACCTCGGAGAT
This sequence comes from Schistocerca americana, assembly GCF_021461395.2. Taxonomy (NCBI): domain Eukaryota; kingdom Metazoa; phylum Arthropoda; class Insecta; order Orthoptera; family Acrididae; genus Schistocerca; species Schistocerca americana. The sequence continues at coordinate 900,398,306 of NC_060120.1, read as the reverse complement.
GCTGTGTCCCATCGCTCGTGCGCCGACTATAACACCACGTTCAAACTCACTTAAATCTTGATAACTTGCCATTGTAGCAGCAGTAACCGATCTCACAACTGCGCCAGACACTTGTTGTCTTATACAGGCAATGCCGACCGCAGCGCCGTATTCTGCCTGTTTACATATCTCTGTATTTGAATATGCACGCCTATACCAATTTTTTCGCGTTTAAATGTAGATGAGGACACTGGACGGGTAATACAGTATGTAATCGGAGATGAAATTCTAATAATACTGCGGAACCGGAAAGCTATAGTTGGGTATGGAGTAGACGACAGAGTTAAGCGAAAATATGGGCTTGGTTGTAGGAATGAGAGAGGAAAAAGAATAGCTGAGTCATGTAATAAATATCAGTTAGTAACAGTAAATACGCTAGTCAAATATCACAAGACCAGGAAGTATAATTGGAAAAGGCAAGGAGACAATGGATGATTTCAGCGGGATTACATCAGGCTCAGATAGAGATCCCGAAATAACAGACTGTATTGGAACGCATATCTACGAACAGACATAGAATCAGATCACAATTTAGTATCAAGAGTAAGTTGAAGTTTACGAGAGCCGTCCTTAAGAAGCAATGTGGAAAGAAGAGCGATGCTGATGTACTGAGGAATGGAGAGATGTATTTGAAGTTCTCTAAGACTGCAGAGAGTATGATTATGAATACCACAGTAAACAGTTCAACTGGAGAGGAATGGACATCTCTAAACAGGGTAACCTCAGAAGTTGGACAGACAAACATAGGCACAAGGAAGGTAACTGCGAAGAAATACTTCCGTTGATCGACAAAAGAAGTAAATTAAAAAATGTACAAGGAAAGACAGCAATTCAGCAATATAAGTCACTTAGGAATGAAATAAAAAGGAAGCGTAGGACGAAAAGGTGCAGAAAAAGTCTCAAGAAATTGGAAAAGAAATGGTCGTCTAAAGACTGATACGGAATATACTCTAACAAGCCAAAACATTATGACTACTGCCCACCGCGACGTTGAATGCTGCATGGTGGCGTTCACATGTTGACCCAACGACATCGTAAATTATGATTGCAGTGGGCACGGGACCTTCGGGATTCAACCGTCGATCAATAGAAACGCATCAGCTTTTCCGGTGAATCACATTTTTGCTACACTAAGTCGCTGGTCATCTCTACACACACCCTCATCGACGTAAACAGCGGGTCTAAACGTGCAGCGTGCCACGGACGTAGGCTGGTGGGGGCAGAGTTATGCTCTGTGCGCTTGCCTAGGACCTGTGGTAGTAATCAAAGACACGCTGACAGCTGCGAGCCACTTGCAACCCTTCACTCTTGATTCTTCCCCAACGGCAATGTCATCCTTCAGCAGTATAAGCATCCGTGTATCGGAACCAGAACCGTGTTACAGTGGTTTGAGGACCATTATAGTGTTCTCAAGTTGGTGCCTCGGTGACGAAATTCGCCTCATGCAAATTCTTTGGAACCCATCTGGGTCGCTATCGGGCGCCACCAAAGCGTACACAAATCAGCACCCCGTTATTTACGCGAATTACTTGAACTGTGCGTAAGACATCTTTTGCCACATACTTCCACAAACCTACCAACAAACTGTCGGATCCCCGATAAGCAGTATCAGTGATGTATTTCGTTCCAAAGACAGACAAACAAGATATTAAACAGCTGATCGTAATGTTTTGGTTCGTCGATCTAGAACAGCCAAAGCAGTTTTATTTATTTATTTAACCTGGCAAGATTAGGGCCATCAGGCCCTCTCTTACATCTAACCAGGCATTCTACTTATTTTACATGCATATGTTTTAGTAGGCATGTTAAACTACATCTAGTACAAGAAGTAAAATAAACAATTACAAAGGCACACCTGAAAAAATACATACATATAGAGTTTATATTCGTAGATCATAAGTACTGTTATAATTAGACATTATTGAAGAGACAGATTTTAGATAGGAGTGCTAGCAGCAGGGAGTTTGAGGGAGACTGATGGTGAAGGGAGGAGAAGAATAGAGAGACATGATGAAACATAATTAAGGAAATATAAAGGAAAAGAAGATTGCGCGGCTAATAGAGATAGATGAAGAGGAAGGCATCTCAGGAGCAAGATAAGAGACGCTAGCTTTGCTATTTGACAGATGAGAGGATTGGCCTTGTACATTAATTTTGTGGAGAACGTTATGAGGATGATAGTAGGAAATGCTTCAGCTTCTTCTTAAAAGCAGCAGAAGATTGAATTTTGCGCAAGGTAAGGGGCAGTTTGTTCCAGAGGCGGACAGCGGCAACAGAGAAGGAGTTTCCAAAAGTTTTTGTTTCGTGAGTGGGCACAGTTAGGATACCAAATAAGAGTGACCTCGTGTTTCGATTATGATGGCATGACAGGTTTTTAATCTCTGAAGCAAGGTACTGGGGTGCTTGCGCGACGAGGAGTCGGTGAAGTAGACATAGAGTGTGGTAGTCACGCAATTTGTCCGGCCGCAGCCACCCTAGCACGGAGTATGAAGCACTAACATGATCATGTCGGCGAATGTTGCAGGTGTAACGCACACAGGCATTCATGGTTAGTTCTAGCCGTCTTTTGTTTTCACTACTCATGCCTTGTTGAATTACATCACAGTAGTGGAGGCTCGGTAGAACGAGTGCTTGCACGAACTGGCGTTTCAAGTCCTGTGGAAATATGTTCCGAAACTTTTTGAGAGCATAGAGACAAGCAGACGTCTTTCGGCACACTGCGACTGTATTCTCCGCCCAGTTGAGATGCTCATCCAAAGTTACACCCAAGTTCTTAACTGTTTTCTGATATGGTATTGGAGTACCATCGAGCAGAATAGGTGGTAGCCGTTCGCGGAAATCTGAACTTATTAATTTCTGATGGGCTATTGAGATTACTTGCGTCTTTTTTGCATTTTGTTTAAGCCCCAGGTTTTTCGCCCATGTCACTACTGAAGACAGATTTTCATTCATCTGAGCGATTGCAGTGTTTACATCTTCAGGTCTGACGCTTAGGTAGAGCTGGAGGTCGTCGGCATAGAAATGATATTTACAGGAGGACAAAACCGACTAAATATCGTTGACATATAAAGAAGACAAAAGTGGTCCTAAGAATGATCCTTGTGGCACTCCCGAGGAAACATGTTTCCAGGAAGATTTTTCATTTGCGCAGACAACACATTGCTGTCTGTCTTTTAAGTAGCTTTCAAACCATCTCATTGCACTATCTGAGAAATTAAGCTGTTGCACTTTTCTGAGCAATATGTCAAAGTTAACAGTGTCAAAAGCTTTGCTGAAGTCCAGTAGCGTCAATATTGTTGCCTTTCGATTGTCGATGGCATATTTCAGGTCATCAGTTACTTTAATTAGAGCAGTGTTTGTGCTGTGATGTTTACGGAAACCGGATTGAAATTTGTCATATAGGTTGAACTCATGCAAGTGTTCAGTGATTTGGTCATGGACAATATATTTAAGTGCTTTGCAAACAGCAGGCAGTATACTAATTGATCGGTAATCACTAAGCAGTTGCGGGTTTTCTATCTTAGGGATGGGTCGAATTATGCTTCTTTTCCATGCAGTGGGGTATATTCCGTTCACGAGGGAAAAACTAAATATGTCAGTTAAGACAGGTACTAAGATATCGGCAACATTCTTAATCATGGTTATACCGATACTGTCGTTGCCTATTGCATCAGAAGAGATTCTCATTATTGCTTTTCTTGCCGTATTTGTTGTTACATGTTTTAGATGGAAGGTATCGTTGTTAGTTATCCTGTTTGGGGATTCTTGTGGACGGTAGTTATCAGCTGTGCTGGTATTCAGAGGTGCAGAGAAGAATTCATTTAATTCGTTAGCTGACACATGAAAAGTAGTTTCCGATTTTGCCTTTCCGACCCCCAAGCTACGGAGATTCTTTTTTAGTGAAATAAAGGATAGGTTCGAATCCTGCCTCGGGCATGGGTGTGTGTGTGATGTCCTTAGGTTAGTTAGGTTTGAGTAGTTCTAAGTTCTATGGGACTGATGACCTCAGAAGTTCCATAGTGCTCAGAGCCATTTGAACCATTTTTAAAGTCTAGGGCGTCCACATGAAGAGTGCAACGGGAACTCCATTGCCAAACAAAGAGAAGGAAGCGTATGGGGGAAATGAGTATATTGAACGATTCTATGAAGGTGAGGACTTGTCCGATGACGTGATAGAAGAATAAATGGGAGTTGAGAGGGACGACAAAGAGGATCCAGCATAAGAATCGAGCTTAACAAGGCCTGGAAGACTTGCCATCAAATAAGATAACATTTCTAATATGATTGGGATGGAGTTGGGGGAAGGGGTTATCCAAATGAGTACTGAGGTTGGTTTGTAGGATCTATGAGACTGGAGACATATCATCAGAAGTAGAAGTAAGCAAATTCTGTGTCGATCAGCACTTTGAAGTTTGTACATGTGAACTACAGATAGATAATGTAGTGTTGATATTAGCAGTAGTGTACAGGTCCATTAGGAGATTGGGAGCTATGCATAAAAACGTTTTACTCCCTATTATGCTGTCTGTCACACAAAAAGAAGAAATCTGTGGCGATTTCAGTACAAACTTTCTTAGCAATTATAATAGGAAAAGTGAACTAGAAGTGTTATGAATGACATATAACTTAGAATCAGTGATTAATTTCCCTACACGTACAGTTAAAGACAGTAGCACTCTAGATGATGACGTATTTGTACAGCAAGAGAATGTAAAACTAACACATTCTTTTCTGTGATAAATGGGTTGTCAGACCATGATGCACAATTGAGTAACTTACAAAACCTAGCAAGGTGTACAGTTCGCAAACCATCAAGCTAAAGTGTAAGGTTGCTCAACCCAGTATCTATAGAGCACTTCAAAGAAAGTTTAAGAAATGTTAATTGGGAAGATGCATATAATGACCGAAATGCGAATGATAAATGCAACATATTTCTTGATAAATTCATATCTCTCTTTGAACATTGTTGCCCCAAAAGAATTACTAAATCTAACACCAAACAGGTTTCAAAGAAACCTTGGATTGCTACAGGTATTAAAGTGTCTGCCAAAAGAAAAAGAAAACTGTATGAGACAGCAAGAATTAGTAAAGACCCAGAAGTAATTTTACACTATAAAAATTATTGTAACATACTGAGAAAAGTTGTTAGAGAATCAAGAAATATGTATATTAGAGATGAAATTAAAAACTAGGGCAATAAAATCAAATCAGTATGGAATGTTGTTAGAAAGGAGACAGGATAAGCAGCCACTGTGATAGGTGGTATTACTGTTAAAGAGAATGAGACCATCTTAACCAACAGTACACAAATAGCTAATGTATGTAACAACATTGGTGAGAACAGTTCAAAAGAAAAAGCCAAACAGTACATGGAAGAATCAGTTTTGAGAAATCATAGTCAGATTAATTTTCACCTAACAGCCTCTTGTGAAATAAGAAAAATTATTAAATCTTTGAAAAATAAATGTTCTGTTGGAGTAAATGAAATTTCTAACAAGATATTAAAACAATGTGGAACAGTTACAGCTGATGTTCTGAGTCATATGTGTAATGCATAACTATCTCAAGGCATTTTCCCAGACAGGTCAAAATATGCCATTGTCAAGCCTCTCTACAAAAAAGGGGACACCACAGGTGTCAGTAATTGCCAGCCAGTATCCTTGCCCACAGCATTTTCAAAAATTGTTGAGAAAGTAATGCTCTCAAGAGTGGTTAGCCATCTCAACAGCAATGGGATACTTAGTAAATCACAGTTGGGATTTGAAAAATGCTGTTCCACTGAGGCAATATACAGTTTCACTGCCCACATAATAGAGTCTTTCAATACTAAAATGTTACCAATAGGAATTTTCTGTGACTTATCCAGAACATTTGATTGTGTGAACCATGACATTATGTTACAGAAATTACAATTCTATGGTATAAATACAACAACATATGACTGGTTTCAGTCATGTCTACAGAACAGGAAGCAAAAAGTTTCCACTTCATCTAACTGGGATGAAATTACATTAGGTGTTCCACAGGGTTCGATCATGGGTCCCCTTCTGTTCTTGATGTATGTGAACGACCTCCTTCCTTATCTGAAACAAGAAGTTAAACTGACAGTGTTTACTGATGATACAAGCATCATTATTAATCCAGTAAAAAAACTCCCATAGAAAATGGTACAAATAACGTCTTTGGAAAAGTTGGTTTCCTGCGAATGGGCTTGCTCTGAAGTTCAATAAAACACAACACATCCAATTTTTTGCTGCAAGGAGTACAATTCCTTAGGAGTACAATCCTTCAATAAATATAATACATCAACAGAGGTCAGTAGCCAGGTAAATAACACTACGTTTTTGGGTGTACATATAGATGAGAATCTTAATTGGAAAATTCATGTTTTGGAACTCCTAAAGCAACTAGGTTCAGCGACTTCTTCAGTCAGAATAATTGCCAATTTTGAGGATATAGAAATTAGTAAGCTAACATACTTTGCATACTTTCATTCTCTGACGTCATACGGAATAATATTTTGGGGTAACCAAACACTTAGGCAAAAAGTGTTAACTGCTCAAGAAAGTGGTTATAATAATGTGTGGAGCTCATCATCGTCGTGCATCTTGCAGGCATCTGTTTAAAAGGTTATGAATTCTTACAACAGCCTCACAGTACAGTTACTCAGTAATGAAATTTTTTCTCAACAACATGGATAAGTTTAAAAACAACAATGACATCCATGATTATAATATCAGAAGAAACGAAGACCTACACTATCCTCTACTTAACCTGTATTTGGCACAGAAAGGGTCAAAATATGCTGCTGTAAAACTTTTCGATAAATTACCAGATGAAATAGAATGTCTGACAGACAGCAGTAACAGTTTCAAAAATAAACTGTAATCATATCTCCTTGACAACTCTATGCCATAGATGAATAGGAGTAAATAAATCTATAGCTATAATATATGCATTTTGTGAAATTTAAGGGAATGGGGTAGATAAAAAAAATTGCTCAGATTAAAAGGGGTATGAGACATCGATGCCGTCTTTCGTCGCTAGTGTTCAGTCTACAACTCGACGAAGAAATGACGGAAATAAAAGGTACAGCAGTGGCATTAGAGTTCAGGATGAAAGTATATCAAGGTTCGCAGATCACACAACTATCATCAGTGAAGGACCTGTTGAATAGAATGAACCGTCTAATTAGAAGAGAATATGGATTGAGAGTAAAGCGAAGGAAGACGAAAGTAAGGAGTAGCAGTAATGAGATCATTGAAAAAGTTAACATCAGTACGATGTAGACCAAGTGAAAGAATTCTGCTACCTTGGAAGCAAAATAACGTACGATGGACGATGCAAGGATGACATAAAAAGCAGGTTAGCACAGGTAAAGAGGGTATTTCTTACCAAAAGAAGTTTACTGGTAACGAACATCGCCCTAATCTTGAGAAAGGAATTTCTCGGAAAGTACATTTGGAACAAAGAACTGCATCGTAAGAAAACTAAAAAAGGAGAAAATCGAAGCGTTTCAGATGTAGTGTTACAGAAGCATGTTGAAAATTAGGTGCCTTAATAAGGTGTGGAATGAGGAAATAATCAGTAGTATCGGCGAAGAAGGGAGGGTATGGAAATTACTGATGAGAAGAAGGGACAGAACGATAGGACATGTGTCAAGACATCAGCGAATAACTTCCATGTTACAAGACGGAGCTTAGAGAGTAAAACTGCAGGGGAAGACTGGGATTGGCATATTTCCAAAAAAACAACTGAGAAAGTTGGAGTTGGTGGTTGGGTTGGGTTGTTTGGGGGAAGAGACCAAACAGCGAGGTCATCGGTCTCGTTGGATTAGGGCAGGAGAGGGAAGGAAGCCGGCCGTGCCCTTTCCAAGGAACAATCCCAACTGAGAAAGTATAGTGCAAATGCTTCTCTGAGAGAGACTCAGACTGAAACCTTACAGAGAGACGGTTGCGAATCAGCTGAAACCAATATGCCACCTGCCTCATAATCTGAGTAACAGGCCGTTGCATCACGCTGTGATCGATGCTTGCCTAGGGGAGGTACTGGTTTTCTTCGCAATGTCGAAAACAGCGCTTGTGAGACCATGTATTTTATTTGCATAGTGAGACGGTGATTGGTAGAAGTAGAAAAGCTGGAGAGAATTACCATGTCACGAGGGCAAACAATTAAAAATACCACTTTTTTATTACATTACTTTGGTGCGTGTATCTGTAACGGGCTGCGCAAGTCTGTGTCCAGTTTAAGCTGAGTAGCTTAATGTTGTGAAACAAGGAAGCGAGCGCTTCGCCGTTTTTCTACCAGCTGACCAAACAGCGTGTTTACTGTGGATGTCACAGTACCTGCACGTATGGATGATGAAGCCGTCGTCGACGCCCCTGCTCAGCATGTCCTGTACGGCTTCCCTGGTGCAGATACTTAGGCCCAGGACGTTGATGTACAGGAGTTCCCGCCACTTGTCTGTTGGTCCAGCTGGTCACGATAAAAGAAACACTTATTATATCCTTTTTGAGTACGACGTTGCTCTGATAGTGGTTGCTCTGCAGCGTTAACACACAATTAAAATCGAATAATATTACTGTATGTTAGTGGACTATTTATCGGCATTGTAGTATGTTATAAAACAAAGAAAAATAACTGTTTAGGTACTCGTGAGCAGTTGAAAAAAGACACCTCTGCCCTGTAGAGGGGGCTCTCATGCTGATTGCGAAAGAAATTCGATGTGCCACTGGACTGGGGTGTCATCACGCCTTAGAGCCACTGCCACCGTGAGAGTCGAGATCAGGGTGCAAGCTGCCACCATATTTCACGACGCCCATGTTGTGCGTGCAAGAAGCTTACGACACACCATTTCAGGGGTTGTGACATTTCCGGGATTTTTAAGTGCCAATGTGCCAACTTATTGCTGTAAGGGCTCGCTTTGACTGTTGTGGATTGTAACAATGGACAGATGAGTTACAGTGTAATCACTCGCTACTGGCCAACAAAATCTCTGAGCAGCTTTACGTACCATGCAAAGTTACCCCTTCGCTTTGAGGTCCTGACACATGAGTGTAGCTTTGTTCACACAGCACAGAGGCCAAGAACTCCGGCATTTGTGGAAGCATCTTAGTTGGTTTTCAGGACTGTGCAGTCACTTCACAGGTGCACGCACTAATAGCACTGCTTGCGTAGGCGTAGAACGTTGGTGCACTCATTCTCTCTGTCATCTTTCTCACATGATTTTACAAAATCTGTTCATCAAAAAATTTTATTTTTATGTTATGTATAACTTTATATGCTAGCTTCATCGTGAAGTGCCCATCATCTCTCTAATGGTCATACCTATTGTGAAGTTCGCTTTGAAGTGAGACGCTTCGCGAAATTCGAAAAAGTTTGCAATGAAAAATGTTGGTCGCTATGATTTTGCGTATGGTGCATATTACAAAAAAATGGTTCAAATGGCTCTGAGCACTATGGGACTCAACTGCTGAGGTCATTAGTCCCCTAGAACTTAGAACTAGTTAAACCTAACTAACCTAAGGACATCACAAACATCCATGCCCGAGGCAGGATTCGAACCTGCGACCGTAGCGGTCTTGCGGTTCCAGACTGCAGCGCCTTTAACCGCACGGCCACTTCGGCCGGCGTGCATATTACACCATATGTTGACTGAACGAAATTTACCTAAGATAGTGAATTTTTCTTTAGACTTGTGAGGAGGTCTCTATCTCCACTCTCAAGAAAATGGAATAACTTATGTACCATGTTCAATTCTGACGGCAACCACACGAGATTGAAACATTCATATCTCTTTAACTAACTGAGATATCGAAACGAGATTTTGGAAAATTGATAGCTTACAACAAGGAGAATTCTTTGCCTCATGGTTAACGTGCGGAACTTATGGAATCTATATCGATATGGCCAACATTATAGTTTTTATTTAATATTTTTAAATCCAGTTCTGTAATTTTTAAAAAGTGAAAGCGTTGCATAAATTCCGTTTTCTCGAGATTGGAGATGGATAGAGACCTCCTCCCAAGTTAAAGAAAAATTCAGTATCTTAGCTAAACTTCATTCACAGCGCCAAACGCAAAGTCACAGCGACATTTTTCATTGCAGACTTTTCGAATTTTGTCTAGTGTCATACTAAAACCCGAATATCATGTTAAATATGACGAATTCTGAAATTTAAGGCAATTCATCAAGAATCTGATATGTTACTGATTACTTCCTGTAAAATCGTTTGAGAGGGATTGCAGGTCGCTGGGTCAAACCTCCTCACACAGGTCCCCCTGCACAGGTAGTCCGCTTTCTTCCCGTGCGCACCCTATTAAGCCATAGAAGCCGATTCATCCCATACGCCGACAGGACAGCATCCTGTCTGATGACCTGCATCCATTCATGTCCGTTGTGCATTCAGACGGACTTGGGTAATTCCAGCAAGACAATGCGACACCCCTCACGTCCAGATTTGCTACAGAGTGGCTCCAGGAACACTCTTCTGAGTCTAAACATTTCTGCTGGCCACCAAACCCCCCATACATGAACGTTATTGACCATATCTGGGATGCCTTGCAACGTGTTGTTCGGAAGAGATCTCCACCCCCTCGAACTCTTACGGATTTATGGACAGCCCTGCAGGATTCATGGTGTCAATTCGCTCCAGCACTGCTTCAGACATTAGTCGAGTCCGTGCCACATCGTGTTGCGACACTTGTGCGTGCTCGCGGGGGCCCTGCACGATGTTATGCAGGTGTACCAGTCTTTGGCTCTTCAGTGTAAGACGACATAAGAATTAAATTTTAAACAATGTACCTCGCATTCATGTATATACTGGGCCATTGGTTTGGTAGCGTTCGCAGTGGTGTAACACTTTTAATTTTTTTTCAGTGGCCGGCCGAAGTGGCCGAGTGGTTCTAGGCGCTATAGTCTGGAACCGCGCGACCGCTACGGTCGCAGGTTCGAATCCTGCCTCGGACATGGATGTGTGTGATGTCCTTAGGTTAGTTAGGTTTAAGTAGTTCTAAGTTCTAGGGAACTGATGACCTCAGAAGTTATGCCCCATAGTGCTCAGAACCATTTTTTTTTTCCAATGTATTTGTAAGTATTAAGACCAATAAGTCCAAGAAGTATCTCTCCTGTCAGTACTGCGAAGTGATGTTACCTCTAGTGCTGTGATCAGTTTCTTCACTTTAATTAACAGTCAGTAAAGTAATATTCCTTTTACATAGTCACAATAAACAACAATACAGGATTACATCGATCAAGTGTGTGTTCCTGGTGGAACATTCTATATTGTATGAAGTAAAAGAAATATAATAGGTGATCAAAAGTTTCCGTTTGAGGGCGTCGCTACAGCAT